>NC_079205.1:57651014-58251014 GCF_026745355.1 Beta vulgaris subsp. vulgaris | reverse complement strand
GAATTGGTTAACGTTGCACTATTGCATTAACGACCATGTGTCCATATCATGGCTTAATTAGCTTTATCTTACTACATCTCTTTGTTAGGCTTCTAGCCTTATGTATATTACATTTTTATTGATTAACATTCCAATTAATAGCGAATTAAAGGGGTTGTGATTAGATCTATACTCTCAAGGAATAATCTATGAACTTGATAGACTAAATGTTTTAGCTACCTTATCGAACCTATGGCGCACAACCATCAAAGATATGTAGTAAATTTTAATAATATCTAATTGTATTGTTCCTTTATTCCAAAAAAAGAAATAATGTATCATTCCCTTCTGGGCTTTACATTAACAAAAAGATTTTACAACTATGTGGAATTATATTATTTTCATAAGATTTGTATAACATGTGTTGTCAAATTTTTTCCTTGAATAATGCAAAAGTAGGTTTTAATTTCCAAAATATGCCCAAAAAAATAAAAATTCCCTGCGTACCGTTCATGTAGAACGGCACGCGAGAAATTTTTTTTTCTACTCAAGTAAAACCGCTACTTGAAGTAGCGGTTTACAACAAAAATTAATCAAGTAGCGGTTTACTGAAATCCCCAACTCTAGAGTTTAATATGTGCTTGCAACATTATGCCCAAGTAAACCGCTACTCAGAGTAGCGGTTTATATATATAAACCGCTACTTGAGATAGTGTTTTATGTGTATAAACCGCTACTTAAAGTAGCGGTTTATTTTCAAATAAACCGCTACTGTGAGTAGCGGTTTTCGTGGGCAAAAACAAACAAAAAAATAGTTTCTCGTGTGCCGTCCTACGTGGACGGTACGCAGGGATTTTTTTTTTTGGGCATATTTTGGGAATTAAAACCCACTTTTGCATTATTCAAGGAAAAAATTCATGTATTGTCCATCAAATTCGATGAAATTGAATCATTTACTTACCCTCATAGTTAATAATTATATGCATGCAAATAAGGATGGCAAACTAGTGGGTATGCACTTTTTTCACAATTTAGAATCTTTTTAGTTAAATGTATAAAATTAGTTAGAGTTGATATTAAAAATATATAATAACACATTTATAAAAAAATTCGACTTAAATACATTTTTTTTTCTTCCTTTGCTTCAAACTACTTGACACTCTTCTTGTCCTTGTGGATCCCACATTAATTCTCTCATGCCTACTAATTGATATACCTGAGACACATTCCCTCTAACTCCCGAGAAAGATTATGTGGACTGCATTATCAACGACATCTTGCAAATAAGGCATATCTTGTTTAGGCAAAATTTTGGAAATGATACTCTTATTTCCATGTCGTCCAGCCAGGTAAGCAAGCAAATGTGTTATGGTTACAAGAGCCTATTCATCGCATATAGGCGTTAAGGGCATGTTCCGATAGATGACTCTTCTACAAAGTTCATTAATATTCGAACTCATTAATTTACCTCCGCCTATCTGAATGATCGGTCTCAACTCGGGAGGAAGAACTGGTAATAGACACAAGACCATCCATTATGGTCTAACCACTCTTGCCAACACATAATTTAACTCTATTTCTAATTTTCTATATGTAAAAATTATAAAAAGTTTGAAAGCATATGTCAAACCAAGAAGACAAGGGGATATTTTCTTAAGTACACTACTAAACCCATTTACTCCATAAGTTTCTCTCCATGACTCGATCGCAGAGCACTCAGAGCCTCACTCACAGTGACACAACACAAGGTGCTCTCTCTCTCTCCTAGGGTTTCTCTGGGCATATTTCCTCTACATTTCTTGGTAATTTTTCTTTGGCAGAAAGTATATTTGCTTCGATTAAACTTTTGCATTAGTTTTGCTTTATTCCCAGTTTGATAATGCTTGCATGTTGCTGTGATTTGCGGCCTTAAGAAATGGATGATCTTGCAGTTAAAAGTAGTATTGCTTTTAATTTTCCCATTGTTGCTCTACTTTGTTTGATAATCTTAATGTTGACATGCATTTTCATTTAGTCACCTTTATTTGGGTTGTATTTGGGATTGTTTGCGTTGGCATGTCAATTTAAGTGAACTGGTTTTCTTAAACCAGCTAATTCTTGCAATTTTACATGTAAAAGATAGGTTCAATTAAGAAAAGAGATGCTGAGGTGGGGAACAGCCTGCAAAAAAAACCTAGATTCTGGAGATGATGAGCTGAGGTTGCAAGGTGTAGTAGGGAGAGATGAACTTGGATGTTTCTGATTTAGGTGATTGGTTAGTGATCAACAAAGAATGTGATTACTAGGGTTGGAAATAGACTCCGGGTTTTGCCGAATCCAACCCATAAACCATGGTGGAAACCCGCTAGGCGCTATGTTAGGTAGGTCGCCTTCCCATGTCCAAGATACATGGAATAACTTTCACACCCCAACAGCTGGTTTTGTGCGACCACAAAATCTTGGGAATAATAACCACAGTAATGTGGGGAGGATTGTGGGTGTTCCTTGATCGGGAGATGGCTGGGACTACAATGTTTTGGGTGATACCATGTAATGAGGTCGGATGATAGTGGAAGATGGATTCCTCCTCTTATAGTTAGTGAAATGGATGGTGAGGAGGATATGGAGGAGGAGCAAGTTGATTACTCAAATCTAGGCATGTGGCTAAAGGCGAAATGCGGACAAAATGTGTACCTCAGAGTTTAACATTGGAACCACTGGGACGGCCGGGTCTAGTTCAATTGCCATATACGGTTAGGGATAATGCACCTTTGCATATTCTGAATTCCGGATTTGGTTATCGTGGGTTGAAACCCATTGGTAATGATTTGATATGCCAGCCAGCCACACCCCTCCACCTCCATTGAGTTGTGGTCAAATTTGGTTACAGGAAAGACAAAATGTAATTTTCAAAAAACTGGTAAAAACATCTCCAAAGTGAACTGTTCTGATGGTAGGCATAACATTGAAGTTTACGATGAGGATATGGGTTGTAAAGATGATGTCACTCTTAAGACTTGGTCCCTTGAAATCGGACTTCCTGCGCATGGACAAGCAGGTGTAGCTCAGGGACTAAGTGGGGCCAGTTCCGAGATAGCAACACATAGCCAGTATAGACCTATGACATTTGGGGTGGTACCGCCACCAAATCTGAAGCATGGCTCGAATTTGGCTATTGGAGTTGGTTCTTCTAAGACAGAAGTATTTAACATAGTGAAGGGTTTGGCCTTGCTATCTCTATGAAATTTTATATATCAACTGTTCGCCGAAACCGGCTAATTAAATAACAATATCGAATTTGTAAGCATCAATGCTTGTCTTCGTTAGATTGTTGTACCTATTCAAAGTTCGTGGTGATCTGTCTTTACATGATGTATGAAAAAAAATGATCAACATGTTGGTGTTTTTTGAACTTCTATGGTGCAACTCACCTTGAGAACTCTGAAGCTTCAATTTTCTTGCTTTGATGGTGAAACATGAGGTATTTGGATGACGTATATGTTTGGCATTTATTCCTGCAGATAGGAAACCAACTTTCATTGCATATGTCACATAGAATGTGCTCTTGTTTTCATTTGGTTTGTATATAAGCTGTGTAATTTTCTTGTTTTGATGGATTCCTAGAAGCAACATCGCAAGCTTCAAAGAAGAAATCTCTTAATGCTACAAATGCTTCTACTAGTGAGCAACTCGAAATGGAGAAAAACAATTTGGCTGAGCAACCAAATGCACCTATCTCCTTGCTTGAAGATTACAAGAATAGGCGACCTAAGATAATTACAATTAATCAATTGAATAGTAGCCACGGGCCATAAACTTAATCTGTGTTTGTAGGAGTTTAACCATAAGGCTGGCTAATCAGACCTGAAACTTGATACAGCTGAATATTCGCAATGACTGGATCTTCTAAGATGATATTGTTTCCCTTTGTCCCATGATGTTGCTCTGTCCTTTGTTGGGAAAGATCTAAATATTTAATTGTAGAAGTTTTATTTTAACCTGACATAAGAGTTAAATATGTTAAATACTAATTTTGCTTGTTTTGACCTCAAGGTGAAGGAAGTGGCAAAGCTTGTTAAAGCCTACCTCGTTCCGAAGCAGGAGATTGATACTTGTGCTGAAGAGAGATTGCAGCTGCTGAAAATCCAGGAAGAGAAGGTTTAGATGAAGAGAAGGCACCTGCTAGAAGAACAAGTATTAGAGAGGAAATTAGATGCTGCTCCTGATGCGTTTAGCATTAAAGCAGATCGCGGTCAAGTCTGATGCAGATGCTGCCTGTGAGCTCTGATGCTGTGACAGAGAACAAAAATGCTACCTTTCGTATATTGAAATGCTTCATCTTTTCACTTTTGGTATGGTAAGTATGTCTAAACCTGACTTTGTATGTCAGACTATGTAGAATAATCTTTAGCTAACTTAAGAATATAATGTGTCTAGGTTCTTTATCTTGTAATGCTAAATGACAAGGCATTATAACAGGTAATGAGGTAATACCCTATGAAGGTATATTTGCATCGCATACTAATTTTAGTGAACAATACTGTGTCTTATCTAAATATAATCATTAACCTGTTTGCCTTCACTGGTTCAAGGATAAAAAAATCCAATGCTCTCATTTGTTGGACATTGCTATTATGTCCTCGATTAAACGGTTAAGATTAGAATAGGAGGATCCTCCTTCTGAGATGCTTTTCTTTGCTTCTTGTGAAACTCTTTTCGCTGATCTTTGCAGCTCATCTTTCTTCCCATCCATCAGATCGTTGATCATTTTCTCCACTATTGTTCTATCACATGTATCCTTCATATCCAACCCAATTCTCCAGACTTCACTTGCAAACCTGCTGTTTAATTGCTGATCAGCAAAGTGAGGCCAGCAAAGCATTGGCACTCCAGCCACTATGCTCTCTAGTGTTGAGTTCCATCCACTATGGGTCAAGAACCCACCGATGGCTCGGTGGGTCAATACCTCATCTTGTGGGGACCATTTCACTATGCATCCTCTCTTCTCGGTCCCTTCCAAGAGGTCATTGGGGGTTGGACTATCGAGCCCACCTTCTATAATGACATTGGGACTTACCACCCACAGGAAGTACCTCTTGCTCTGCACTAGTCCCGTCCAAAGTTCCGTGAGCTGGTCCTTTGTGAGAGTAGTAGTGCTGCCCAAACTTACGTAAATAACAGATTTGTCGGGCTTTTGGTCCAACCATGATATGCAACTTTTATCCACTTCCCACAAGCTACTACTAGAATTGTTTGACAATGGTGTTTCCCCTTTGCCAAGTCTGTATTTTAGGTGTGCATGCAGTGGTCCAATGGAGTAAACCGTCGAACATTGTGATCGGATTTGAGAGAGAATCGGACCCTCCAGATCCTCAAATGTATTGAGAATGAAAGAGTGAGCATACTTGGTTCTCTGTATCTCACCCACGAAATATTCTTGAAGCTCACAACAGGAAGACATGTCTTGCTCTCTACAGAAGCTGGGAAGATCACGACAGCGAAGGAAGCTATCCATCCCAGGTACATTCTTGACTAGCTGATCCATTTCTTCGTTATCTATGCAGAATGGAAAGAAATGCCATTAAGGAGTCTCCTCATAATGTTACCAAAATTGTAAAAGTAAGAACTACTACAGTAAAATTATCACCAAAATGAGGTTCTTGTACTTTGTCGTGATGTTACAAACTTGATTTTCTTTATGTACAGTGAATTTTCTATGGTGTGGTTATTACACATATTTTTGGTTTATTAGGAATACTATAATTTTGCTTTATAAAGTTCTTTTAGCGTCCAAGTTAGCAATTGTTTACGTTCTATGGAGTGATCTCAATTTCATGATCACTTTGCAACTGAATGAGCTTTATTGTTCAAGTGAACTTGGAAAAGCTTGCAGGTACGTGTTGCCTGTTGGACGAGAAAGTAGCATTAGCCATGTACTTTGGCATCTTGCAGAGTAACTTGCTTTCATGAAGAGTCAACTTGCAAACTGAGTTTTCTTTTTTTGATGGCACAAACTGAGTTTTCAGTTAGTGGTAATTACTATTTATGTGAGAGGGTCTGGGTATTGGACGTGATGACTGATGCCAAATGACTAATACCTTGTTATTGGTCTGACATTAGTGCACCTAGATGGAGCAAATTTGGGTTATTGTAGAAATAGGTTTTGTGTGGCAAAAGCACGCTAATTTTTTTTATTTGGTCTATTTCGGTCTATTAACAAAGTGACTAGCTTTTGACTCGCCTTCGCCTTCAAACAACCAGGTCCATTGTTGGGTTTGGCTTTGAAGCCAAAGCCAACCATGTTGTTGGGTAAGACATTAGTGGTTGTGGTCTTGTGGATTGTATTCAAAGGTTATCTGGATTAGAGATGAACTTAACAGTTGAGGACCTTGGTGGATTAGGATTGAACCAAAGTCTTGAAAGCAAGAAATTAACTTATGAGAACCAAAGCAATTCTAATCAAGAGAGAAATGCAAAATTTTGTAAAGAAGGTTAAAGACTAATAGGATAGTTCTTTTCAACTTATTTTAATTTATTTGAACTTATTTTAACTTATGAACTTATTGAACTTATCTAAACTTATTAGTCTTTATTAGGTATTATATGAACTTATACTAGACCTTATTTTGTGAGTGTGTCAAACCTTATTTTTGCTGAATTGAACTTATTTGGACATTATTTAAATATATTTTTTCATATAAAAACTGAAGATAAGTTGAACGGAGCTAGGCACGTGTAAAAAAATGTTGGTAGGACGATTTTGTCAAGAATTTACGAGTAATTGAATATATCGATGATTACTAACAAAAAATATACTATGATATATCCTATTTGGCGCAATTGTTCACCTAGAGGTAGCTGCTTATTATTATTTCATTATCCGTCATTTGGTCTGTTAATTTCACAATTTCCTTTTCCTTATAATGAGCATGCGCCCCACTAAGATATACTCCATCCGTCCCAAAATATAGTTCCTGTTTCTTTTTGCACAGTATTCAAGACATACCTTTGACCTACGATATTTTCTATTTCATATAAGTAAAAAATATAAAAAATTGATATTATGAATGTACACATTGTGGTGAATCTAACAAGACCACACATGAGTATGTCATTTTATATACATTAGTGAAAGTATTTGATCAAAGTTTTTAAAGTTTCTCCCAAAATAGAATTGGGAACTATATATATTTTGGGACGGAAGGAGTATTACCAAAATGCCGTACGCTCACATGTTTCATGTTCCCTAAGTAAAGTCTCTACAATAAAGTTCTGATATGCAAGAGGACTTTTCCTAAAAGAATAACACCACATGTCTAAAAACACACCTCATGTGACATGATTATCAGGAAGACGATTTTGCTCATTTATTTCCCTTAAGTAGGATAAATTAATTTAGTTGCTTCAAATCTCTACTGGGGCAATTCTGTGTTTTTCCTCTCTAACATAACTTACCCACATAATGACAGTAATTTTTGTGCTAATTCTTGCTTTTGAATCATGTTCTTGATTGCAGACAAATTATTCATCAGAATTACTTCTTCTATATTGAGCTCAAATACTAATAGTAAAACATTCAAAAAAAGTGATGTGTACCTTTGAAAGGTACTTCTCCTGCTTCAATAATATGTGGAATACAGAAATAAGCCCAGATGCAGCATGCACTTGGACACCTGAATGCAATCACTGGCACCTCAGCTTCACTTGCAATCTCATAAGCAAATCTCAGCCACCCATCTATTATAAAACATGTTATCTTATCTCTTGTTCCAAACAAAAGCTCTCTTAGAAGAGGCTCTGCACTCGGTGCCAGCGCCTCGTGTAGTGCCTCCAACGCATCCTTCAGATTACTTCTCTTAACAGCCAGTGCCAGTGCCTGTGCCTGTGCCTGCTCCTGTGCTTGTTTTTGCTCCTGTTCCTGTGCCTGCGCCTGTGCCTGCTTCTGTGCTCGTTTTTGCTCCTGTTCCTGTGCCTGTGCCTGTGCCTGTGCCTGTGCCTGTGGCTGGTCCTTGGATGGACTGTCGGGTATCGTTTCGAACCTGAAACTTGGGTACCGTGCAAAACGGGCTTGGATGTCGGTGTGTTGGGTCAGGAGTTTGTGGTTCTTGTTTGTATTAAGGAAGGTTACTTTAAGATTTGCAAGGCAGAAAAGTTCAGCTAGGTGTAGCATAGGGGTTATATGGCCTTGTAAGGGAAGTGGAAAGATGAGTATATGAGATGAAGGAAAGGATTTATCTTCCATTCTTCTTCTTGGATAGGAAGAGATTTAGGATTCTAAGTTATTCTTCACCTAAGGATTTGAGAGGAGGATATTTGTCGGTAATTATTGTGGAAAATTCTTGTTCTGATATGTCTGTAGTGTTTATATTTTTTTATGGAAAGGATAGGTAAACAAAAGTTGGGATAATTTTCTCTCAAAAACTAAACACTCACTTATCTAAGGAAATAAAATAAGAAAATTTACTATATAGAAGTATATAAGGTCAATATGTTCGTAATTTAGAAGGTGCACTCAAGTACACAGTGCTTATCGTGCACCATGTTCTTTGAGCTTAAAGTATATGTTTTTTTTATTCATTGTTCTTTTCATCATAACCTATGTTTTTTTTTGTTTTTTTTATTATAACGCTATATGAAAATGAATATGAATTTATTTAACTCCCAATATATTCAAAAAGAACATGGCTCAATATGAAAAAGAATATAAAGATGTTGAACAAGAATATAACGAGTACAATTCAAAATAGGTATGTTTTCATTTTCAAAAGTTGATATAATTAAGAACATGATGTAAGTTAAATGTGATATTTTTTTTCAAATTAAAATTATTCTTTTATTGTAAGTTGTATGTTCTTCTAGTATATAATTATATGCGTTCTTTTCATTATGATTTATGTTCTTAGATAAATGAAAATTAAACATATTCTTTGATTTTGAAGTGCATGCCCTTTTTATCTAGAATATTTGCTAATTTTGTTTTTTTTTTTTAGATGAACATGTTCTTTCGGATGCACAATGCATTGTACCGTGGTGCATAAACAATGCTTTGATCTATCTTGATGCGTTTGTAGTGTTCACATGTCAACAGTTTATGTGCTCGCAGTTGAATATTCTCATGACTTGTTTGTCTACTTTCACTTAATTTACTATGATGTTCCTATGATTTCACTAAAATAACCATGTGATCTTAATCTCAACCTTTTTCGGATCTCCTTATTAATATTTTTTTGGGAAGTACATAGACCGAACTCTTTTAGGAGTTTAAATATGCAAATTGTGGGATCAAATAAATGGTATCGGATTTGGAGTCACGAAAATTTATTTGGATTGAATTAGATTATACGATAAAACACAATCGAATACCTGCTATAAAAACAGTTATATCAGGATGGAGTTTGACACTTGTAGTTATTTTGAAAATGTAAATCTCTCCTATGATTTCCCTTATTTCATTTTATCTTGAGAAAATTTATGTTGTCCAAGATCCAAGATATACTTAATCATCTGTTTGCAATCTAATGCTCCCCTTTCTTAGACATTGCTTTAATGTCCTCGATTAATTGATTAAGATTCGAATATGAGGATCCGCCTTCTGAGATACTTTTCTTTGCTAGATATGACATTCTATCCATTGATCTTTGGAGTTCATCTTTGTTTCCATCCATTAGATCATTGATCATCTTCTCCACTATTGTTCTATCACATGTATCTTTCATATCCAACCCAATTCTCCATACTTCACTAACAAACCTGCTGTTCACTTGCTGATCAGAAAAGTAAGGCCAACAAAGCATTGGCACCCCGGCTACTATGCTCTCGAGTGTCGAGTTCCATCCACTATGAGTCAAGAACCCACCGATGGCGCGATGGGCTAAGACCTCTTTCTGTGGTGCCCATTTCACTAAGCATCCTCTCTTCTTGGTCCCCTCCAAGAGGTCATCTGGGGTTTGATTGTCAAGTTCACTTCCTATAATAAGATTAGGCCTTATAACCCATAGGAAGTACTTGTTACTCTGCACTAATCCTGCCCAAAACTCCCTTAGTTGGTCCTTTGTGAGGACAGTTAAGCTACCAAAACTTACATAGACAACAGATTTGTTTGGTTTTCGGTCTAACCATGATATGCAACTTCGATCAACTTCCCACAAGTTACTAGAGAAATTGTTGGACAATGTTGTTTTTTGTTGGCCGAGTTTGTATTTGAGATGAGCATGAATTGGTCCTATGGAGTAAACTCTCGAGCATTGCGAGCGAATGAGGGAAAGTGTGTGACCTTCCAGATCCTCAAATGTGTTGAGAATGAACGAGTGTGCTTGCTTGTTTTGTTGTATCTCGCCATTAAACCAGTCCTGAAGGTCCTGGCACGAAGAAGTGTTCTGGTTTCGGCAGAAGGTGGGAAGGTCACGATATCGAAGGAAGCTACTCATCCCAGGTGCATTATCTACTAGCTCGTCCATTTTTTCATCTGATAATATTCAATGTAATTCGTTGAAAGGAAATAAACACCATCAAATCAATAGTACAAAAATAAACTTTGAATGAGGATTATGCTTTCGAAATCGTGCTTAGACTACTTAAATGTGATCTTATCATTACTCATGATATTGATGATACACTTATGGACATGTGGGATCGTGAAACATGGGAATGTTGAGCCATTTATAGGTTACTTGTGACAGGCCCGTCTCGAACTATATAGAGTCCTTGTGCGATCTCGTATTTGAAGAATTCAATAATGTAATAGCTCATCCATACTTCACATAATCATATTATGAAAAAAAAGTAGTCCAAATAAGTAGATAAATTTTTTCTTTTTACTACTTGAACTTTATCTATTTTGGGGCCCTCACAATTAAGGGGCCCTGTTCCATGGAACATGTTGAACAGGCTAAAAGCCGCCCCTGACTTGTGATAATGTTGTACTGTAATAGTACTATCAGTAATACTGTAGTAGTAATGAAAATAACAATGATAGCAACAAGGGTGATAATTAATTATGAAATTGTATGTTTATTGTTTCCCTTTGAATAATAGATCGTCTGATCTCGGTTTGATCTATTGTAATCTGAAAGAAAAAATTATCCGTATAAAGGTTAATGATTAAAGGGGCCCTTATTAAGTGAAATTCCTTCTTATTTTTAGGCATAGAAGAATGAATTAAATTTGTATAAGAAAGCTCCTCTTCATTTTTGAAGAGTTCTACTCAATTATGACAATTATGGTTCGTTTATTAGCGTCAATAAATGATGGTAATAGCAACGAGTCTGTAGTTAATTTGTAAAGAATGTTACATCTCAATGGCCACGATGATATGCTTGCATATCTTTAAATGCCTCTTTTTTTTCATGAAATTTCCATTACCATTTATTACTACTTTTGAAGTGATATTGAGTAAGAATGAGAGGTTTTTGGAAATAAGGTTCCGTTATTATAGACATCTATATGAAACTTTCTTTACAAAGGTACATATAAAATAAAAATCCATTTCGTTAACGTCATTTAGTGGTTACCATACGGTCCAATAGAGTTTCTCCTAACCATTTGCTTTGAAAATTGCACTATACATTGTTTATAAGGTTTTATGAATAATTGGTTTCACGTATATCAGTTTGACACCAATATGTTAGCCAGTAGCCAACTTAGATTAAGGCCCTGTTTGACAAATAGAGTTTAGAGTTTAGCTGTTAGAGTTTAGAGTTTGATATTAGAGTTTTAACTTTTTGTTCAGCAGATTTGACTGCTAATTTGACAACTTTTTTTATAAATGTGTTTGGTAAAAATTAACTGATTACTAAAAGCTTATTGCCATTTGTTTGTGTAAAATGACATTTATAGACATTTTAATACATATGTGTAGTATTATTATTAGGGGCAAAAAAGTCATTAAATATATTTCTACCTAATCCTCTAACGTAAAAGCTCCTAATAGGAGCTTTTTTATTTTGAGAGTTTTCATTTCAAAACTCTCTCTAAAACTCTATTTTACCAAGCACTCCTTTTAGAGTTTTTGACTAGTCAAAACTCTAAAAGTGATCCAAACCTCTCTTATTGCTCCAAAACTCTAATTGCCAAACACCCCCTAAAAATTTTAGATGCATTCCCTTCATCCGATTTTCATTAATCTAAACTTACATTATCTTAAATGATATCTAGCCCTACTTATTGCATAACCTGAAGTTATCTGCACTTATGATAATTGTGAATTGAGTATGTGAATGATCATAAACTTATTTTATTTATTTTTCTTGATATAATAAGTGAACATACGGTGAGAATTAGGGATAGCAACAGGTCGGATTCGGACCCAATTGTGTGTAATCCGACTCCGACCCTACAAGAAGTCGGATTTTAAATCCGAATCTGACTCGACTTAAAATCTGAAAAATTTGACTATGAATCCGAACATTCTACTACGAACCCGATCCGACTTATTTTACTGCCCATTTTTTTATAATAGAATAGTCTTGTATAATACTATAATTTAATCATTACAATTTATTCTAATAATCATATGGAAATCTTATATTAGTACAAATAATTTAAATATTACTACTTCCTCCGTTTTTTTTAGATGTTACACTTTCTATTTTAGGAAGTTTTAAATTAGATGTTACACTTTTATTTTGGGTAATAACTTCTCTCTATCTCTCTCCTATCACATGTTCACATGGGACCCTTTTGTTTTTTTTTTTCTCTCTATCTCTCTCCTTTCCAAAAATTACCTAGGAGTCCGTGATTTGAAAAGTGTAACATGTAAACAAAAACGGAAGAAGTATTATTTTTAAAAATCATTTCTTCAATGGTAAAATCCTATATAATACAATTGGCTGAAAGTCGAAGTCGTGTTATACATAAATAATACATTAACATTAATAAGAAACAAGTATTGGTTGACTCAAAATCGGAGTCGGAGTCGGATTCGGATGTCGGATTTTTTTGAGTTCCGACTCCGACCCTCCACCGACTCGAAGTCGGATTACTATTTTGTCATAATCGACTCGAATTTTTTTCCTTCGGATCAAAGTAGACTAGGGTCGGATCAGCCATCCCTGGTGAGAACAGAGCCTTACTACTTACTAGTTACTACTATTAAATAATAGCTTAACGACTCAAAAAAAATCATGCATACAGATGTATGTATAGAGTAGTGCATATGTACCTTTGATGGGTAAATCTCCTGCTTCAATAAGTTTTGGAATACAGTAATAAGACCAATTGCAAGATGCACTAGAACACCTGAATATTATCACTGGTACCTCAGCTTCATTTGCTACATCACTAGCAAAACTCATCCACCCATCTACTATCAAACATGTTATTTTAGCTGTTTCACTTGATCCAAGCAAAATCTCTCTTAAGAGGGGTTCTGCACTTGTTGATAAACTCTCAATCGCTGATATCATCAACCCCTTGACATCGCCCTGACCTGTCCGAGGGTTGTCTTCAGATAGCCCATCAGGCATCGTCTTGAACTCGAAGCCCGAATACTGCTCGAAACGGGCTTCGATGTCAGTGTGTTGGGTGAGGCGTTGGTGGTTGTGGGTTGTGTTTAGAAAGGTCACCTTAAAGTTGGCGATGCATAGAAGTTCAGCTAGTTGTAACATTGGAGTTAGATGGCCTAGTGCTGGAAGTGGAAAAATGAGCACATGAGGTGTAACAGAAGACTGTTTATGATCTAATTTCTCCATTGAACTTGGGTATTGGAAACTAATGAATATGGGATTATGAGAGTTTAACTCAAAATCTGAGATGTAGAGTTATATAGTCATAGTTGATAATAATTTTTAAATTTAAATAATGACCAAATCTTGCTATAATATGTTAGTACATGATTTTCTGTGTAATGCCAACCTAATCCCAATATCTTTATCATTCACTAAATTTTATTTTTTTGACCACGAGTTCCCCTCATGGAAGCTACAATAATGCTTTCAAATCTTTTTGTCTGATTGGCATGTTTGAAGTTGGATATTCTTACATTTAACAATTTAAGAAAATATGATAGTATGATACACATGAAAAGAAAAAAAAAACTTGTGCAGTTGAGGGTAGGGAGGTCAGTGGATAATGGACCATATCCAGATCTGTGGATCCAGATCCGTTTTTAGCGGATATGGATACTAAATTTTGGATCCGGTAGATCTGGGTAGGATCTAGACCTTAGTTTTCGAAAACGGATCTGGAGCGGATCCTAAATTATTACCTAGATCCGCATTCATTTACACGTTTTTTACAATTATTTTAAAATATGTAATTAAAAGGGTTAAACTTTTAATGTTTTTACGCTTGGATTTGTTATATTAAGTGGTTGAATGCTTGTTTACTTCAACATCGACAAATGAAATGCTAAATAGTGTTATTTTGTTCTTTGAAATCTTTAGTTATTGTGAAAATTAGGTTGTTTGAATAAAATAGGTTAGACCCATTTAGGATACATTTTGGACCCGAATACGTATGATCTAGATCCGGATCCTCAATTTTATTATCCGGAGGGTCAGATCTGGATCTATGCCTGAAAAACGGATACGGATCTGGATCTTATAGGATCCTATCCATTGCCATCCCCAGCTTAGTGTATACAAATTTGAGTAAAATTTAAAACAAACTATATAATGTGTCAAAAGGAGCAAATCAACCAAAAACTTAAACTAGTGGTTGGAGTCATAGGAATAGTTTTATACTTTATCACGATCCCTCACGTGAGAGTCCATTGGGCTTGAAATCCCTTTTGTCTACTAGATGTACTTCTTCGACGAATGGTTTGCTTGGCCAAGTATAAACCTTGTAAAGAAAAGGCTTCCCTCGCTTCAACATCGAAAAGGAAAGCTGGTGATCAGCATGAGAATGAGAAGCAGGTATGAAATGAGCATTCCCGTGGATAGGGGTGCCTATCGACCGAGCCGAGCTCGAATAGCATTGGGCTCGGTTCGAGTTTGTTTAACTTTTCATGGGCTCGGCTTGGCTCGTGAGCTCGCCGAGCTCGGCTCGAGCTCGTGATTAGAATTTGGGGCTCGAGCTCGTGATTAGAATTTGGGGCTCGAGCTCGGCTCGTGAGCTCGTTTAGGCTCAGCTTGTGAGCTCGTTTAGGCTCGGCTCGTGAGCCGTTACTTTTTATCATTCTTCTATTATATACCTTAATTAATATCTTAAAAGAAATACTTAATATAATTTTAATATATGTAAATAATTTTTTAATATATAAATAATTTTTTAATATATAAACAATTTTTCAATAAAAAATATTTTTTTTAGTATAAAATAATAATCGAGTTGTTCACGAGTTTTACTAGCCGAGCTTTGCCTAACTAGGCTCGGCTCGTTTAAGTTTCAAGTCGAGCTTCAACGAGCCGAGCTTTGACCGAGCCGAGCCCAAGCTGCTCGCGAGCTTGTCAGGCTCATTATTACCCCTACCCACGGATGCAGTAGGATGGATGAAATTTGAACCCGTAACATGTATATCATGATGTCTCTGTGATACCATGTCAAAGTACCAACTCAACCAAAAACTTAAGCTAATGGTTGAGACCCCAAGAATGATTTTATACTCTTTCATAATGCTTAACCATCTTGCGCTCAAGTGATTTAATAGAAAAAAAAAACAAAGAAAATACCGAGGAAGTTTATAAATAATCATCTACTTTCCTAAGGTTCCAGAGATTGTATCTAATGCTCCCCTTTCTTAGACATTGCTTTAATGTCCTCGATTAATTGGTTAAGATTCGAATATGAGGATCCGCCTTCCGAGATACTTGTCTTTGCTAGTTGTGAAATTTTGTCCATTGATCTTTGCAGCTCATCTTTCTTCACATCCATTAGATCATTGATCATCTTCTCCACTATAGTTCTATCACATACATCCTTCATATCCAACCCAATTCTCCATACTTCACTAACAAACCTGCTGTTCACTTGTTGATCAGCAAAGTAAGGCCAACAAAGCATTGGCACCCCGGCTACTATGCTCTCGAGTGTCGAGTTTCATCCACTAAAGAACCCACCAATAGCGCGATGGGCTAAGACCTCTTGATGTGGAGCCCATTTCACTAAGCATCCTCTCTTCTTTGTCCCCTCCAAGAGGTCATCTGGGGTTGGATCATCAAGTTCATTTCCTATGATAAGATTGTGCCTTATAACCCATAGGAAGTACTTCTTACTGTGTACTAGTCCGGCCCAAAATTCTCTAAGTTGGTCCTTTGTGAGGATAGTTAAGCTCCCAAAACTTACATAGACAACAGATTTTGTTAGGCTTTTGGTCCAACCATGATATGCAACTTTGATCAACTTCCCATAAGTTACTAGAGGAATTGTTGCACAATGTTGTTTCCTCTACGTTGAGTTTGTATTTGAGGTGAACATGTAGTGGTCCTAAGGAGTAAACTTTCGAGCACTCGGAACGAATGAGAGAAAGTGTAGAATGAATGCGTGTGCTTGCTTGTTTCGTTGTATTTCACCATTGAACAAATGTAGGAGGTCTTGGCACGAGGATGTGTCTTGGTTCCGGCAGAAGCTGGGGAGGTCACGGTAATGAAGGAAGCTATCCATTCCTGGCTAATTCTTTACTAACTCATCCATTGCTTCATCTAATGATAGTCAATGTAATCCATTAAGAGAATTAAAACACCATTAGTATGTTGCCTGAAAATATGACAAATATAACTTGAGATGAGGATTATGATTTTGGAATGTAGTTCTTTGACTTGGAAATGTTGAGCCATTCAGGTGTAATCATGGTAATGTTGTATTATTAATAGTAGTAGTAAAGGTCTGTTCTTTCCGGCATAAAATAGCTGAATTGAACTGAATTAAATGGAACTAAACTGAACTGAAATGAAATGAATAGTAATATGTGAGAGTAAAAGTATTGTCCAAAACTGAACTGAATAGAACTTAACTGAAATCAACAACAATATTACAATGGTAATGAGTAATTGTCGGATTGTATGTTCCCCTTGAATACGATGGTCTAATTTCATCAAAAAGAGTCCTTGATCTGATGTAAATCATGAAATGCGAATAAAAGAATTGGAAATGATCTGAATTTTTCTCTACTTGTTTTCGATTATCTAAATTTAACGTCCCTAAATTTAGTCTTTTTCAAATTATCGTTGTAGAACTTAACTTTTCGAAACTTATATGGACTTATTATAGTTGTAAATTGAATTTAAGTAGTCTTTATCAACCTTGAACGTAACTCTATATTATGTACTTATCCACCTCGAATGAGAGTAAGTTGAGGAGAATAGAGCCGTAGACATATTAATTACTCAGAAAGTTCAGACATACAAATGTATGTACTATGTAGAGAGTAATGATGTGTACCTTTGAAGGGTAATTCTCTTGCTTCAATGAGCTTTGGAATACAGTAATAAGACCAATTGCAAGATGCACTAGCACACTTGAATATTATTACTGGTATCTCAGCGTCATTTGCTATATCACTAGCAAAACTCATCCACCCATCAACTATTAAGCATGTTCTCTTAGCTATTTCACTTGATCCAAGCAAAATCTCTCTTAAGAAGGGTGTAGCACTTAATGTTAACCCATGAACCACCTCCTTCAGCCAATCATTGATATTGTTCTCACCAGTTCTAGGGTGGTCATCAGGCAGCCCGTCGGGTATTGTCTCGAACTCAAAGCCTGGATAGCGGTCGAAACGAGCTTCGACGTCGCCGTGTTGGGTCAGGAGTTGGTGGTTGTGGGTTGTGTTTAGAAAGGTTACCTTAAAGTTGGCAATGCATAGAAGTTCAGCTAGGTGTAGTATATGGCCTAGTGCTGGAATTGGAAATATGAGCACATCAGGTGAAAGTGAAGACTGATTATGATCTAATTTCTCCATTTAACTTGGGTATTAGAAACTAATGAATATGTAACTTAGATGTATAGATTATATGGTAATGATTGGTAATATTATTTGAACATTAATTAATGTTGAAAGATCTGATTAAAGTACCTTAATTTCTGTTTTTTTTCTTTCTATAAGCACATGATTTTGTTTGTAATGCCTCCCTAATGACAATAGCTTTTACATTAAATATGATTTGGCTTTTGATTGCAGGTTGAACGGTCGAGCATAAATCCGCACGGGAATGCGGCGAGGCAGTGACTTCAGCTCAACTTTGAACAACTATAACTTTTGATCCAGAGCTTTGTTTTGCACATGTAATATATCGTTGGAAAGCTCTTGAAGTCTAGATTCCAACCCAGTTGGCATTACCTCATTATAATTCTTGTATCAAACGATATAAGTAAAATGATGGAGAAATAAAATATTTCGCACAAGTACACAAAGACGTGTGTATCTTCTTTATTTCCAATCCGTTTTGGCCACATGTTATGTCATGTTGAAGGTCATCTACGTGTCTTAATCATCATATCCTCAAATGTGAGTCCAAATGACCTAAGATTACATCAAAATACCAAACAACCCTTGAAAGCGTCGTAACTTATGAAAAGGGGTATAAATATGCATAAATGCAATGTACATGCTCTAATACTACATTGAAATGCACCCTAATATGCAAATAAATGATGTTACAATATGCACATATCAACTTGGTTCGACCTTTGTTAAAGCCCACCTCATTCCATAGGAGATTGCTACTCGCGCTGAAGAGAGATTGCAGCTGAAATCCAGGAAGAGATAGTTTAGATGAAGAGAAGGCACCTGTTATGTAATCCCCGTAAATTTATGGATTTTATAAATATAATTTTATATATATATATATATATATATTTAAATATAATTTAGTTTAAAATAATTTATTTATTTAAAAGGTTGACTATTTGAAAGTTAAAGGATCGGAATTATTTTAAGGATTTAAGAAAGTTAAAATATTTTGTTAAAGCATGCTTTCAATTCAAAAATATTTAAAATACTATTTGGATTTGAAAAAAGAGTTTACATGGGCTTGAGGAACCCAAATACTAATTGAACTAGGTTATGGACTTCTAGTGATGTTAGGAGTTTTAAGTCATCAATCTTATTCATCATTAAACTCTATTCAAAACCTAATTGTCTTTTCCTAAGCCCAAAAGAAAACCTTGCTTATCTATACTAATATATTAAAAGGCGTGCGTAAACGAGGAACGGTGCCACGTGGCGCTCTCCCTAGGGAGTTTTAGTTCATGTAATTCATGTACAATAAAAAAATTAGAAAATGCATAATATAGGTTTTGATCCCATGACCTCAAGTTCATGTACTAAAGTTTTAACCACTAGACCAAGTTTTATTTAGTGTTATCATATCAAAGTACAATATTAATAAATGAAAATTTTTCTTACCCGGGGCATAGCCCGGGCCTAATAACTAGTTAATACACTAAACCCAAATATTTTACCCAGACAAATTTTCTCTCTCCTCCACTGTCCCAAACCTGCAGTATTCAATTCCTTCTCCCTTTTCACGAATTTTCTTTCCTTTTCTTCTTTTCTTCTTTTCTTCTCTTCTAAGAAACACTTTCTTCCTAAACAAGAAATCCCACAACTTCACACCACCACCATCACCGCCGACCACCACTGTGCTGTCGGCGCTGCTGCTGTCCTTTGGCCGGCGTTCTTCCCTTGTTCTTCTTTCTTGTGTTGGTTTGATTACTTTTCTTCTTCATCAAGTTTTGATTAAAGATTATGTTTTTATGTTTTGTTTAAGTACTAATTATGATTAGAAGCTTTAATTTACTGTTTTAATAATGAATCTATGATTATATAAATTATGTATTAAAAGAATAAAAATTCAGATATGATTATTATGTTTAAATTGGATTTTTAATTATCAAAGCATGAATTTTTAGGGTGTTAAAGATTGGAAAATTATAGTTAGCATGTTATAAACTATGAAATTGATTTAATTTATGAATTTAAGCATGTTTAAGTATGTTTAAAGAGAGTTATAATAATTTATAAGTTTCTGGAATTTTAGAAAGACTGTTATTAATGAAGTTTTATGCGTTTTCAAGACTAGTATAGCGAGTATTACTATGCTAGGGAATATGAGTAATTGAAATTTTAATGATAAAAATAACTTTTAAATATTTTTAAAGGAGATTTACAGTATTTTAAAGTTGCTGGAATTTATTTGGAGCATTAATTATAAATTCTATTGGTTGTTTTAGGCGAATAATTCTCTGTAGGCGACTTCTAAAGTTGTTAAAGTGGTGTGTTGTTTGATGTAGTATCATAATTTTAGCTTGGTATCCAATGCCACAAAAATAGGAACAAACAACCACATGTACCT
Organism: Beta vulgaris subsp. vulgaris; assembly: GCF_026745355.1. Taxonomy (NCBI): domain Eukaryota; kingdom Viridiplantae; phylum Streptophyta; class Magnoliopsida; order Caryophyllales; family Amaranthaceae; genus Beta; species Beta vulgaris. The sequence goes on along the minus strand of NC_079205.1, from coordinate 58,230,822 downwards.
GGCTGCCTTTTAGCTTTGAATGAGACACCTTAGAGGTAGGAAGTGGTTCCTATTTTCAAGGCTTCTCTTCCTTGCTTGTTGCGGATCATGTGAACATGGTTGAGCATTCATAACAACCTTCAAACTACAGTATTTCAAATACTTCCTTACATGACTCAACTAACAACATTTTGTTCTAAAACAATCAACTGAAAAAATCAACACGGGAAATAAAGACTCCAATCACACTAGGATTCTTACAACTCGACAATAATGAAAATAAAACTAATGACAATGAACTAAGGGAACTAATGAACATAGCTTATCAAGGACTCCTCAACAATGGGCATAGAAGGACTTTAAGAATTTAAAACCTCACGCAAAGTTAGAGCCACCATATGTGATTTAGTTTCGGATCCTTGGTTGCAGATGGTGATGTTGTAGATGGTCCTCCATCAAAGGTAATACCCTATGAAGGTATATTTGTATCGCATACTAATTTTAGTGAACAATACTCTGTCTTATCTAAATATAATCATTTACCTATTTGCCTTCACTGGTTCAAGGATATAAAAATCTAATGCTCTCATTTGTTGGACATTGCTATTATGTCCTCGATTAAACGATTAAGATTAGAATAGGAGGATCCTCCTTCTGAGATGCTTTTCTTTGCTTCTTGTGAAACTCTTTTCGCTGATCTTTGCAACTCATCTTTCTTCCCATCCATCAGATCATTGATCATTTTTTCCACTATTGTTCTATCACATGTATCCTTCATATCCAACCCAATTCTCCAGACTTCACTAGCAAACCTGCTGTTTAATTGCTGATCAGCAAAGTGAGGCCAACAAAGCATTGGCACTCCAGCCACTATGCTCTCTAGTGTTGAGTTCCATCCACTATGGGTCAAGAACCCACCGATGGCTCGGTGGGTCAATACCTCATCCTGTGGGGCCCATTTCACTATGCATCCTCTCTTGTCGGTCCCTTCTAAGAGGTCATTGGGGATTGGACTATCGAGCCCACCTTCTATAATGACATTGGGCCTTACCACCCACAGGAAGTACCTCTTGCTCTGCACTACTCCCGTCCAAAGTTCCGTGAGCTGGTTCTTCGTGAGAGTAGTAGTGCTGCCCAAACTTATGTAAATAACAGATTTGTCGGGCTTTTGGTCCAACCATGATATGCAACTTTTATCCACTTCCCACAAGCTACTACTAGAATTGTTTGACAATGGTGTTTCCCCTTTGCCAAGTCTGTATTTTAGGTGTGCATGTAGTGGTCCAATGGAGTAAACTGTCGAACATTGTGATCGGATTTGAGAGAGAATCGGACCCTCCAGATCCTCAAATGTATTGAGAATGAAAGAGTGAGCATGCTTGGTTCTCTGTATCTCACCCGCGAAATATTCTTGAAGCTCACAACATGAAGACATGTCTTGCCCTCTGCAAAAGCTGGGAAGATCACGACAACGAAGGAAGCTATCCATCCCAGCTACATTTTTGACTAGTTGATCCATTTCTTCGTTATCTATGCAGAATGGAAAGAAAGACCATTAGGGAGTCTCCTCATAATATTACTAAAATTGTCAAGTAAGAACTACTGCAGTAAATTTGGTTAAAAATAGATGATAAGCTTGACATTGATAAAAAAAATAGAATTACATCCATGAGAAAAACAAGGAAGCCATTAGTATTTTGAGAAATGAGTTTTTCTAGGGAGAAATAAAAGGAGAACTTTTATTTTCTTAGTTAATAGTTTTTCTTTAAATGCATAGGAAGTTTATGATATTATTCAAGTGCATATATTTTTTCTCTTCTTTTGTATAAAGTTGTTGTGAGTGCCCACCTGCTTCCAACAAAGTTGGTATCTAGAGCTAGTTTATAAAAAAATAATGTTGTAGCTTTCCAGTACCGTAAACTTATGAAAGAAAATTAGGACAAGTGGTCGCTACGTATGAAAACAATTCTTGGAGCACAAGGTGTCTGGGAGATTGTTAAGAAAGGTTGTACAAGACCCGAAGATGAGTCTAAATTAAACCAAACGAAGAAAGAAGCTTTGGATAATGAGAGGAAAAAGGATCAGAATGCACTTACCGTCATCCATCAAGGTTTGGATGATGGTATGTTTGAGAAAGTTGCTAACGCAACTTGTTCCAAACAAGCATGGGATACTAGATCTACAAAACTCCTTTGAGGGAGTAAGTAGAGTAAAGAAGGTTCGACTTCAAATTCTTAGAGGAGAATTTGAAAAACTTGAGATCTTGGAGAAAGAATCCATCTCAGATTATTTCACAAGAGTTTTAAACATTGTGAATCAAATGAAGAGGCTTGGAGAATCGATGGAAGATTCTCGCGTAGTAGAAAAAGTAATGCACTCGCTTAATTATGATTTTAACCATTTAGTTGTTGCTATCGAATAGTCAAATAAGGACTCAGATTCAATGAGAATCGATGAATTAAATGGGTCTCTTCGAGCCCATGAGCAACAAATGGTTAAGAAAGGAAAGAAGGAAGATGTATCCTTTAACAATAAAGGAGTTTCACGTGATAAACAAAAGTATCAATCACGTGGTAGAGGCGACCACCAAGGACGTGGTCGTGGTCAAGGAAGAGGGGGAGATGATCGAAACTCCCAAAATTATTATAGAGGTGAAAAATCTACCAGAGGTCATGGACATGGTAAAGGAATGAATCAATACTAGAGAAATAATAATAAGGCCAATATTCAATGTTACAACTGTGATAAATATGGTAATTTTGCATGAGAATGTTATTCTAAGAATGTGCAAGAAGAAACAAATCTTATTGAAGATAAAGAAGATGCAGAAGAATCAACCATGTTATTAGCTCTCAAAATAAAAGACAAGAGAGATGATAATTGTACATGGTATTTAGACAATGGAGCGAGTAACTATATGACAGGAGATAAAAGTAGATTTGTTGATTTGGATACAATTGTGACCGGTAACGTTACTTTTGGAGATGACTCAAAAGTAAAAATTGAAGGTAAAGGTACAATTATGATTGAATTAAAAGACTCAAGTCACAAATTAATTCCAGATGTTTATTATATTCCAAACTTAAGAAGTAATATCTTGAGTGTGGGTCAACTTTTAGAAGTCCATGGATGCAAAATTTTGATGAAGTAACCTTATTTGAACTTATACTAGACCTTATTTTGTGAGTGTGTCAAACCTTATTTTTGCTGAATTGGACTTATTGGACATTATTTAAATATATTTTTCATATAAAAACGGAAGATAAGTTGAACAAAACTAGACCTATGTAAAAAAAAAATGTTGGTAAAATCATTTTGTCAAAAATTTATGAATAATTGAATATTATCGATGATTACTAACAAAAAATATACTATGATATATCCTGCGTGGTACAATTGTTCACCTAGAGGTAGTCGTCCCATTGTTATTTCATTATCCATCATCTGGTATGTTAATTTCACAATTTCCTTTTCCTTATAATGAGCATGCGCCGCACTAAAATATACTCCATCCGTCTCAAAATATAGTTCTTGTTTCTTTTTGTACAGTATTCAAGACATACCTTTGACATATGATATCTTCTATTTTGTACTCCCTCCGTCCCATAATATAGTGCATACTTCATTTTTGGTGGGTCAAACTTTAAAATCTTTGACAAAATATTCTCATTTGTATATATAAAAAAACATATTCATGTGGGATCTTGTTAGATTCGTCTCTAGGTGTAATTTCATAATATCAACTTTTTATATTTTTTTAGTAAGGAATCAAATATATTTAAGGTCAAAGTTAGGAGACCGTGTAAAAAAGAAACAAACACTATATTATGGGACGGAGAGAGTATTAGTAAAAAATATAAAAAGCTAATTTTTTTTTTTTGGTGCAAAAAATTTATAAAAAGTTGATATTATGCATGTATATAGTATGCCGAATCTAACAAGACCCCATATAAGTATGTTATTTTATATACATTAGTAAAAGTATTTGATCAAAATTTTAAAGTTCGACCCCAAAATAAAAATAGGAACTATACCTTGAGATGGACTGATGGGGACCAAAATACCGTACGCTCACATGTTTCATGTTCCCTCAGTAAAGTCTCTACAAAAAAGTTCTGATATGCAAGAGGACTTTTCCTAAAAGAATAACACCACATGTCTAAAAACACACCACATGTCTCATATCATCCATCGGAAACGAGGAAAACGATTTTGCTCTTTTATTCCCCCTTAAGTATGATAAATTAATTTAATTGCTTCAAATCTCTGATCTAATGGGGTACGTAATTCTGGGTTTTTCCACTCTAACATAACTTACCCACATAATGACAGTAAAATAATCCATATACTATAATTTTTGTGATGATTCTTGCTTTTGAATCATGCATGTTCTTGATTGCAGACAAATTATTCATCAGAATTACGTTTTCTGTATTGAGCTCAAATACTAATAGTAAAAAATCAAAAAAAAAAAAAAAACTGTTGTGTACCTTTGAAAGGTACTTCTCCTGCTTCAATAATCTGTGGAATACAGAAATAAGCCCAGATGCAGCATGCACTTGGACACCTGAATGCAATCACTGGCACCTCAGCTTCATTTGCAATCTCATAAGCAAATCTCAGCCACCCATCTATTATAAAACATGTTATCTTATCTCTTGTTCCAAACAAAAGCTCTCTTAGAAGAGGCTCTGCACTCGGTGCCAGCGCCTCGTGTAGTGCCTCCAACGCATCCTTCGGATTAATTCTCCTAACAGCCAGTGTCTGCGCCTGCGTCTGTGCATGTGCCTGTGCCTGTTTTTGCTCCTGTGCCTGTTCCTGTGCCTGTGCCTGTTTTTGCTCCTGTTCCTGCTTCTGTGCCTGTGCCTGCTTCTGTGCTTGTTTTTGCTCCTGTGCCTGTGTCTGTGCCTGTGGCTGGTCCTCGTTGGATGGACTGTCGGGTATCGTCTCGAACCTGAAACTTGGGTACCGTGCAAAACGGGCATGAATGTTGGTGTGTTGGGTCAGGAGTTTGTGGTTCTTGTTTGTATTAAGGAAGGTTACTTTAAGATTTGCAAGGCAGAAAAGTTCAGCTAAGTGTAGCATAGGGGTTATATGGCCTTGTAAGGGAAGTGGAAAGATGAGTATATGAGGTGAAGGAAAGGATTCATCTTCCATTCTTCTTGTTGGATAGAAAGAGATTTAGGATTCTAAGTTATTCTTCAGCTAAGGATTTGAGAGGAGGATATATGTCCGTAGTGTGAAAGTTGGGATAGTTTTCTCTCAAAAACTAAACACTCACTTATCTAAAGAAATAACTAAGGATGTCCTGGCATATTGATTAAAATTGAGGTGCTGTGAACGATAGGTCACAAGTTTAAATCCTCTTTTCCTTCTTTGTACTTTGTACCTTCATGGCTCATATGGATCAAAAACTTATCTAAAGAAATAAAATAAGAAAATTTACTATCTATATAAGGTCAATATTTTCGTAATTTAGAAGGTACACTCAAGTACACAGTGCTCATCGTGCACCATGTTCTTTGAGCTTAAAGTGTATGTTTTTTTTTATTCAATGTTCTTTTCATCATAATCTATGTTCTTTTTATTATGGCGATATACGAAAATGAATATGAATATATTTAACTCCTAGTATATACAAGAAGAATATGGCTCAATATAAAAAAGAATATAGAGATATTTAACAAAAATATAACGAGTACAATTCAAATAGGTATGTTTTTACTTTAAAAAGTTGATATAATAAGAACATTGACATTAGTATTAAATTTTGATTCATTGTTGATATTTTTTATCAAATTTAAATTTGAAGAATATGTTCTTTTATTGTATGTTGTAATAAGTTCTTCTAGTATATAATTATATGTGTTCTTTTCATTATGATCTATGTTCTTAGATAAATGAAGATTAAAGATATTCTTTGATTTTGAAGTGCATGTTATTTTTATCTAGAATATTTGCTAAAGAGATTTATATTCATTTAGATGAACATATTCTTTCGCATGCACAATGAGCACTGTGCACCATGGTGTATAAACAATGCTTTTGATCTATCGTGATGTGTTTGTAGTGTTCACATGTCAACAGTTTATGTTCTCGCAGTTGAATATTCTCAAACTTGTTTTTCTACTTTCACTTAATTTACAATGATGTTCCAATGATTTCATTAAAATCACCATGTGATCTTAATCTTAACCTTTTTCGGGTCTCATTATTAATACGGTTATTTCACCAAATACCCCTGACAAATAAATTTATTCACCAAATACTCCAGCTTTTTTCAAAATTCACGAGATACCCCTAACTTTTGAAAAAATTCACCAGATACCCCAAATTTTTAAAAAAATGACAAATAATGCCCTTAATGACTAACGGCGGTCAACTCCGTTAGTCATTAGTGTTAATTGACCATAAAAAACTCTAAAAAAAACTCTAAAAAACCTAACTAACTCTCTCCCCTAACCCACCATCCACCCCCCAACAACCCCAGCCCCACCACCCAGCCCCACCACCCAGCCCCCCATCCCCTTCCCCGTTCAGTCGTGCCGCCTCCCTCGTCGGCAACCCCGCCAGTCGCGCCGCCCCCCTCCCCTCCCTTCGCCTCGTTCGCGCCTCCCCTCCCCCTCCTTCCTTCCTTCGCGCTCCTCTTTCCGGCAGCCCCCTCCCCCTCTCTTACTCTCGTCGCAGTAGAAACAACAACAGCAGCGGCGAGAGTGAGGGAGGGGGAGGGGACGAAGGGGGAGGGGAGGCGCGACGAAGGGGGAGGGGAGGCGCGCGCGACGAGAGTGAGGGAGGGGAGGGGCTGCCGGAAAGAGGAGCGCGAAGGAAGGAAGGAGGGGAGGGGAGGCGCGACGAGAGTAAGGGAGGGGGAGGGGGAGGGGGTTGCCGGCGAGGGGGAGGGGTTGCCGGCGAGGGGGGGAGGGGGAGGGGTGGGGCTGGGGTTGGGTGGTGGATGGTTGGTGGGTCTAGGGTTTTGGGGTTGGGGTTGGGTTAGGGAGAATTAATTAGGTTAATTAAGTTAAATAGGGCTATATTAGGGCTAATTAGGTTGACTTAGGGCTAATTAAGTTGACTTCTGGCAAACTTGTAAATACAGGCTAACGGAGCACTAACGTCCGCTAAAAGTAAGGGTATCTGGTGAATTTTTTTAAAAGTTAGGGGTATCTGGTGAATTTTGAAAAAAGTTGGGGTATTTGGTGAATAAATTTATTTGTCAGGGGTATTTGGTGAAAAAACCGTTATTAATATTTTGTTGGCAAGTACGTGAACCGAACTCTTTTAGAAGTTTAAATATGCAAATTGTGGGATCAAATTTGAATTCGATGGTATCAGATTTGGAGTAACGAAAATTTATTTGGATTGAATTAGATTATACAATAAAACGCAATCGAAAACCTGTTATAAAAACAGTTATAAAAGGACGGAGTTTGACACTTCGTAATTTTGGAAATTTCTAGTACTCAACTTAAAATTAATCATCTGTTTGCAATCTAATGCTCCCCTTTCTTAGACAGTGCTTTAATATCCTCGATTAATTGATTAAGATTCGAATATGAGGATCCACCTTCTGAGATACTTTTCTTTGCTAGATATGACATTCTATCCATTGATCTTTGAAGCTCATCATTCTTTCCATCCATTAAATCATTGATCATCTTCTCCACTATTGTTCTATCACATGTATCTTTCATATCCAACCCAATTCTCCATACTTCACTAACAAACCTGCTGTTTACTTGCTGATCAGCAAAGTAAGGCCAACAAAGCATTGGCACCCCGGCTACTATGCTCTCGAGTGTCGAGTTCCATCCACTATGAGTCAAGAACCCACCAATGGCGCGATGAGCTAAGACCTCTTTCTGTGGAGCCCATTTCACTAAGCATCCTCTCTTCTCGGTCCCCTCCAAGAGGTCATCTGGGGTTGAATTGTCAAGTTCACTTCCTATAATAAGATTAGGCCTTATAACCCATAGGAAGTACTTGTTACTCTGCACTAATCCTGCCCAAAACTCCCTTAGCTGGTCCTTTGTGAGGACAGTTAAGCTACCAAAACTTACATAGACAACAGATTTGTTTGGCTTTTGGTCTAACCATGATATGCAACTTCGATCAACTTCCCACAAGTTACTAGAGAAATTGTTGGACAATGTTGTTTTTTGTTGGTCGAGTTTGTATTTGAGATGAGCATGAAGTGGTCCAATGGAGTAAACTCTCGAGCATTGCGAGCGAATGAGGGAAAGTGTGGGACCTTCTAGATCCTCAAATGTGTTGAGAATGAACGAGTGTGCTTGCTTGTTTCGTTGTATCTCGCCTATTAACCAGTCCTTGAGGTCCTGGCACGAAGATGTATCATGGTTTCGGCAGAAGGTGGGAAGGCCACGATATCGAAGGAAGCTACTCATCCCAGGTGCATTCTCTACTAGCTCGTCCATTTTATCATCTGATAATATTCAATGTTATTCATTGAAAAGGAAATAAACACCATCAATAGTACAAAAATAAACTTTGAATGAGGATTATGCTTTCAAAATCGTGCTTAGACTACTTAAATGTGATCTTATCATTACTCATGATATTGATGTTACTAGAGAATTATTCTTTCGAAGTTCTAGCTAGGTTCATTTGCCCAATTAGTAGATCATGGACCAAGGTGTAGGATGAGCATCCTACACCAGCTCCAAAACGCAAGGTAATAAGAATGAAACACACCATTCAACATGCAAAAAAGTAATTGATTTGATAGCTAATGTACATTCCCATTACATCCAGTGTACATGTCAAAAATACAAAAAGTAACTGATTTGACAGTTACTGTTCACCATTTAATAACTGATTTGATGTCCCCCCATATACTGTTCACCACTTCTCTCTTTTTCACACTCAGCCTCCTTGTACATTCTTGGCTTCGTGGTTGTTCATTAACAAAATCAAAATGTACAATGACAACCCCTCAGCTGAAAGTAACCCAATTCCTGAAGCTGATGTCAAGTGAGTAATTTGCAATCTTTGTACACTGGGTGTGTTGATGTTTGTTCACTAATGAAATTCAATATGTACAATTACAGTTTCATACCGAAATTCACCACTTCTCTCTTTTCCACACTCAACCTCCTTGTACATCCTTGGCTTCGTAGTTGTTCATTAATAAAATCGAAATGTACAATGACAACCCCCAGCTCAAAGTAACCCAATTCATGAAGTTGATGTCAAGTGAGTAATTTGCATTGCAATCTTTGTACACCGGGTGTGTTTATGTTTGTTCATTAATGAAATTCAATATGTACAATTACAGTCCCATACCGAAATATGTCAAGTGAGTAATTTCCATTCTTTGTACACTGGTATGTTTGATGTTTGTTCACTAATGAAATTCAATATGTACAATTACAATCTCATACCGAAATTCAATAAAATCACAATGTACATTGATGGTCATTGCTTTGATCACTGAAAATTCCCAAATGTACACTCGTAGATTATTGTACACCAAACCATATGCATTTGTACATTAAAAAAATTGTTTCACGTGATGAGAGAGAAAGAGCTGGCCAACTTTCAAAAATATTGCCAAAAGTCAGCCACATGGGCAAGGTTTAGGATGCTCATCCTACACCTCGGTGCAGGATCTAATTTGCGTCATTTGCCTGCTATATTTTCCTTAAATGGACATGTGGGATTGTGAAACATGGGAATGTGGAGCCATTTATAGGTTACTTGTGATAATGTTGTTCTGTAATAGTACTACCAGTAATACTGTAGCATTAACAATGCTAACAACAAGGGTGATAATTAATTATGAAATTGTATGTTTATTGTTTCCTTGTATAATAGATTGTCTGATTTCGGTTTGACCTATTGTAATCTGAAAAAGAAAAATTATCCGTATAAAGGTTAATGATTAAAGGCGTCCTAATTAAGTGAACTTAATAATAAATTGTCAGATAATGTTGGACTTGAACCGGCCGGATTATGCATAACCCGTCCCCGACTCCGATTCTACAAAAGTCAGATTTTAAATCCAAGTCCGAGTCCATTTCCGACATCCAGCTCCGAAAATACGAATCTGACCCAACTTAAAATCCGACTTCGAATCGACCCGACTTAAAATCCGAACATCCGACTCCAAACCCGATCCGACTTATTTTTCTACCCATCTTTTATAATAGAATAGTCTTGTAAATACTATAATTTAATCATTACAATTTATTCTAATAATTATATGAAAATCTTATATTATACAGATAATTTAAATATTATTACTTCCTCCCTTTTTTTACTTGCAATACTTTTTTTCCATTAATTTCAATGCAAAATTTGGGTAGGGGGAGGAAAAAAGAGAAGGTCCCATGTAATTGGAGAGAGATAGAGAGAAAAGAAAAGCAAAAGTAGAAAGTGTTGCAAGTAATTAATTATTTCCCTTTTAGTAAAGTGTTGCAAGTAAAAAAGATGAAGGACGTATTATTTTTAACAATCATTTTATCAATGGGAAACTCCTATATAGTTGGCTGAAAGTCGAAGTCAGTTAATACATAAATAACACATTAACATAAATAAGAGAAAATGTTGATTGACTCAAAACCGGAGTCGAATTCGGATTATTTTATGAGATCAGTCTCCGGCCCGCCTCCGACTCGAAGTCAACTCGGATTTTTTCCTTCAGATCGGAGCAGACTAGGGTCGAATCCTTGACTGAGTTGCCATCCCTAGTGAGAATAGAGCCTTACTACTTACTAGTTACTATTAACTAATAACTTGACGACTCAAAAAATTCATGCATACAGATGTATGTTAGTATGTATAGAGTAGTGCATATGTACCTTTGATGGGTAAATCTCCTGTTTCAATAAGTTTTGGAACACAGTAATAAGACCAATTGCAAGATGCACTAGAACACTTGAACATTATTACTGGTACCTCAGCTTCATTTGCTACATCACAAGCAAAACTCATCCACCCATCTACTATATATCAAACATGTTATTTTAGCTGTTTCACTTGATCCAAGCAATATGTCTCTTAAGAGGGGTTCTGCACTTCTTGATAAACTCTCAATCGCTGCCATCATCAACCCCTTGATATCGGCCTGACCTGTCCGGGGGTTGTCTGCAGATAGCCCATCAGGCATCGTCTTGAACTCGAAGCCTGGATACTGCTCAAAACGGGCTTCGATGTCAGTGTGTTGGGTCAGGCGTTGGTGGTTCTGGGTTGTGTTTAGAAAGGTCACCTTAAAGTTGGCGATGCATAGAAGTTCAGCTAGTTGTAACATTGGAGTTAGATGGCCTAGTGCTGGAAGTGGAAAGATTAGCACATGAGGTGTAACAGAAGACTGTTTATGATCTAATTTCTCCATTGAACTTGGGTATTGGAAACTAATGAATATGGGATTATGAAAGTTTTAACTCAAAATCTGAGATGTAAAGTTATATAGTCATAGTTGATAATAATTTCTAAATTTGAATAATGAACAGATCTTGTTATGATATGTTAGCACAAGATTTTCTGCGTGATGCCAACCTAATGTCAATATGTTTATCATGCACTAAATTTTATTTTTTTGACCACGAGTACCCCTCATGGAAGTACAATAATGCTTTCAAATCTTTTTGACTGATTGGCATGTTGTTAAATCCGCATTTTGCTCCTATTTTGGTGCACTTTGAGGGAGATTATGGTATGATTTGGACTAATTTTTTAATAGATTTGTGCCCAAATAACAGGATTTGAGGAGAAATGTCAAACTATGGGAGAAGTATACATTGTGGCTTATTTAGAAGTCTAATAGCATCATGGATATGATGTCAAGTCCAAGAGGGAGGTATTTGGGCCTCCTACAAGAGCAAATTGGGTTGGAAGCGGTATTTGAAGAGTCCAAGGAAGGAAAGAGGCATAGGCTCACCACGAGTCACGGTATTGGCGGCAACTTGTGGTAGAATGCCGAGAGCTTACCGCGACTCGCAGCCTGGAGCGCGAGTCGCGGAAACGCGGGCAGCAACTTATGTTATGTTATTTTCGCAGTTTTTGTTTTTAGTTTTTTTTTTCCGGAAAATATAAATAGGGGATGTTTCTTCCTATTCAGTTATGCATGTTATTATTAGAGTTTAGCCCTAATTTCAGTTTTCTATACAAACACTTGAGTTTGAAGATTAATTTGATCAAGTGTTTGGGATTCTTCTACGATTCAAGCGCTATCAATGAGTTTTACTATTTCCTCTCCCTTTGATCTTTTCAATCAGGTCTTTAATTATACTTATTGTTTTCAATGCCATGATTAGTGAGTAGTTTTTCTATCAAGGTTAAGTTGAGCCCTATTATTGATTGATCATGTAAATTGTTACTCTAATTCCCATTTTATTGAATTATAGGCTTAGGGTTTGACAAGGTTGTTATTGTGGTCAATTTTGCATCTTATTTTAGCCCTAGCTTGTATTGTCAATGAAAGTTGGAGTAGAGATTAGGATTATATATGCTTGCTTACTAAATTGTTATTCTACCAACTGAATTCATCAACGAAAGTTTAGTCTTAGTTCGGATCATCTTGTCATTAATTCAAATTCTTCCACGAAAATAGGTGAGGATTGAAATTGGGTTTTAATTGACATCGGCTCTTAATGCTTCTAATTGTGTATGTAAGCCATGAAAATGGGAGATATACATGTTGGTTAGGCCTTTTTGTTATCATGAAAGTGAACTTTAGGTATTAATGAATGATTTAGGATTTAGTTTCGGTTCGCAACTGTGCTTATTGCTAAGTCATAAGGGAATATCATACTCACCAAAGTCATAATGGAATAATTGGGAAGCGAGTTATGGTTTGATCAATCCATATTAGTGGTGATGGTTGATCTTAGTGTTTTAATTATCATATTCACATAGTTGTCATATGTTGTCATTAGTTTAGCCTTAGTTTTTAGACTATTCTCCATTTCTGAATTGTGTAATTATTTTATAATCTAGAATCAAGTAATGTTTAATCTTGCACCTTCCTGAGTTCGACCCGTATGTGCCACGACACCGTACACTTTGATATATTAAAATAAAATCTTAACTCATGTTTGAAGTTGAATATTTTTACATTTAACAATTTAGAAAAATATGATCGTATGATACACATGAAAAGAAAAAAAAACTTGTGTAGCCGAGTGTATACAAATTTGAGTAAAATTTAAATCAAATTATATAACGTATCAAAATGAGCAAATAAACCAAAAACTTAAACCGATGGTCGGAGTTATATGATAGTTTTATACTTTATCACGATCTGTCATACGAGAGTCCACTGGGATTGAAAGCCCTTTTGTCTACCAGATGTACTTCTTCGACGAAGGGTTTGCCTGGCCAAGTATATAAACCTTGTAAAGAAAAGGCTTCCCTCGCTTCAACATTGAAAAGGAAAGGTGGTGATCAGCATGAGAATGAGAAGAAGATATGAAATGAGTATTCCCGTGGATGCAGCAGGGTGGATGAGTTTGAACCTGTGATCTTTATATCACGCTGTCTCTGATACCATGTTTTTTTTTTCTGATACCATGTTAAAGGATCAATTCAATCAAGAACTTAAGATGATGGTTGAGACCCCAAGAATGGTTTTATACTCTTTCATAATGTTTAACCATCTTGCGCTCAAGTGATTTAATTAAAAAAAAAACAAAGAAAAAACAGAGGAAGTTTATACATAATCATCTACTTTCCTAAGGTTCCAGTGATTGTATCTAATGCTCCCCTTTCTTAGACATTGCTTTAATATCCTCGATTAATTGGTTAAAATTCGAATATGAGGATCCTCCTTCCGAGATACTTGTCTTTGCTAGTTGTGAAATTTTGTCCATTGATCTTTGCAGCTCATCTTTCTTCACATCCATTAGATCATTTATCATCTTCTCCACTATAGTTCTATCACATACATCCTTCATATCCAACCCAATTCTCCATACTTCACTAACAAACCTGCTGTTCACTTGTTGATCAGCAAAGTAAGGCCAACAAAGCATTGGCACCCCAGCTACTATGCTCTCGAGTGTCGAGTTCCATCCACTATGAGTCAAGAACCCACCAATAGCGCGATGGGCTAAGACCTCTTGCTGTGGTGCCCATTTCACTAAGCATCCTCTCTTCTTGGTTCCCTCCAAGAGGTCATCTGGGGTTGGATTATCAAGTTCACTTCCTATAATGAGATTAGGCCTTATAACCCATAGGAAATACTTCTTACTATGCACTAGTCCTGCCCAAAATTCTCTAAGTTGGTCCTTTGTGAGGATAGTTAAGCTCCCAAAACTTACATAAACAACAGATTTGTTAGGCTTTTGATCCAACCATGATATGCAACTTTGATCAACTTCCCATAAGTTACTAGAGGAATTGTTGCACAATGTTGTTTCCTTTTGGCTGAGTTTGTATTTGAGGTGAGCATGTAGTGGTCCTAAGGAGTAAACTTTCGAGCATTCGGAACGAATGAGAGAAAGTGTAGGATCCTCCAGATCCTCAAATGTGTTGAGAATGAATGCGTGTGCTTGCTTGTTTCGTTGTATTTCGCCATTGAACAAATGTAGGAGGTCTTGGCACGAGGATGTGTCTTGGTTCCGGCAGAAGCTGGGGAGATCACGGTAACGAAGGAAGCTATCCATTCCTGGCGAACTCTTTACTAACTCATCCATTGCTTCATCTAATTAATGATAATGTAATCCATTAAAAGAATTAAAACACCATTAGTATGTTGCCTGAAAATATGACAAATATAAATTTAAATGAAGATTATGCTTTTGGAATGCAGGTCTTTAATTTGACTTGAAATGTTGTATTATTAAGAATTTAAGAGTAGTAGTAATAATATTAATAGCAGCAAGTCAACAACAATATTACGATGGTGATGAGTAATTGTGGCCGGTGGGATTTTATGTTCCCCTTGAATAAGATGGTGTAATCTCATCAAAAAGAGTGTTTGGTCTCAGTGGCGGATCCAGCGTAGGTTCAGTGGGTTCAACTGAACCCACATGGATCCGGGAAAAAATCGGGCAAAACTGGAAAAATAAGGAAAATAATGACAGGGTATATATTAAGCGCGCGTAGTATTTCAGTGTATAGTATTGTGTTCCAGTGGTAGAGTCCGCGTGCTATTTTTTAGTCCTTGCGTTCAAGGTCACGGGTTCGATCTACTCTTCTTGAAGTTCGCTTCATTGTTGCTTTTTCTTTCCTTTTTCCTTATCCTTAATTACTACAAGTCTAATTGTCTATAGCTTATGTTTTATATCTTAGTAGAACCTGTGATATATTTACAAGTATTCTATTTCGTTTATTCAGTCCGTCCTTTATTAATTACCTCTCCTTTATCTTTGTAAATATATCACCACCTATTAAATATTATACGTCAAAACTCAAAAGGTATTGAGTTGAGGTTAGTTTCCATTCTCTTCTCAGTTTTCTTGCTTAAGGAATCAAATAATCATACACTAACTATATAATTACTTGACATTCACTGCTCATATACTTACGTGATATGTAATGAAATGTGTGTTAATATTTATAAAAAAATTATAGGTGCATTTTATAAACTAAATGTGCGAATATTAACATTTGACATGGAAGAATTTATACATCAATTCTGAACAAAAATCATGACAAAGCTCATTATCACCCAAACTAAAATACGAAGAGCGTTGAATTTGTTGTTAGTTGTCATTTTAGATTTCATTTGTGCTAGTTTCTATATTATTTCTTTTTTTTTTCATCGTTTCATATCATGGATATGTAATTACTTTCAACACTTGGTTGGTAGTGGATTTAAAGAAAATTGTCGTAATAATTGATACTCAATCCGTAGTTCATTTTATAACGACTTTGTATTAAGATAATGATAGTTTTTTGTTATACAAAAATTTATTTTGTTATTTTTGTAACGATATAATTAAGAATGGAACCTCCGCCACAATTGTTGAAAGTTTCCCTATTCATTAAAAGAAATACAGCTCTAGTCACAGGCCCGTCTCGAACTATATAGAGGCCCTGTGCGATCTCGTATTTGAAGAATTCAATAATGTAATAGCTCATCCATACTTCACATAATCATATTATGAAAAAAAAGTAGTCTAAATAAGTAGATAATCTTTTTCTTTTTACTACTTGAACTTTCTCTATTTTGGGGCCCTCACAATAAAGAGGCCCTGTTCCATGGAACATGTTGAACATGCTAAAAGCCGCCCCCTGGCTCTAGATAGTAAAACGTAATTCGAAACTTATGTTTGAACTACTCCGAACCCACGTGGCTCAAATCCTGGATCCGCCACTGTTTGGTCTGATGTAAATGAAATGCGAATAAAAGAATTGGAATTTTTTTTATTAGGAAAGATAGTTGGTCCGAAGATCAACCCTTGTTAGGCTACTAGCCTATAGGGCACACCAGCTCAGAGGTCGGGTACAACACCAAATAGTCCAGAATTAAATGCCCAACATATTGTTGGGATGAGAATTCGAACCCTGGACGATACCTTGAAATTTGGGATGGTATTCCACTGAGCTACCATCTCTCCCTAAAGAATTGGAAATGATCTAAATTTTTCTCTACTTGTTTTCAATTAGCTAAAAATAATCATCCCTGAATTTAGTCTTTCTCAAATTATTGTTTTAGAACTTAACTTTTCAGAACTTATATGGACTTATTATAGTTTAAAATTGGATTTAAGTAGTGTTTATTGACCTTGGACGTAACTCTATATTATGTTCTTATTCACCTCGAATGAGAGTAAGTTGAGGAGAATAGAGCCCGTTGACTTATTAATTACTGAGAAAGTTCAGACATACAAATGTATGTAGAGAGTAATGATGTGTACCTTTGAAGGGTAATTCACTTGCTTCAATGAGCTTTGGAATACAGTAATAAGACCAATTGCAAGATGCACTAGCACACTTGAATATTATTACTGGTATCTCAGCTTCATTTGCTATATCATTAGCAAAACTCATCCACCCATCAACTATTAAGCATGTTTTCTTAGCTATTTTACTTGATCCAAGCAAAATCTCTCTTAAAAAGGGTTTAGCACTTAATGTTAACCCCTGAACCACCTCCTTCAGCCAATCATTGATATTGTTCTCACCAGTCCTAGGGTGGTCGTCAGGCAGCCCGTCGGGTATTGTCTTGAACTCAAAGCCTGGATAGACGTCGAAACGAGCTTCGACGTCGGCGTGTTGGGTCAGGCGTTGGTGGTTGTGGGTTGTGTTTAGAAAGGTTACCTTAAAGTTGGCAATGCATAGAAGTTCAGCTAGGTGTAGCATTGGGGTTATATGGCCTAGTGCTGGAATAGGAAATATAAGCACATGAGGTGAAAGTGAAAATTGATTATGATCTAATTTCTCCATTAAACTTGGGTATTGGAAACTAATGAATATGTAGCTTAGATGTATAGATTATATAGAAATGATTGGAAATATTATTTGAACATTAATTAATGTTGAAAGATCTGATTAAAGTACCTTAATTTCTATTTTTTTTCTACAAGCACATGATTTTGTTTGTAATGCCTGACTAATGACAGTAGCTTTTACATTAAATATGATTTTCTATCACAAGGAGTGTTTCTCGTGGGAGCTATTAATACAATTATACTTTGGTTGTAATTTTGAAGTTTTGAATTCTTACATTAATCATACACTTGAAACAACTACCTTGTGAAGGAATATCGATGAATAACAGTGATGGGGCTAAGATCAAATCTCCATCTTGATCTTATCATGGTTATTGTTATCTTTGTACAGATTTTCCTTAATTGTCTCCTACAATCTTGTTTATCTTTATTATTTCCTTTCCTCTTTTCTACATCATATTGTACAACATATTCTAGGATTTTATTCTCGTTTTCTTTAATAAGTTAAGGAGAAACCTTGACAACAGAGGGGTCTTGGACATATGAGCAGAGTGACCGACCGTTCAGGGCCCCCAATATTAAGGAACCCCGCCTATATTTTATTTTGTTACATTTTAGGCTCTTTGAATTTAGATGGAAAATATATTTGTTAATCCAACTCTTAAAACTAAGAAAACATAAAATTACCCTAAAAAGTTTTGATAAGTTGATAGGTACTAATACATCACTTGGGGTTGGCTCGATCAAGTGGCGAGCTTTATCATCTTTCCTAACAAGGTCTAGGGTTCAATTCCTGCCCAAGCATTTGCTTGGGATTTAAGGAGGGAGGGGGGTTAGGAGTGTCTGGCTTGTAATGGACCTCTTGGTGAAAGCCCTGTGCGAGGGCAAACTAGAGGAATTCTTCTTACGAATTTTTTTTTTTTAAAAAACTTGGGATTTACAACAATTATATCAGAATTTTTCATGTGGGTATGTATTTCACTATAAAATGCATACCTTTGAAGGGTATATCTCCAGCTTGAATGAGCTTTGGAATACAGAAATAAGTCCACATGTAGCATGGACTAGAACACCTAA
This sequence comes from Beta vulgaris subsp. vulgaris, assembly GCF_026745355.1. Classification (NCBI taxonomy): domain Eukaryota; kingdom Viridiplantae; phylum Streptophyta; class Magnoliopsida; order Caryophyllales; family Amaranthaceae; genus Beta; species Beta vulgaris. The sequence continues at coordinate 58,212,412 of NC_079205.1, read as the reverse complement.
ATGCAATCACTGGTACCTCAACTTCATTTGCTACTTCATTAGCAAAGCTTATCCACCCATCAATTATCAAACATGTAACTTTATCTATTCCTGTTGATCCTACCAACATCTCTCTCAAAAGGGGCTCACCACTTAATGCTAACTTCTCCACCAACTCACTCGACCAGTCCTTGAACTTGCTCACACCAGCTCGTGGGTGTTCATCAGCTAGCCCGTCAGGTACTATGCTGAACACGAAGCCAGGGTAGCGGGCGAAACGGGCTTCAATGTTTGTGTTTCGGGTTAGAAGTTTGTGGTTTTGGGTAGTATTAAGGAAGGTTACTTTAAGATTAGCAAGGCAAAGAAGTTCAGCTAAGTTTAACATTGGAGTTATGTGGCCTTGTATTGGAAGTGGAAAGATGAGCACATGAGGTGTAGAAGATTGGTGTTCCATTTTTGCTATCAAAATTTAGTCTTAGAAAAGAGATTGGGTTTATGAGGTTATGTACAGGCATATAGCTGAGGAACCAATTATTATGATGTAGTGTTGAAAAGTATATGTTGGATAATCTAGTTTTGATATCGATGTATTGCCAAAAATCAATAATTGTGATTGCTAGTGCCTAGTAGGGTCCATTAGCAATAGCGTTGCCTCATATATATGACCTTGTGTGAGACATTATCACCAGGGTCGTAAACAGACTGCGAAAAGTCCAGAGTCCAATTCAGTCCAGTCCAAACTTATTACCTCTAAGTCTCTAACTATAAATAGTATATCCTAGAATAAGTGAAAATAAGATGAGGAGAACAAAGCCTTATTCAGGATCAAACTGCGCAACATAGATCATCATGTTTAACAGTAGTATTGACTTTGGAATTTGCTGTTCAGAATTCTGTTGTGGGTGCTAATCGTACTAATAGTCACAGTCAATCAGACATAACATAGAGGATGAAACCTTCTGCAATCCTCATTCCAAACATATTAATCTCAACTCTGCAAGAAAATTCTCAGTACTACTAATATAAAATTCCATTTCCTTAAATTCAGAAAGTCAATCACATAGTATTATTCTTATACTAATTCAAACACAAATGCTATTTATACATGTTGATGCTGCCTTTATTAGTTTTATACAATCGGCTAACAACTTACATTAGAGTACAAACTTTACAATTTTCAGAAATCTTTGTAACAGAACAGAAAAGTCAGGTCTGAAGCAGGGCCATTTCTTTGATATTAAAGGGATGAGAAATAGATTTAGGGCCATTGTAAGCCATTAAAGCTAGGAACCTATGAACAGCTTGGGTTGGATGAAATGCATCCCAGAAAGCATATTGATCCCTGTTTAAACATGGTATTAAGAAAGGAAGACACATTTTTTCTGCGTTGTTTCGGCCTACGCCACAGCATGCTTTCTCCAACTCTGTCAACCCTGCAATTCACAATTCACAATTCACAAATGATACAAACTTTTAGTAGTAGTTATAAATTTTGTGCTTATGTTTATCTACTATAGTAGTTGTTATATAAGCAAATTGAAGTCTTACATTAGTGTTTATATTATGTTTAAAGGAGAAACAGAAGAATGCTTATGTTTATCTACTAGTAGTTTTTATATAAGCAAGTTGAAGTGTTACATCAGTGTTTATATGATGTTTAAAGGAGAAACAGAAGTGCATTAGTGAGGAGACTTCATAGTCTATCCTAGAGTCCTACCTCAATACTAAGAAATCCGTATATACGGGTGTTATATATATGAATTGGAGAAATGAACAATAGTTGATGTTCTTCAATGCAAAGAGATTGCAAAGACGGGTCTTTGTAACCTTGAAAAACTTTAGTGGTTTGTTTGTTTCAAGTTATGTTGCTCTGATTCTTGATTTCACCTCAAGTATCTGTGTTGGATCCTTGACACTCGAACATACGTGTGTCACTTCGATACTTCATTTTGGGCTCAAAAATTGAAAATTTTCCACAAAATAGTTGAGTCAAGACACTTGGACACATATCTGTGTCAGACATGAGTACCCGAGTCCGAGCAACATATATTTTAAGTATAAAAAACCGTTGCTAATGTGTTATTAATGATACTATAGGAAAAACAATTCTAGATTAATAAGCATACAAATCTAAAATGAATACATCAAGTCTTACCAAAAGTGGCAGGATGAGTAAGTATATCCATCAAACCTTGAAAAGTATCTCCAAAAACAAAAGTTGCATTTGGGTGGGTGCCATTTAGTCGATCAACCAGGGTTCTAAGCCTTGTGTTGAACATTTGAATAACATCATTGCTAAAATTAACGCATTTACCAGCAGGCAGTCCAGCCGCTGTTTTTTGAGAAGGGGTACAACCAATTGGCCCTACTCCCGCCAAGAAGAAGCGTCTTAGTCCTTGATCATATAGTGCCTATGTATACAACATTATAAAAATGGTGTTAGTCTTTACCTTGACGAGTTGGGGGAATAAAGGGGATTCCAACTTGCCAAGGGCGAGGATCGATCCCAGAACTTTCTGGAACCGGGAGAGAAGCTATGACCATTAGACTATCCTTCACTCTTATAAAAATAGTGTTAGTGACTACATGAATATGTCCTAGATTAAAATGTAGTCTTATATAGTCATTAGACGGGAATGCAATTTTATTAATAAAGTATTACAAAATGGAGGGAAAATTAGGTTTCAAGTATATGATTTTAACAAATTAGGTTTCAAGTATATGATTTAAACAATATAAACTCGGATTGTTGTACATAACATTTATTTTAAAAGTAAGATAAATATTCCTTAGCACAAGTGGCAGAAAAATTAGGGATCCCACTTTATAAGGGGAAAAAATCGAACACTTATCACAAGGGTGAGAGGAGGATCTCCAATCAATTAGGTCACCCTTGATTCTTAAACTCGGACACAACATATATAATTGCTTCTTTGAGGGAAAAAGATAATACTATTGCAAAAGAACATATGTCATTTAAGTAGTAAGGAAAAGAGAGAGGTTGTATATAACCAAGGAAAACGAAGTGATTTTACCGTAATTTGTTTAGTGTATTGGTTGATGACAATATCAGCATATTTGTCGGGCTTAAATTTGGAGCGAGTACGGTAACCAGGATTTAGGTAATTGTTAACATAGTCATTGCTTCCTAGGATGACCACTGCTAAGGCTTTTTCAAGATATTGTTGCAACTCCTTTTCACTCATATGATTCTGCAATTGCCTCTTTGTGATTCCAAAATTCTCTGCCTGTTTACTGAAACTAAATCTCTCCCCCTGTCACAGTTTACACCAATAAAAGTAAAATTACACATGTATGACAAATATGGTGTAATGGTGTGTAAGTAGAAATGGCCAAATTTTAAGCAACTCAAAATTCAAATTTGAAAATGGACGAATATGGATACATCGTTTCGACCCGGAAACCGAATTATATTAGTAACTTGAATTGGATTTGATTCAACATTGACCTAATAGGCTAATAGCCTTTATTAGTTTAACCGTTTATTTTGCACAGAGTTAAGATAAATGTGTTATGAACATAGAAAGTTATAAAAAAAATGAATTTATATTAAAGTTGAATGTGTGTGTCATGAAAAGCTAGGGTGCGTTCTCTTCACCTTAATAAATTAAGTTTCAAGTCTAATAAGTTCAAATAAGTTCAGATAAGTTTCCATCAGGTTTAATCAGGGCAATAAGTTTCAATCAGGTCTAATAAGGTCCAATAAGCTACAATCAGGTGCAATAAGTTACAATCAGGTCTAATAAGGTCCAATAAGTTCCAATTGCTAAAAGTTAATAAGGTCTAATAAGTTTCAATCAGGTCCAATAAGGTCTAATAAGTTCTAATCAGGTCCAATAAGGTCTAATCAGGTCCAATAAGGTTCTATCAAGTCTAATAAGTTCAGTCCAGGTCCAATTCAGATAAGTTCATATCTAATAAGTTCAGTTCAGATAAGTTCATGTCCAATAAAGTTAAAAGAACGCATCCTTAGTGGGTATATTTCAAAAATAGAAACAAAAAATAGGTAATAAAAAACAGGAGGGAGTATTGATAAACGTGATGAGTATTAATTAGGAGATTTCTGTTAACTAACAGTAACAGGGTCAGGGTGTACATGGGAAATTAGGAACTTAAGAAGCTAATTAGTAATTAAGGCTTTTAGAAATTTAGAGGAGGTTAGTTACGTACTAAGCCTTGTCCACTTTCCTCAAGAATCCCTCCAGCAGCTGAGGCGTAGTTTACGCCATACATGATGTCTCTATCAGTAGAGAAAGGATTCGCGAAGGCTGGCAGAAGAGGTAGTCCTAGCAATTCAGCTGCACATCACCAACAAATTCAATCAATAATACTTGATTTAGTATTTTTGTTATAACTAAAGCAATAAACAATGAAGAACTAAAGAAGAATCGAAGCACGAATTTAACGTGGTTCACTTATATAATGTGTTAGCTATATTCATGGCCCCATAAATAAGAGAGAAACTGATTTATTATTTTGAGGAGAGAGTGCAAAAAATATAAATGTGCATGGGGCAAAAGTTAATTAGAAGATTCGTGTAGTATATTCTAATCAACTAAACAAAATAAGGCTAGAAATAGATCCCAAAACATAAAAACGGAAATAATAACCCTATATACTAGAACTTTTGGGTGCAACCTTGCTCCCCCATTCCTTAAAGGCTAAAGCCTAAAAACAAACAAAAATCTTCACTATATGCATACATAAATCCAATTCTTTATACATGTTATTTTTTTAAAATTGATTCACATGTTTATTTATGTCATAATTATGTTTCTTCACACTAACGAATCATATATAAAATTTATAAATTTTGATATTGTGAATAAATAAGATAGACTAGTCAAAAAATTTGTATAAGAATAAGATGGTATAAAAGATAAGAGAATCATATCCTAAATTCGTAATCTCAAACTCTATAACATAAACATATATAGGTCGTCCGTGGTTCGTGCTATGTCAACGATCCTATAGGCTACATCCACACATTGCATGTCATATACCCTTATAGCATATTTGTCTTTTGAATTAATAATATGAGCTTGTGACCCATATAGTTTGGGGCCTTTTACCAACTAAATCCAATGTCATGCCTAATAACACCCCATAAGGAAAAAAAAAATAAAAAAATAGCCCCCCTATCTCTAGACCGCCTTCGTACTAGATACTTACTGTAAGTCTAATAAGCAACCCAACCTTCACCTTCCCTCCCCCGCAATCTTAAAATCTGCTTCCACCAAGATTTAAACCTTGATCGCACATGTGAAAGATAAAGAACGATATTATTAGACTCAAGAGTCCTTGATATAAGCATACTTCATATGATTTATAGTAATAATTATCTCAAATTCTCAATCATTCACCACATATAAAGTAGATAAAATCAATAAATGTACATATGTAAAGTATAGATAAATGGAATTACACAGAAAGTCGATGATAGTTTTCCCATTGGTGAATCTTCCAGTAGGCCCTTGATAAAAATCAATCCCATATGGATAGAAGTTTGCCTTAGCTTGGGCGTTTAAGTAGTTGTTGTTTCCATTATCAACTAATGAATCTCCAAAGACATACATTGCTGTAAATTGTTGACCACTTGCCAAACTAGCATGCATAAATGCATAAATAAGAACTATTTTATTGATAATGCTCAATGTCTTCAATTTTCTCATCAAACCTAAATTCGACATGATGTCTAACTAGATAGCTATTTTTGTGTTTTTTTAGCAACTTATTGTTATATTGTATGAAGTATTATATATAATAAGAAGATGATGTTTCTTTTGTATCCACAAAGATACACTTTTTGTCTACAATGGTTGTTAAAGTTGTTCCTTTTATTCCCAATTTCCCTCCTTGATAACTTATTTTATGCATGCTTTTTTCCTTGTAATGTCCTTTTGGGTATAAAGGAAGATGAACACATATTATGTATGTCATGGAAATTATAATCATAATCCTAATTTTGGCCGATTTTCTTTGGATAATACCTTCATAAACTTTGGATTAACTCGGACATAATCTTTATATGGACTTATGGAGAGTATATATTGTCAAAATAGTTCAGAGCTAATTGTTTTTGTTTTTCTAAAAGATAATATTTCGTATCATATATAAATTCTTAAAGAAAATTGTTAGTGTCCCCTAATCTTTAGTTAGTCTACGCAAAACTGTCTTATCTTATAATATTAGATAAAGGAGTCTCTTGAAGATTGGCTTGACCCTCTTGAAATTAATTGTGAGACGGTATTATCATTTGAGAATGTTCTTATTTTTTAGAGGCACCACGGGACATTATTTTTATGCATTTCTTAAATAAATTGAACTTTTATGAGAGAAAACACCCCAGTTTTATATTATACAAGTATTTAATGTGGAACTAAGTTTCCTTTGATTAAAATGACCAACCAAATCAACATTAATTCCTATAAAGGTTTGGATTATTATATATCACTATATTTAGATTATGAAACAAGCATCATTTGATTTTTTTTAAATGAAAATATGAATTTTAAAATATATTTTATTTTCCCTTTCATACATCCTAATCATTAGTTTAAGAAATTTGATCATCTATGTTTATGCACTATCATGTAAAAGATCGTATGAAAGTTGTGGCCCATCCGCCCATGACAAATCCATGGGCCAAATATGGAGGAATTCATATCTCAATTCTCAATAGCATGGTTGTAACTTGTGACCGTAATAAGGATGCTTTTCCCATGAATTATAATGTATGGTTCAAGGTGCATGAGTTTTTTGCCTACTTGTATAAAAATCATGTTAAATCTAACATTTTCATGAACGATAAGGTTTAACACGTACATTTGGTAGTTTATTTGCAAGCCTTAATCTCAGGAAATTTATGTTGTATCTTCCTAATTGCAGTATTTAGATGTTTTTTTTTTTTTTGCTAAGGTAGCGTGTAAATAAACCTACAATATAAGAGTCCTCATATGAAAAAGGCTCAATATTATTATGAGTTTGTCTTATAAGAGACCGCCTATTTTTAAATTAAAATTGTTGAATCCATTTAGTGATTATATTTACTTTTATACTAAAATTAGACCGTCTTTTTCAATAATTTTTGTATTATTTATAGTATTATCTGTTTCATACACATTGTTTATACTTGACATCTATCATTTTTTAGTTAGATGCTTGAGTTTGCAACAATTAACTTAATATAAATATTATATGAAATATACTTCTATATGTACATATCTGAGATCGATTATCTTCTATATTGTATAATTATGCATTATCTTTAGTTCACGGTCAATTTTTTTTTGTAATTAGTATAAATGCTTCAAGATATTAAAACGACTAAAGTTTGCTAGAATTCGATTCGACATCTTGAGTACTACCTCGATAACCCACATATAGAATTTACCAACTGTTCCGTTTAGAAATTGAGCATTGCTGAAGTGTGTTGATTAGGAGTGAACCCCAAAAAATGTTCGCCTGAATTAATCGTATGTACACCGGAAATCTGAAAAACAAGGTTAGACTACCCCAGAGTTGTTCCGAGATCGCTCCTCCGATGCTCAAGTCAGTTGAGGTAGAGAAAGATGCTCTAGTTTGTTAGGTGAGACTTCAATACATGTTCATTGATGAGACAGTTGGTATTTATAACATTGCGGTTCCCAAATATGCAACATTAATGAGATGGGCTTTCTTCGGATCAATGACTATGTTGCATTTTCAGACAATTAGCATTTTCGGCCTCATCTGTGAATCCATAGACAACCTTGAGTTAGATCAACTCTCCGGTGGGACCCACTGTGCCACCTATCTATTGATTTCTGATGATGTGGCGTAGATATTGGGCGGGACCTTTATTAAGCCCAAAAACCAACTAAAATATCTACACTCATCCTTATTTTGATTAAGTCGGTATACATGCAAGTTATTTGACACCAGTAATCAAAGGACATACTCCCTCCGTTTCATTTTAATCTACACACTTATGCTTTTCACGCATGCCAATGCAAAACTTTGAGGACGTATATCTTTAGTTTTGTATTTGTAAAAATTATAAAAAGTACATATTAATAAAATACATGTTATGATGAATCTAACAAGATCCCACATGACTATATTTTCATCCGCGTATAAATCACAAATGATGATCAAAGTGAAATTTGTGAATAGTGTAAAATATCAAAGTATAACAATTAAAATGAAACGGATGGATATATATGATTACTTGTCTACTTGATAGTATAAGTTGAAAATAATTGTGGTTGCGTGCATGAGAGTGGAATGGAGATTTACATGCATGGTGAAGATGTATCATGTGTTCTAAATATAAAGATGGGTAATTAACAAAGAAAAATGGAGTTCAGTGGTGGCAAATGAGGCATGATGAGGATTATATTTATGACTCATGAGTAAGGATGCAAATTTTAAGCTGAGATGATAATGGATCAACAGATGATTTATGTGATATAGATTAGCGTAAAGAGTTGTCTTTCTCTTTTTGGGCGGTGATTGGTGGGGTCAAAGGTACTATATTAAGGAATAAACCCAACTGTAATACCAAAAAGTTATTAAGTCAATAGCAAAAAAGAACAAATAATACACATAACTGAAAAGGGAAAAAAAACATTGCGAGTGTTATATGGTAGCACTAATCAATTGGTGTAACAACCATCCTTCAAATCATCTTACATTAATTGACGAAGATATATAATGCTACACTATCGTACATTCGTACTCCTAAAATTTTAAGGGCTCTCAGTTTCTTCTGGGTTAAGGCTCCTCCCGAGCTTCTTGTTGTAAGAACAAGTAGGGGAGTTTTTAATCCCACAAGGACGGGATTAGATTTGATCCCGAAACTGAATCACTAACAAATAGGGGGTGGAAGTTGAAACCCGTTTTTTCAGATCCACCTTCCGACTTTAACATATGCGCCTTCGTATACTAATTTAAAGTCATTTTTATCGATGTTAGATGATTGATTATTCATTTAATTATAGGTGGATGCAGACGTATAAAGACTTTTACTATGTTATAATTACAATAATTTTGTTGTATATATATTGCAAACTAACTTTAAATTTGTGAATGCAAGAGATGAAAAAAGAATAGAAAAGTTATATGAATGGTATTGGTCCTGCTTATGTTAGATTTTTGGTTCGAAATTTCGTTCAATTATTAAGTTGATTAGATTAGGTTTAATTAGACAATAGATATAAGTACTAATTTTTTCATTTAATAACACCCAAAAAAAATTACGCTATTCAATATAAATTGATTTTTATGTTAGTTTGTTAATAACTTAATAATTATGTTAAGTTTATAATAGTAATGCTTCAAATGCCAAGTTTACCCATATATGGAAAATAATATTTCCTCGATCCCATAATATAGTATCTACTATATCAAACTTTAAAATCTTTGACCAAATAATCTCATTAATATATATCCATCCCATATATTTTTGAACACTTTTATGGGATTTTTATTCTCTGTTCTTGAGATCTTCTTCTGCCTTATGGGAGTTGTGAGTATGGTTATTTTTTGTTTTTAGGTATGAAAAATTGTTCTAATTGGTTGAAGTTCAGACTCAACCTGAAGGTATTGAAATCTCTCATACAATCAACATGGCTCAATTGAGAATGTTCTTCCTGAACTATGTATGGATCATATACTTCCTCATCAATAGATGCTTGATTCAGCAAATACAATGGGATGTGATGTATTGCTTGATTTAGTTCATTGTAGTTTATTCAAGATAAATTTAATTTAACCTTCTTTAATTGCATTTTGTTTTTCTTTAATACCTATAGTAGATATCGCTTGACCTTCAATTAATGAAATTTCACTTTAAAAAAAATCAATGATGCCTATTAAGAATATTTTGGTGCTTAATTGTCGATTAGTAGATCCATTTGAACCAATTAGGTTATTTTCGTAATCATTATCCACTTTTTTGTGAAGATTGCATACAATGAATAAGATCGAAACCAACGTGATCGACTATTTTGCAAGATGCATGTACTCCTAATGCCGAATCTCTATTAATACCTCCATCTATGCTATTTTAATTCTTATTAGTGATTAATCTAGAGGTACCTATTCATGTACCACCATACATTCTCAAATCAATCAATAAGGATCCCAACTCTATTCATAGGCAAACGAAAAGGTCCACAACTCCACATCATAGTAACAGTCAAGTGAATAATAATTCAAATCCAAATGCCAAAAACACACATCAAGTCTCTCCATATTATTGGTCCTCATCACTCAAATCCAATTTATTTTTTATTTTTTATTTTTCAATTCGGTAATTTGCCAGCCCAAACAGACTCAACCCTCATGAGTTAGTGGTAAGAAGGGGATCTTAAATTCCTAACCCATAAGAAAATTTATAGAAATTGAAAAGTGAGAATTCATACCCAGAAACAAATATCCACACAAATATTCCAAATATGAGAATAATAAGAGTCGAACTCCCAACCATAAAGTTAGGAGGTTGGAGCTCCAGCTAGAGGTGGGCATGGGCCGGGCCAGTACGCGACCCGGCCTAACCTGACCCGACAAGAGTTGGGTCCGGCCCGGTATGAGCCCACTCGAGGCTCGACCCGTTGTCCGCTACTTGGGCCACGGGCTTGTAACAATCAAGAAATTTTATTTCAGACCCGCATCGGCACGAGTCTGCCTAGATGGCCCGTGGGTCGAACGTTCCTTTTCTTTGTTTTTTAGCCTAAAATTGTCAAATATCCCAAAAAACAACATAAAACACGGACCAACCAACAGGAGGCACAAGCCCGACCCGCGGGCCTGTGGGTATGGGTCGGGCCGTGGACAAAATCTTGAATTTCCAATCCCAGCCTGGCCCCGCCCACCACTAACATGCTCGAGCCTGGTCCGTTCCGCCACCGCGGGCCAAGTCCGTGAACAGGTTCGACCCGATCCATGTCTAGGGCTATGTTTAGTTCACCTGAAATTTTCTGATCTGAACTTATCTGATCTGAACTTATTTTTTCTAATCTGATCTGATTACAAGATCTTATCTTTTAGATTTTTCTCAATATATAAGAAAAAATATAGTCATGTGAAATCTTATTTGATTCGTCTCAATGAGTACTTTATTAATATTCAATTATTATAATTTTTACTAATATGTAATGAGAGATATTTAATAGTAATAATGATTTTTAAATCTGATCTGATCTGAACTTATTTTTTCTGATCTGATTAGATCTGAAATAAGCAAAAATAAGGTAAACTGAACATAACCTAGGTCTAGCTCCAACCATTAGGCTCCGATTCTCCTCAAATCCAGAATCCAAAATATGGATCCACTAAGCTAAACAAACAGTCGGGAAATCCAAAATATGCTCAACACCCAATAACAATAAACATTTCCAAAACCTTACACCATATCAATTTAAAAAAACCAAGGGGCACATTAGTAAAATACAAAAAAAAAAGCCAAGGAAGTGAACGGTCAAAAACCCCCTAAAATAACTCAAAAATAAAAAAAATTCTAGAAAGTGCCGTTTTACATTAAATTTACAAATAAAACGGCTTTAGATGCGCCACCTATTCCTCTATTATATCTCACCCATCAATTTTTAGTTTTCACTCCTTCCTTCCCCCACTTTCTCTCTCCTCTCCTTTCTTTTCTTCTCTCTTCTCAATTTTCTCCCCCACAAATTAAAAAGCAAAAAGAAAAAGAAAAAGTTTGTGTTTTTGTTTTTGTTTTCAAAGAAATTTAAATATTTATTCTCAGTCTCTCTCATCAAACAAACCGCCTTTCTTTCTTGCTAAGAAAAAGGAAAAACACAAAAAAAAAAAATTTAAAAATTTTAATTCTGTCTCTTCAAATCACATTTATCGAGGACATAGAAAAAAAAACAAAAAGAAAAAGCAACCTCTCTTCCCCAAAAACACGAGAAAAACCAGAACTCACTAACCCAGATCTACACAAATTTATTTATTTTCTCTCTCTCTCTTTACTTTTTTTTTCTCTCAGATCTGAAACTAAAACTATCTCACTCTAGATCTATAAGCTTTTCTTCCTTATTATCAATGGTGGTTAACGCAAGGTCGTTGAAGCGTATGAAGAGACGAGTCACCGCCGAGTTACACGACTTTCTTACTTTTCCGGCGCCGGAATCCGGCGACAGACTCGCCGGAGCTCCGTTTAGATCTAACGTCAAGGCTTTCCTTGCTCGACACGCGTTGTTTCCTCCTCTTTCTTCTCTCCTCCCTCACCTCGTGACGTGGCAGGTTCTGTACCGAGTCGGTGACTCGGCTGACTCGTTCGATAACTCGTCTTCTCACGTGGTATGCGTCGACGTTGTTGAAGAAGAGGTGGCTAGATCTAGATCTGTTTACTGCGACCAGTGTCGCGTTGTTGGTGAGTCAACTCATTTCGTTCGAGTTAGTTTCTATATTTAGCATTTGCGTTGAGTTAACTCGGTCGAGTTAGGGGGTTTTAGTTTAGTAGGAAGTGGATTTGCAGGAAATGAGGGGTGATATTTTTGGTGAGAGTGGGTGGGAAAAATGGACAAAAGAACGGTGTCGTTTAGTGTGGTTGTACACGTGTCAGTAAGGGATTGAGTTGAGTGAGTTGGCCTTTTTCAGTTTGCGTGATTAAGTAATGGACCGCTTTTTTTTCTTTTTCTTCATGATTAAGTAATATTTACTAAAATACCCATGGTTTCTATATAAAATGCGAGGACAAAATCGTAAATTATGAACTAGTAATATCTTTGACTGTTTGACTATTATTTTTAATTTTGGATTGGTTTATCCACAATTTTCTTTGAGTCCACGTCTATCAATGTGGGGTCCACCTTAGTCACTATTAGAATTTAGGAACAAACTAGGAATAATTTTTTAATTAAGGAATTTATTTTGTTCCTTAATAAATTAAAGAAAAGTAAAAAAAATAGTGGATTTTGACGTGATATTATTGTTATTATATGCGTTTAAATTGATATAATTGTTTTGTGGCTATTATTTTGATTGTTAATTATAATTGTGAATTTTATAGGATGGAGTGGGCATCCAGTATGCACAAAGAGGTATCATTTTATAGTAAAAGCAGATGGAAATTCAATTGGTGGGTATGTCAAGCCATGTCCTAATTGTGGAGATTCAATTAATCTTGCTGAACCTAGGTGAGCTACATATTTCTCTTTCACTAGTTATTATATTATTGTAGTAATTTTTCGTTTTGAAATGAATGAAATGCGACTTTCATATAAAATAGAGAAGTGTTTCATTTTTATGGGTTTTTATATATATGGGTTCATCTGTGATTAATGGTTAGTTAATGTTATTTTTGCTTTGAAAAGTAGGCTGACATATGATAGAGTAGAATACCATTTATTAATTTTACTTCTCAATGTTTTTTGTAGATTTGTTTAATAGTAGTGGTTTTTAATTGTTTGGAGGTGAGATTGCATACATCATTTGGACTTTTCCAGAATGTTTTGGTAGGATTTGTTCTTGTTGATGGTTGATGTTGACTGGTTCTTGTAATGTTTATGAAATGTCATGTAAGACAGTCATAGTGGGACAAGAGGTGTATTTGATTTTATATGTCACTATGGCTTTTGGTCAATCGGACTTACTTACCGTTGTCACATATGGGTACATGTTCAAGTGTTCAATTCGATTATTTTTTTAAAAAAATATCCGTGATTTTGGTCTAGAATACAATTTTGAAGGGTTCATTATGGTTGAATATCTAACATGGGTACTCGAGGTAAATTGAAGAGTTCGTGTAACATAGGTTCCTTGTTTTAATTGATTAACCTCTGATATTGTTCTTATGATGTTGAGTTGAAGCTGCTGTATGTTCTGTTTGCACCCAGTTGTTGGTTTAGTCCATCAGTTTCAATTGAGTTTTTGCTGAGCTATTGTTAGTCCATATCTTGTCTGCAGCCGATTAGATTAGAGTCATGGCATAGATGCTCTCTATGAATATATATGTTTTTAGCTGCAGGATAGAATATTTGATGTTCCTACTTGTATATGAATCTGCTGAGTGATGTCTGTAACGTTGTATGTCATTTTTCTCTTGATAGGTGTAAGACATGCAACCATGTGATGACTTCTGATGATGTTGAAGACTGGGTTTATCATCAATTGGAGGACACTACACATCTGTTACATGGTGTAGTCCATGCCAATGGTTACGGCCACCTTCTCAGAGTCAATGGTAGAGAAGGTGGTTCAAAGGTTCTTTCAGGAACTGATATTATGAACTTCTGGGATCGCCTATGTAAATATCTTGGAGTCAGGTTAGGAATCTTGATTGTACATGGTGCTCTTGCCTATTTGTACTTTCGTGTCAATGAAAATCTTGAAATAGAAGAGATTAAAACGTTTGCGATTACTATGACTATCAGTACTCAGTAACTTTCTTTCTTTCTGCCTTTCTAGTGATCCCTAATTTCTTTTAGCATTGTGCAATATCTTCCAGAACTTTTAGTTGTCGGCTGATGTTGACTTTGCAATTTTTGGTTCCAATCCACTTAAATTTTGAGGAAAAAAACATTAAGGGGAAAAAAGACTGGTAATCAGCATATTCTTGATAGTTGATAGTAGTGAATTGCGAGTTACTGGAAAAAAAAAGGCATAAGATGGATCCCTCTGGTTGCAGGAGTTGTTGATTGATGAAGATAAAAAGATCTATTGAAAAGAAAGAAAAAAAAAAGGGTAAAAGAATGAAGGTAAATGATGTTGGAGGGGTAAAGAGGGGATATCCATTTTCTTTTTTCTTCTGAGAATTGAGAAGTATACGTATATAATCTTGAACGTTTGCTACCAAAAATATGTTACAATTTGTAGTTAAATTGACTGTGTAACAACATTTATGAATGTAACGAACTTCTCTCAGGATGAGTATGTCTTAGAGCTAGTCTGTAGCCCATGTTATTAATGGGATAATTTGTTTTTTGATAAAAATGTTGTATTTCCTTTTTTTCACAAGATACTCATCTCTAGTCTCTACTATAATCTTATTTTTATGAAAAAAATTTGCATATGCCTAGCTATTGCAAGTTCTTTATATTATATTTTACACTTTATGCTCTATATTTACATGATATGATATGTTTTTATTTCTAATACGAGGACGCTTGGCATCGAAAACTAGATTAGATGGGGTCTCAAGTGAATTATTCACCTTTTAATATAATTTGATAAAACTAGATTAGATGGGGGTCAGTCCTGTAGTCGTCCTTAACAGTAGTAGTAGTTCAGCTACATCACTTATTATTAAGGTTGTTAATACTCCTGTTAAGATCCTACAATGTTGTTTTTCACTTTATGCTCTATATTTACATGATATGATATGTTTTTATTTCTAATACGAGGACGCTTGGCATCGAAAACTAGATTAGATGGGGTCTCAAGTGAATTATTCACCTTTTAATATAATTTGATAAAACTAGATTAGATGGGGGTCAGTCCTGTAGTCGTCCTTAACAGTAGTAGTAGTTCAGCTACATCACTTATTATTAAGGTTGTTAATACTCCTGTTAAGATCCTACAATGTTGTTTTTCAAACATCAACAGAAAGATCAGTGTCATGGATGTATCCAAAAAGTATGGGTTGGAGTACCGACTTCTTCATGCCATCACAAAGGGGCACCCGTGGTATGGCAACTGGGGTTATGAGTTTGGGTCTGGAAGCTTCGCTCTGACTCAAGATGCCTATAGGGAGGCTGTGGAGACTCTATCTACTATGCCACTTTCTTTTTTCATTTGTCAAGGGAGGAAACCACGTGCTCACTTTCAGGATTTGATACTTTATTACCAGTCCCTCTCAGAATGTGAGCTTGTAAATACAAGGGACCTTTTTCACTTTATTATGCGCCTGGTCCATGATGTGGAAAAATCTTCCCTTGTCAGTGAAAATACCTTCAAGAAACGCCGATCTTGTGCACCAGGGATATTATGTGCATGGACAACAAGTGACATCAAACGTGTCGAGGGTGCAATGATGAGAGTTTTACGTGCAGTTACGGGTTCCAACTGGGTGAGTTGGCGTAACCTAAGGGGTGCTGTTTGTAAAGTGGGCCCTCCAGAGTTACTGGATTACTGTCTCAAGGATCTAGGTGGCAGGCAGACTCCTGAAGGATCGACTGTAAATGCTCGCTGTAACCCTGATACGGGTGCACTGGAGTTTAGGTAAGCATTTTCATTTGTTCTTTTAGTTTGTTTTAATTTATGTTGTTTCTGCTGCTCTGAAGTTTTGCAAAATGCTGAAGCTCGTTTGAAATTCTTGTTCAGGGTTGAGCCTGGAATCTTCTCTCTGCAAGGGAATTCGGGGTGTGCAAATCCTATGTTTTTGAACTTCCCATCTCGAGAACAAATCCTCCGGGACATGAGAGTGTTGTATGAATGTCTACTTCATCCTCAGACAATGGTGAAGTTTGGACCCGAGGGGAGAAGGGAGTGTGCACTCAGTGCAGCATCAAAGCTTCTTGATTGCAAGCAGTTTGTGAAGAATTACAAGCCTGAAACCACATCACCACTAGTGAATTCCTCTGCAATATATCTATTTTGCCAAGTGGAATTTCCCGTTCACCTATCAGAAGAACAAGTTATGAGGCCACCACCTGAACTCATCGCATTCTCCTCAAACGCCACCATTTCTGACCTTAAAGCTGAAGTTTCCAAGGTTTTTCAGGAAGTTTACATAATGCTTAAAGGTTTCCAAGCAGAAGAGTTAGTTGACTATCGAGGTGTAGAGGATTCCACCCAAGTCAAACTCTTGTTTCCTTCTCTCGTTACCGTGAGGATTCAGGGAAGATGTCCTTTGAAGAACGGTTTGGGTAGGTTTCGTTTGGAAAGAGGGGTAGAGCGATGGACGGTGGAATGCAGCTGTGGGGCTCGGGATGATGATGGGGAGAGAATGTTGGCGTGTGATGTGTGTGGTGTTTGGCAGCACACTAGGTGTGCTGGAATTCTGGACTTTGAAGCAGTGCCAGCAAAATTTCTTTGCATCAGGTGTGGGGGGAAAAGCAGGATGGCCGCGGCTAAAGTAGGGTTGAACTGCAAGGATGAGTCGATGTTGGTGAGCGCTGGTGCCAGTGGTGGTGGTGGGAAAAGCTTGGCTATGATGTTTGATGTACGTTAGGTTAGGCATTTTGGTACTGAGTTTCTTCTTTTGTAAATTCTTTTTTAGGGTTTCTTCAGGCTAAGGGAAGAAAATGTGTATATAACTTCAGAAGGGCCTGAAGAACGCTTCACTTGCACTAGCTAGTAGTAGCTATCCTTTCATATTTGTGGGTTTTATTTAAGCTCCTTTTTTTTGTTCTTTTCTTTTTTTGTAAGTTGTACATGTTATGCTCTAACTACTCCGGAGCTTTTGTAGATACGGAAACTTGAAAATGAAAAATGAAAAAGAAGAGAATCTAACTTATTTGGTGCGTAGTAGTCTCATGTATTATCTTCTTTTTCTCCAAAGCTGATTGAAATATTGGAAGCTACATGGTCTGTAACTTAGTATGAGATAGTTTCCTGTTAATTTGTAGGTAGACCCGAGACCACCTTCTACATGGTGATCTCGGTTTGAAACGCAACAGGCAACAAACCAAACGCAAGAAATGGCAGAAATATAAATAATTTATTATAAAAAAATTGAGAAAACGCTATTAATATAAACAATTAAAAAAAAAATTGACAGAAATAAGTGAAATTCTCCCAGAAATTGCGGTAGAACTCCATATTCATCGCTATAATTTTTTTTTAAAATAAATTAAATACTACAATATTATCTATTAGTTTTTTGTGAAAATAACTGATTTTAAAAGATAATTACGCATGTTTTGTGGAAAAAAATTATAAAAATTAATATCTATATATCAGATAATATAAACTGATTTTTTTTTAAAAATAATAAAATCCTATTATACAAGAAGTCAAACATATAGATTAACTCAACTAAATAAGTAATTTTACATAACAACTAGTCTCCTCTCTAAGGAAAACGACGCTTCCTAGGGTTTGAGTAATAGTGTTGGGGATCCGACCAAAAGTCTCGATTTTTGAGTCTCTGATCCCCTGTGGGATTGTTTGTGTCAGTCGAATGGCTGATATCCTTGTCAATAAATGTGCTGCGTTGAAAATAACTGGAGAGGAGAGTGATATTGTTTCGCTGGATGACGAAACAAGCAATACGGATGATACGAACATTAACCTTGCCATGGTAGGCAAAGTACTGACAATCAGGCCTTTCAATTTCGAGGCCATGAAGAATACCATGAACAAAGTGTGGGCAATATCAAAGGGTGCCCTATTTCGGCCAATCGAGAATGATTTATTCGTGGTGCAATTTGCAAATGTGAGGGACAAGAATAAGGTTCTGGCGGGGCGTCCTTGGACTTTCGACCAAAATTTTATGTTACTCAACGAGATTGATGGCAGTGCACAACCATCAAACATCTCCCTTACTCTTTGCCCATTCTGGGTGCGTCTATATAGTTTACCTATGGATAGTAGAACGGAAAACAGGATTAAACGGATTGGTGGTGGTTTGGGTCGTGTGTTGGAGGTTGATTATGATGGGATTGGGTGGGACAAATCTGCTAGGTTGAAGGTGCTGTTGGATGTAACAAAACCTCTACGTCGCATTCAACAAATCCGTAGCAAGGAGGGACATGTGGTTGTGATAGAGGTAAAGTATGAAAGACTACCAAACTTTTGTTATGCTTGTGGGAAACTAGGATATATCGAAAGAGACTGCTTAATCCACGCGGAGGAGGATTCTGGTGGTGAGAAGCAGTGGGGCTCGTGGCTAAGAGCCTCACCGCGTCGAGGCCGCATCAAAATGGCTGAGGAGGTTAAGGCTTTTGGGAGCTGTACCAGAAAACTGAGTTTTTTGTCACCTGAACAAATCCCTAAAACAGATGCAAGGGTTGAGACCTCGGGTGCTCTATCTTTTCCTCTGGATACGCAACGGGAGACAATTACAATAGAGGAGGTACAACTTAATGGGAAAGACTCACCTGGTAAGTCTCTTCCAACAAACCTACCCTCTCTTTCTAAAGCAATCTCTGCGGATGAGGTAGTTAGTGGTGAGTTTTCAAAAACAAACCTGCCTGCTGAAACCAAGAATAATCTCCCGAATTCAAACCGAATTCATCAATGTGACGTGGGAGAAAAGCTGCGTGTGAATTTTTCAGAGGTGAGGGAGCTGCAGGAGGGTGTCCCAAAGTGCGCGAGGGAGTTCGTAGGGGTGCCACCAAAGTGCGTGAGGGAGTTGGGCGCTTTGGGAGATAACTACGATGCTCCACAAAGGGCCCAGGTAGAAGGTTTACTATATGATACTACTGTGCCTAGAACGTTTCATATAGGTGCAGGGGGAAGAGTTGGAAAAAAAACAAAAAAGGTGGGAAAGAAAATTAATATTGTTCAACCAGCTCTAGTAATAAATGAGGCTCATGGGCATCATGCAAGTAAAAGGAAAAATATGTGCTATGATGGTGAGTTGGATGGGGACGATACAAGAATGATTGATACTGAGAGCCGGGAGAAAAAAACGAAATTGAACGATGACAGTAGTGACGGGAATATCTGTTCCTTGACAGTAGCGGAGGTTGGAATGTCCCAACCCCGCGAAGGACAATGAAAATATTAAGCTGGAACTGCCAAGGGCTTGGCAACCCTTGGACAGTTAATGCTCTCTGCGACTGGTGTTGGAGAGAGAGGCCAAACATTGTGTTTTTGATGGAAACAATGATCGATGCTGGAAAACTTGAACGGATACGAAATATTTGTGGTTTTGTAAATGGAGTGTGTCTGAGTAGTAATGGTCGGTCGGGTGGTATGGGGTTTTGGTGGCGTGACATAAATGTGGTTCCAAGCACATATTCAACTCATCACTTTATAGCTGACATCCTCGATAATAATAACACTCCAGTCTGGAGAGCAGTGGGGATTTATGGGTGGCCTGAAAGAGAGCATAAGCACAAAACGTGGGAGATGATGGGGAGAGTAAAGGCTATGTCTAGGGTGTCATGTGTTATGTTTGGTGACTTCAATGAAATTCTTTGTCAAGCAGAAAAAGAAGGAGGTGCTATGAGAGGGGAAAGGGATATGGATGCTTTTAGAAGTGCGGTGGATGTTTGCCAACTGTGTGACCTGGGGTACAAAGGCTGCCAATTCACCTGGAAGCGGGGAAACAACCCTACTATGCTCATTAGGGAACGTTTGGATAGATTTCTTGCGGATGGTTTATGGTGTGAAATGTTCCCGAATTATATGGTCCGGCATTTTGCTCAATATAGGTCGGATCATGCACCTATCCTTCTCTCTACGTGGAGTCCGCATGATCGGGGTAGAGCGAAGAAATTATTTCGGTTCGAGGCTCTCTGGCTTTCGAAACCGGAGTGTGCAAATATTGTAGCACAAGCTTGGATGAATAGTGCTGGGGAGAACATGGAGGATCGGGTGGGAAAATGTGCTGAGAGCTTGACACAATGGGCTGCTATGACATTTGGGAATATGAAGAAAAAGATAAAGGACACAGAAGAGCAGTTGAGGGTCCATCAGACCCGCTACCCAGACGCGGCCATGCTGAATCGTTGCTCGGAACTCTCTCTCGAGCTCGATGAACTACATAGGCAGGAGGAATCTTATTGGTTTGCGAGGTCTCGTGCAAACGAACTACGGGATGGTGACAAAAATACCACTTTCTTCCACAAAAGGGCGAGTCAACGACGTCGACAAAATTCTATCGTTGGGCTCTTTGATGACAATAATATATGGAGGGATAAGGAGGAGGACTTAGAAGATTTGGTGTCGAACTACTTCGGCAACCTTTTCTCCACTGAAGTCCCAACAAATTTCGAGCAAGCACTTAAGGGTCTTGATGCCATTACAGAGGAGATGAATACAACGTTGAACGCAGAGCCCACGGATGAGGAGATAAGATGTGCTTTATTCCAGATGCACCCAAATAAAGCCCCGGGTCCAGATGGTATGCACGCTTTGTTCTTTCAAAAATTTTGGCATATTATTGGGCATGATATTATTTTATTTGTTAAAAATTGGTGGAAGGGTTTGGTGGGGCTGGAGGCTATTAACAAAACTTGTGTTGGCTAATTCCTAAATGTGACAATCCAAAACGCATGACGGAATTTCGACCCATAAGTTGCTGCAATGTTTTGTATAAAATTATCTCGAAGACTATGGCGAATAAGCTCAAACCATTTTTAGGTGACATAATTTCTGAGAATCAAAGTGCTTTTGTTCCTAAGCGGTTAATCACTGACAATGCGCTAATAGCTCTTGAGATTTTCCATGCTATGAAAAGGAGAGGTGAAGGTAGGGATGGATCTTTCGCTCTGAAATTGGATATATTAAAAAAGCATATGACCGAGTTGAATGGAGTTTTTTGGAGAAAGTGTTATATAAACTGGGGTTCAGTGTTGATTGGGTGTCGAAAATTATGTATTGCCTGGCTAGTGTGTCTTTCACTTTCAAAATCAACGGAAAAGTTTCTGGTTCCGTGATCCCTTCGAGAGGTTTGCGCCAAGGTGATCCCATATCTCCCTATTTATTTCTTACGGTTTTTTCACCATATACCCCTGACAAATTTTTTTTTTGCACCGTATACCCTTTCGACTTTCCAAATTCATCATATACCCCTCACATTTCGAAAAATACATCAACTTACCCTTTTGACTAACGGTGTTAGACTTCCGTTAGTCATTAACCCCTAATCCCCTCTAATCCTAATTAACTAACCTAAATTAAACCCTAATCCTAACCCTAATCTAATACACTTTAACTAACCCATTGCCACATCACCCCCACTACCACATCACCCCACCCCTTACACCAACTGCCACATCACCCCACCCCTTACACCCACTGCCACATCACCCCACCCCTTACCCCACTACCACATCACCCCCTCCACCCATACCCCAACCCCACCCCCACCTCAACAGCCTCCCTAAATCTGGTGCACCACCCTCGCACCACCTCTGAAACCGGCGCACATCCTCGCACAACCTCAAAAACCGGCGCACCACCCTCGCACAACCTCTGAAGCCGGCGCACCACCCTCGCACAACCTCTGAAAAACCAACGCACCACTCCCAAAACCCTCACACCTCCCCTGAAAATCCTCGCACCACCTTGAAAACGTTGCACCACCCTCAAACCACCCCGAAAACCCTTCGCACCACCCTCGCAGCACCCCGAAAACATCGCACCTCCCTGAAAAACTCCGATAATCATCCTCGCACCTCCCCGATAGAAGCCCGATTTCGTCCCGTAGCCACCAATTGACAGAAGACAACTTCACAAGGGGAGGGGGTTGCGCGCTTTGCAGGGGAGGGGGGTTACGCGAGTTTGCGAGGGAGGTGAGGGAGACTTCAGGGGTGGCGGAAGGTTTTTTCGGTGATGCGGGGTGTCGGAAGGGGGAGGAGGTTGCGTTACTCTGGGCGGCGGAAGAGGAGGGGTTGCAGCCCTGCAGGTGGCCGGGGGGCGGGGTGGTGGGAGGGGGACTGTAGTGGTGGGGTTGGGGTGGGGGTGGGGTGTGGGGATGAGGTTAGGGTATTAGGGTTAGGGTTAGGGTTAATGTTAGGGTGAGGGTTAGATTTAGGTTAGTTAATTAGGATTAGAGGGTGATTAGGGGTTAATGACTAACGGAGTTTAACGCCGTTAGTCATTAAGGGTAACTGGATGTATTTTTTCAAAAGTGAGGGGTATATGGTGAATTTCAAAAGTTGAAAGGGTATATGGTGCAAAAAAAAATTTGTCAGGGGTATATGGTGAAAAAACCGTATTTCTTATTGTAGCTGATGCGTTCTCTGCTCTTATCTCTAAAGCTGCTAGAGAGAAACGCATTCATGGTGCGAAAATATGTAATGGTGCTCCGAGAATTTCCCATCTCTTCTTTGCTGATGATAGTATCTTATTTGCTAAAGCAACTGTTAGAGAATGCTCTGTGATAACTGATATAATCAGTAAATATGAAAGAGCATCTGGACAACGTGTTAATTTTGATAAAACGGATGTTGTATTTAGTAAATGTGTGGAGACTAACCGACGGCAAGAAATCGTGGCATTATTAGGAGTAAAAGAAGTGGTGAAACATGAGAAGTATCTGGGTTTACCTACTGTTATTGGCCGATCAAAGAAGGAGATTTTTGCATCCATTAGAGAGAGGATATGGAAGAAAACTCAAGGGTGGAAAGAGAAGTTACTATCGAAACCTGGTAAGGAGGTTTTGTTGAAAGCTGTTGTGCAGGCTATTCCGACTTATATGATGAGTACGTTCAAAATCCCGGAAGGTCTGATTGATGAAATACATGCTTTAATGGCTCGGTTCTGGTGGGGCTCATCTGACACACATCGGAAAATGCATTGGAGCTCGTGGGCAACCTTATGTAAACCAAAAGCAATGGGTGGTTTGGGTTTCCGCAACCTTCATGTTTTCAGTCAAGCTCTCCTTGCAAAGCAAATATGGAGACTACATACAAATCCAACGTCCCTACTGCACAAAATGCTTAAAGCACGCTATTTTAAAAATGATGATATTTTAAGTGCTAGAAGAGGGTTCGATCCGAGCTATTCCTGGAGGAGTCTGTGGGGCGCAAAATCCCTTCTACTGGAAGGTCTTAAATGAAGGGTTGGAAATGGGCTTGATATCAATGTGTGGGAAGATAAGTGGGTTCAAGGGGGTCGAAGTGCACTAATTCCACGAACACCGGAGGCAAAGGAATTAATATCTACTGTGGCGGATTGTATTGATAATTCTGGGAGCACATGGAAACATGATGTTGTCTCGACATGTTTTTCGGATGACGACTGTAAGTCTATTCTCCAAACCCCGTTGTCTATTTTTCCTGGTAATGATAATAGATATTGGGAACACACAAAGGATGGTGTTTACACTGTCAAGTCTGGATATTGGTTTGGTTTGTTGGGTGATCGAGTTTTGCCGCAAAATCTGAATGAGGTGTGGAGAATAATTTGGAATCTTGGCGGGCCACCGAAACTATCCCATTTTGTTTGGCAGGCTTGTAAGGGAAATATGGCCGTGAAAGAAGTGTTGTACAAACGCCATATCGCGCAAGATGAGCTGTGTCAGTGCTGTGGAGTTGAGGTTGAGTCCATCAACCACGTACTGTTTGAATGCGTAGGAATAGGTCCCGTATGGGATAATAGTAAGCATGGGGCTATTGTGAGGGCTGCACCTGCTGTTTCGTTGGAATCCAAATTACTTTGGTGGGTGGATAAGGTGAGTATGGCGGAGGTTCGTGAGATTGTAACCATAGCTTGGGCGGTCTGGTTTTGCCGCAATAAACTCATAGACGCGAACGAAGATCTCAATCCGCAAGTGATGGCTACGAAGTTCCTACGCATGGTGGAAGAATATAGATCATACTCTCACAATGTTTTCTCGCCAATCTCAAACAGCTCGGGTCCTGGGAGCTTGGTTTCGAGCTGGACTCGTCCTCCTGCGGACGTGATTAAGATCAATGTGGATGCCCATATTGTGGAAGGGCGATATGTTAGCCTGGGTGCGGTTTTCCGCGACAACTCAGGTTCGGTGCTCATGATGGCTACAAAACATATTGTCGGATGCGAGAGATCAACTATGGCTGAGGCTGAAGCGGCAAGGTATGGGCTTCAAATAGCTCGAAGAATGGGTTTTGATAAGGTTTGGTTAGAGAGTGATGCGCTTGCAGTTGTTGGAGCTCTTCATCACCATGCTGGGGGCTTGTCTCCTCTTTATTTGTTGTTTTATGATATCAGAGTCTTGTCATTGTCTTTTATGAGCTTTCGTTTTTCGCACATTAGACGGGTTGGGAATACTGTAGCCCACTTAGTGGCAAGATGGGATAGTCATGGTAGTGCTGAACTTATTTGTATGGCTCCAATTCCCCAAAGTATTTCTACTTTGGCGGAATATGATTTGCAATAATAGCTCTATCTAACGATTTCCCCCTCAAAAAAAAAAAAAGAAGTCAAACATATAAAACTTTAGTATGTTCCTTATAAGTTACTATCATATTCTATTTCCATTTTCATATGTTCTTTTTTACATGTTCTTTGATTTTGAATTACATGTTCTTTTACATTTGGAGATAGTACATGTTCTTTGATTTTGAATTACATGTTCTTTTTACCTAAAAAGTATGTTCTTTCAATTTAAATTATATGTTCTTTTTACCTGAAAAGTGTGTTCTTTCAATTTAAATTATATATTATGTTCTTTCAATTTAAATTATATGTTCTTTTTACCTGAAAAATATGTTCTTTCAATCTAAATTATATGTTCTTTTTACAGTATGTTCTTTAAATTATATGTAATTTTTTTTTTGGAGAATGAGTTAATCCAGTACTTCGTAAATATAGTGTGAATAATAAGTCAAACTAAAATAGAATATATCAATGTTTGCAAAAATGAAAACTAATAAATAATGGTATTTTTTTTTTGTTAAAAGAAAATTAAAGTTTACATGATCATTCCACAAATCTTGCGTGGGTAGTTATCAGTGCAAAATGCAAATTAACCATTTTCTTTTTTTATTTTATTTTATTTTTCTTTCTCCTTTTCCTATAAATTCATCTAGCGCAATTCTTGGGGAATTTTTATCATTTTGTTTTTTTTAAAAAAATATTTCCTTTTCTGGTTTTTTTTTTTTAAAAATTATTTCTCTTCCTTTAAATTGCGTTTCATATTTAAGATCATGCATTTTAGAGTAGGACCACGTAGAGGAAGGTGGTCTCTAGTCCACCATCCACGCTTTGTGAATCAGCGACTAGTTGTCTACGGTTTAGCACCTTGGTCGTTGTCTTAACTATTACTCCATCCATTTCATAATATAATATTTGTTTCTCTATTTTTGAGGTTAAACTTTAAAATTTTTGACCAAATATTCTTATTAATATATAGAAAAAAGTCAAAAACATAATTATGTAGGATTTTGTTAGGTTCGACCTAATGTGTACTTTAATAATATCAACTTTTTATATTTTTTTATTAATATGGAATCGGAGATATTGAAAGTCAAAGTTATATTTTGGAGACCGTACAAAAAGTAAACAAACACTATATTATGTGATGGAGGGGTCTATATCATTTTCAAAATAATCCTTAAAGAACCTCTGGTGTTTTTTATAATTCTATTTTTATCATAGACATAAAGACTCAACGTGAACTTATCAGTTCAAACCACTATACTATCTACTTGTGCTTGGGAGTAGGATTCCCTTATATCCCTCTACTCTGAGTATGGAGTTTTTCAAGCCTAAGGCCCCATATAGAGAAATAGTAGTAGATATAAGATCTTACGAGAAGGGCTATCAATAGTTTTTGGTAGCTGATGCGCAAGGGGGATAGGTTAAATGGTTAATAACACCTCAATAGTCGATACCTCATCTTCTCGATCAGTTTGAGTGCTTATACGTAGGTATGGAAAGTGATCAAGTTTGGATTAGATGGAACATCTTCATCCATCAAGTCGACCCATTTCACTGTCATTCATTAAACCTATCGCCTAAATTTCATCTATCCAATATATAAACAAGTCAATTTTTTTCTAATAAGTTCTGACATTAGATTATATCATGCCTCCCTCGCTATAGAAGGTTGGGTGGGTCTTGGTGTTGTTGCTCGAAGCTCGATTGAGGAGGTGAAATTTGTTTTTGGTCGCGTTCGAGCCCACTGGACTGCTGAAGTTGTCGAGGCCAAAGGTATTGAAAATGGCCATCTGTTTAAGCTCTTATTATGGCTTAAAAGATGTCATTGTTGAATCTGATTGTCAAACAGTGATCAATCGTCTCTCTAAACAAACTATCTTCCTCTCAAATCTTGATATTGTACTCGTTTTACATTTGTCTTCCATTATATGGTCTCATGTAAAGCGAGATGAGAATTTTGTTGGCCACCATTTAACTAAGCTAATTTCTTTTGGGATTGAACAAATTTGGGAGAACCACTCTCCTCAGGAGATGGCTCCCTTGGGATGGACAATTTGTCCTTAAAGTAATATTAGCTCTCTTTTCCCCTAAAAAAATAAATACTACGGTTTTTTCACCATATACCCCTGACAAATTTTTTTTTGCACCATATACCCTTTCAACTTTTGAAATTCACCATATACCCCTCACTTTTGAAAAAATACATCCAGTTACCCTTAATGACTAACGGCGTTAAACTCCGTTAGTCATTAACCCCTAATCACCCTCTAATCCTAATTAACTAACCTAAATCTAACCCTCACCCTAACATTAACCCTAACCCTAACCCTAATACCCTAACCTCATCCCCCACCCCCACCCCCAACCCCAACCCCACCACTACAGTCCCCCTCCCCACCACCCCGCCCCCCCGGCCACCTGCAGGGCTGCAACCCCTCCTCTTCCGCCGCCCAGAGTAACGCAACCTCCTCCCCCTTCCGACACCCCGCATCACCGAAAAAACCTTCCGCCACCCCTGAAGTCTCCCTCACCTCCCTCGCAAACTCGCGTAACCCCCCCTCCCCCTGCAAAGCGCGCAACCCCCTCCCCTTGTGAAGTTGTCTTCTGTCAATTGGTGGCTACGGGACGAAATCGGGCTTCTATCGGGGAGGTGCGAGGATGATTATCGGAGTTTTTCAGGGAGGTGCGATGTTTTCGGGGTGCTGCGAGGGTGGTGCGAAGGGTTTTCGGGTGGTTTGAGGGTGGTGCAACGTTTTCAAGGTGGTGCGAGGATTTTCAGGGGAGGTGTGAGGGTTTTGGGAGTGGTGCGTTGGTTTTTCAGAGGTTGTGCGAGGGTGGTGCGCCGGCTTCAGAGGTTGTGCGAGGGTGGTGCGCCGGTTTTTGAGGTTGTGCGAGGATGTGCGCCGATTTCAGAGGTGGTGCGAGGGTGGTGCACCAGATTTAGGGGGGCTGTTGAGGTGGGGTGGGGGGGTATGGGTGGAGGGGTGATGTGGTAGTGGGTAAGGGTGGGGTGATGTGGTAGTGGGTGTAAGGGGTGGGGTGATGTGGCAGTTGGTGTAAGGGGTGGGGTGATGTGGTAGTGGGGGTGATGTGGCAATGGGTTAGTTAAAGTGTATTAGATTAGGGTTAGGATTAGGGTTTAATTTAGGTTAGTTAATTAGGATTAGAGGGGATTAGGGTTAATGACTAACGGAAGTCTAACACCGTTAGTCAAAAGGGTAAGTTGATGTATTTTTCGAAATGTGAGGGGTATATGATGAATTTGGAAAGTCGAAAGGGTATACGGTGCAAAAAAAAATTTGTCAGGGGTATATGGTGAAAAAACCGTAAATACTAATATGTATAATTTATTACCTAATATTGATCAAATTTATAACATTAAAAGCTCAACAATAATTAAATATATATAACTCAAATGACATGAAATGAATGATAAAATGACATAAGACTCATGTCATTATTTATATAATCTGTGTCATCCTTGTAAAAGTCTATGATATTATGGATGTTACACTATAAATTCTTATGTAACATATTACATGTAGCTAGAATGCACTCATATTTAAAGCTTTCCAAAGTATAAGAAAATAATATTAGATATACTATGGGCGTGTTTGGCAACAAAGTTATAGTAGTAGCTTTTAAATATGATAGTAATTATTAGTTACTCATAGCTGTTAGTGATTGGTATGTAGCTATGAATTGTAGTTGTTAAAGTAGCGATGTAATATATGTATAGAAGATGCGGGCGGGTGTATTGTAAACCTTTGATAAGGTATGAATTATACATGAGTGATATTATTTGGTTTGGTGGTCTATATTATAATTCACTATATCCGCGTTGAAAGCACTCCCAAGTCCCAAATCCTAATCCCGTGAAACATACTCACGCGGAATAGCCATTTCTAAATTCCTTCTTTCTTTTTGCCAATTCATTCCCCTACAAATACAAATTTGGAACCAAACAATTTGGGAACCAACTCATTTAATTTGTCCTCTTTAGCTCCCACTTCATTACTTTTATTTCAAGTTTTGACTTTTTTTTTAGTTCTTTCCACTCAACAATATTTTACTCCTCCCTCCGTCCCATAATATAGTGCTTCATTTCCATTTTGGGTGTCCCAAAATATAGTGCTTGGTTCTATATCTAATTTCATAATTTTTTATGATTTGCCTAGAAAAATCGTGCCATCATTATTTGTTTGCTTCTTGAAAATAGTTTTTTTGCTTTGTTTATTCAACCCAAGGGTTGCATTTAATGCTCTTTTACCAATTATTCTTCATTCTCTCTCCTAAGATCACCTTTTTCCACACAATATTTATTTTAATAATAAAAAGTTTTTACTTTCCTCTTAGATTCTATTTACCTTAATTCCCGTGAAAAAATGAAATCAAGCACTATATTAGGGACGGAGGGAGTAAAATGTTCCGCTTTTTTAAGGTATATTTATATGGGTAATGTTATATGTAGCCCTAAGAGCTACATATAAGCATTAAATACATGTCTTAAAATGGAAACAGTTTATGAATTCATGACAAAATTTCACATCATTTGAGGTAATAAATGCTTGATTCAAATTTTTATTTCTATTTTAAGCCTCTTATACATAGCCCTAAAGGCTACGTATATCATTTTTCTATTTATATTAGCTACATACAAAAGCCAAAAACTAGTCAATGTGGTGATAATGTTAAATAATGTATCCTATTTCAGCTTTTCAAGTTATTAAGAAATAAAGTAAAGCTGAGATTGTCTATTAGGTCAAGTATATATGCTTTGCAATTTCTTTGCATCGTGTCACTTTGGAGTAGATTAAAAAGCAACTATATGTATCTAGATGGTTCTAAATTATGGAGCAACTTAATTAACTTTAATTCTTCATTACCCTCACAGAGTCACCGTATCACCCTAATTCGCATGATGTAGTATATAATTTTGACCATTCTCTAGGGTAAGAGATGAACAGATTAATTCCTACTTGAGATCGAGCATTTAATGAACATTTAAAACAACATCTAAAACAACATTTAGGTTAATTAGTGGGAGTAGTATTTTATTTATAATTATAGTGTAAATAGACTTGATCGATTTATGCACCTAACTATATTATATTTGAGGAGAAGTAACTCAAAACGACAGTCGGTCAAGTTGTCAAATTTTAAGTCAGAGGTCAAATTTCAATTCTCACTACGTTTAGCGAATCCTGAAATTTTCCTTTAATTTCAAAAGTTGGCCCTTTATCTTACCGAATGCAAAAATATGTCAAAAGTATAAAAGTGAAGTGTTATTATGATATTATAAATTAAATAGGGGACGAGATGACCCATACAAGATCCATGTTGTTTAGACACTAGAGTCAAGCATATACAATATACAATGTCATCGATGACTCCAACTCAGTTAACTCACATTAACAATGTTTATCTTAAATTTTTAACAATAAAATCCCTTCACAATATTTTTAACAATACATGTAATAGTTACAAGCAAGTCCTTGCCATTAATTTCATATCATAACTTTTAGGTTATACATGGAATAATAGAATAGGGAATTTCATTGACAGGTGTTATAATACTTCGGTCTCTGCACATAGGAAAACATTCATATTACACCACTAAGTAGCTACTCTCTCCGTTTCACAATATAAGGCACGCACGATGTTCGAGGTCGAACTTTGATAGTTAATGGCTCTCAATATATGTTGACTGAAAATTTTGAAAAATAATGTTATTATAGTATTTTTTAATACGAATCAATGGGTATTATTTTTATAATTTTTATTTATCATTATAGGAGATATTTGTGGTCAAAGTAAATTTTCGTAAAAGTAGTAAAGTAATTTTTCATGTTATTGTTGACAAACATGCCATCAACATCGAGCTTCATTCATGGCCTAATGTTTAGCCATTACCAAAATTCAATAGTGCCATATATTTAAATTTGGCGGGCGGTGGAGTATTTTGCACCATTAAACTCTTCACCATGTTTACGTGTCTATTACCATGCAATCAAGCATGCAATTACAGTATTTAACTAGGATTATCATATTTTTGACATACCCTAATTCAACTTAAGTGGAACCCTAAATTATATGGTCCACTATAACTTCCACTTTCATCATCTTCCATATCCTATGCATTATATTATGTTCTTGTACTTTCCTTAGCTTTGCAACTAGCCATGTCTTCCCCCTTCCCTCTATATATATATATATATATAGAACTATAGAAGTAACATCTTATCATTAAGCCTAACTACTTAATTACAAAATATATCGTTTGATTATGT
The DNA here is from genome assembly GCF_026745355.1 of Beta vulgaris subsp. vulgaris. NCBI lineage: Eukaryota > Viridiplantae > Streptophyta > Magnoliopsida > Caryophyllales > Amaranthaceae > Beta > Beta vulgaris. Next base: position 58,181,198 of record NC_079205.1, on the reverse strand, counting down.
TAATAGTACCATCTTGTGCTAATAACTCTTCCACAAGTATCTATAGGATGATCATTCGATACTTAATTAGCGCGATCCTAATGATGGAGATGGTAACTAATGGTTTTATGTTTAGAGTTGATGCATTGTCCATGAATTATTATATCATGAAATGTCCAATGATTGAAGGGGTTGTTAGAAATGCAGTAAATAAAGCACTCCAAGATGATCCTACTTTGGCTGGCCCTCTTTTAAGAATGCATTTCCATGACTGTTGGATTCAGGTAAAAAAAATTGTGCATTGTATTGTTTAAGAATATTTAATTTAAATTCATGTCATCTAATTATTGGTGAGTTTTTAGGTAATTATATAATGAATTCGGCTCGGATTTCTCTCTTTTAATTAACAGCTAGTTTGGTAGTTGGTTATAAATGGTGGTAACTGGAATAAATTTGTGTGTAAATTTGTGACGATTATCATTGTCCATTCCCATGGTAATGCTAATTTATCCTAAAGTGTCTACTTTTCTTCTAGAATTTTCATTCCTAGGTGGTAATGAGTCGTAATGAAAATTGCTTCCCCTTGGAGACAAAAACACACGTTTAGGGGTGAGATTGCTTGCCCATAGAGAATAAATGCATCCCCATGGAGATTTCAAGGATACTTCCCTAATAACATTACACTTAAATTTCATTTCTATTACTGCAATTTCTTAACGACTACCAAACAGACCATAATAGTACTGTTCCTATTGAATTTTAATCATTTGTAAATGTTTTTTTTGGCATGTAGGGATGTGATGCATCGATTCTTATCGACTCAACAAAGGATAATAAGGCAGAGAAGGATTCCCCAGGAAATTTAAGCTTGCGAGGATTTGATCTTATTGATGACATTAAGGATGAGCTCGAGGAGCAATGTCCTGGAATAGTTTCTTGTGCTGATATTATAGCCATGGCTGCTAGAGATGCAGTTTTTTTGGTAAGATAATCTAATAGTAGTTAAAGATATTGAAGTTCACAATTACATAAAAAGAAATCCTATGTGAAGCCTACCTTGTATGATTTTCTTTTTTACCAATACGAAAAGTGATAGGATTCTAGGCAAAATAAAAGGTAGTGCATGTTGTCACGTACCGATTCTTCCCTAGTCACTATACGTGGCCTACTTGCTTCATAATCCCGTTGTGACGATGTGTTTTATTGGATGATTGAGTATCGTATTATGTGCTAAGTGCTAACTCATTACAATGATTAGGCATAAATGTTTTACCAAAACTGAATTGCAACTATCTACGTCACTAATCAGACTAATTAAATCATGAATTCAAGATCACGTTATTCTAATTTTGAACTGTTCAATAATGTAGAGTGGTGGTCCGATATATGATATACCTAAAGGAAGGAAGGATGGAAGGACATCAAAAATAGAAGACACAGTTAATCTTCCTTTTGCCACTTTCAACAGCTCTGAGCTCATTAGAGTATTTGGACAGCGTGGCTTTACTGCTCAAGAGATGGTTGCTTTGTCAGGTATATTTTTAGAACTTATTTTATGTGCCTCTTAGACAAACTCACAAAAGTAGTTGTTGTAGTTTGTTTGTCGTTGTTAAAGTAGCTATTAATCGTAGTTTTTTTATCCATATGAGTCATGAAAGCAGTACAAAAAAAGGGAGAGGGGATTCAAACCTATGATCTATCGTTCACAACACCTCAATCTTAACCACTAGGACCAAGACGTCCTTTGTAACAGTTCTGTAATTTGTTAGTGTTAGTTAGTTGTTAGCTGTTAAAGGTTAACTACTAGAACAATCTAACAATGCAAGTGTTCAACACAACCAGATGTTTAGTAATAAAGCACTTCTAAAACTAGTTGTCTAGTAAAGCAAATTAGTAACTAGTTGTCCATTATATAGAATTGTCATAATATCAATACATATCTTTTTATTAATGCCATTCAGAAAGAACTTTTGTACTTTATTTTGCAAATGATACGACGTATTTTACATGCTACAAAACACTTTAACTTTTACACTATTTATATATTAAAGTTTAATGTTACGTTATAACTAGTAAATATGTAAGATATTGGTTATATCTCGATATATATGTACAAAATATATTAATTTCTATTATTTTCACTAATAAATAATTGAAGATAGAAATGGTCAAAATCGTGTGTTAGCAAACATAAAAGTCAAAGCATTACAACTAATAAAATCCAAAGAAAATATTAGTCCACATAAACATATTATCGTAATATATGGCAAAATACTGTGCATATATTTTCAATCTTATTCATGTTATATAATCTTAATTTCCCCTCCATAACTTGATGTAGGTGGACATACTTTGGGTGTGGCAAGGTGTTCTTCATTCAAGAGTAGGTTGAGCAAATTTAATGCAACGCATGATGTGGATCCATCATTGGATGCTGATTTTGCTAAGACACTTTCTAAGACATGTAGTGCTGGGGATAAAGCAGAAGAATCCTTTGATGATACAAGGAATGATTTTGACAACAATTATTTCCAAACATTGCAAAACAAGGCTGGCTTGCTCACTTCTGATCAAACTTTATTTGATAGCCCTAGAACTAGAGGCATTGTCAATGGTTATGCCATGAACCAAGCTATGTTCTTCCTAGATTTCCAACGAGCAATGGTCAAGATGGGCTTGCTTGATGTCAAAGAAGGGTCCAAAGGAGAAGTTCGCAAAAGTTGTCGGAAAATTAACTAATTACTCCGTATACGTTACTGATAAAAACAAGAATACAAACAAAACAACAACACTATATGTATCCTATCGTTTTATAGAGTTTGAGAGAATTTCTATGACGTAAACTAGATATTAAATAATACAAAATGTTGTTTTCTTATTGAGTAGTGCTATGCAATTTATTTGCGGCTAATATATATGTAATATCATCTTCGATTTCTGAATATAAATAAGATATGTTTTAACTCATCTTGGATTAGCACGATTATTTTGATGTCTTTTATTATCGAAATTATACCCATAAATTGTAAACACAATTTGGTTGCTTATTATATTTGCTACTTAAAATAAGTTTGGTAATGATGCATATTTTCACATTACAACTAATGATACAATTTTGATATTCTAGTAATCAAAGTTAAAAAGGTCTAAAAATACAATATAGTCCATATATGAAGTCTCTAACTTGTCGGACATGACTATAAGACTCTAAACATGATATTTAGTCTAATTTAGCCTTCAACTCGAAAAGTACAAGGATTCTTAACTCAATTTCATGAGTTTGCGCATAAAATTTCGACTCGAAAATTAAGCATGACCCAAACACCCCAGTCTAACTAGCCCCAAGCCCCCAACCCCCCAAGGCCCCAACACATACCATTTTTTATGGTCCGTCACTCCCTTGATCATGACACAAGGCCTAATTACAAGCAAATTGTCACTTTCCGCAAAACCAACGTTAACTCTGCTTCTCTTCTCTCGCTCACTCTTCAGTCTTCATACCATTTTCGATACTTGAGATTTCTTGGTCGAAGTCCAAGAGTATAGATCAATCGAGAGAAATCGAGAGAAAATGGACAAAATTAGCGGCGCGTTTGAGAAGGTGAAGAATTATCAAGCTGTAGAAAAGATGAAGATGCTTGTTGGTATGGAAGTTGATGACGAAGAATCTACTGATGTTAATAATTCGACTGATGAAAGTTCATTCTCTTTCATGGATGATTTCAATCGTAACTGCACTTTGTCTACTAAACAGGTCTTTCTTTCTCTTTCTCTCTCCTTTTAATCGCGTTTTTGTTACTATTTCGATCTCAATCTCTTTTTTTTCATGCATTATCTTAGATTATTGGACTGTTTTATTATCTTATTTCATTAATTTTTAGTTGATCTATACTTCATTCTTCATATTTTTTGGTAGATTAGGGGTTGGATGTTGTTCATCTATTGCACTTTGTTGAGATTGATTTGATTGCTTGCGTCGATTCATTGCAATTGAAATTTGGGGTTTATTTGAGCCAATTTTGATCTGCACTGGTTTACTAGAATTCGCCTTTGTTTCGTTGGTGTTCATTGGTCAGTGATTTGGCGTCGAATATAATGTACATTTGGAACTAGCAGCTTACATTTGATTTGAGTAGATATGAAGAGGTTCTATCGCTCAGCTGTTTAGGGACCATAGTGGCTAGCTAATTTGTGTTGTGATTGGTGATGTAGAGTTTATGGCAATGTCGTATGCCCGGACAATATGGATGTAGCGCGTGCACAATGTTTTTTACATTTCATTTAGAAATTGACAAGCAGCTGGAGATATATAAAGAAGTGCAGTAAACCTTGTTGTGTTGCAGAAATTAGCTAGCAAACATGCAATTGATATTCGTCTACTACTATCCAGTTTGCAAAACTCAAATTATAAGTCTTTGATGCCCAGTATTTCAAGTTGCAGCTGTATCAGCCTTCATTATGGTCCAATTGTAAGGTTTGCGGCTTAGAGTTTCATGCCAAGTTTTACGGGGGAATGTTTGGGGTTTATATAGGGTTATAGGCCCTTCCATCCTTTGAGCTAGTATTGGGGTTGGGCTGTCTGGAAAGGCCAATACCAATTGTTTTAGCAGGTTGACACAATTTCTTGGGAGTCCTCATCCCTCCTCGATGCTAACAAGGTCCAATGCAATGCCCACTCTATGAGGATGCTTGGGCTGTAGATTATTGTGGACAGCAATCCAATTCCAACATTTGAGATCTGAGTCCCTCATCATTATTATCAGGGTAGGTCGCTTTTGTGTTTGCTATCCCAAGAATTCTACATCGTTCGTTATCTAGTACTAGTTGGATCTTTTCTTTTGGAAAATGAAAATATGATTGATGCTTTAGTGGAGTTTGGATGCATGTTGGGACTTATAAGCGCCAGAAAAGTTAATTGGAGTGCCAATTGGCAAGAATTAAGAGTTCAGGGACTATGTATCTTATCTATTAAGTGAGGTAGTGGTGGGTTAATCAGCCTCATAAGTAGATTTCTCAATTCCTTTTCCTAATGATTGTTCCTCTGTGACCTCTTTATATGGATTCGATTCAATAGACAGATGTGTGGCACGTTAAGTGTAGAAGCCATACCATAAGATGTAGAATGCTAATTGGGTTCTTTTAAGAATTGACCTTCTAGCACACGTTAGTTAGACCTCTCCATTCTGCAAGGCGTAGCATGTCAATTTTGTCCCATTAAGAACTAAGCAGTATGGTGATAAGTTAGTCAATAACTTTCCAATCTATATTAAGTTATTAACTCTCCAAGAGCATGCAATCGGAGTTCTACCCTTCAAATTTTCACGACAAATTGGGATTTGTCTCAATTTTATCAAATTTTCAGCTAAGGAGTATGTATTTGTGTCATCGTTTGCTCCCAGTCTTCTCCGTATGTGCCACAGAAGTTGTGTAGTGTTAAAAACGTCTCTTGGTTAGGGGTGGAGGAGACGGAAGAACTTTGGAGGACTATTAGTGTGGGTAAGTGAGGATTAGTCTCTAGATGAGAACTCAGCGGAGCAAATTATAAACAATGCAGGATGTGGTAGTAAGGAAATTGTATCCATACACATGATCAACCCAAGCCACATATAAGGTGCAAGCTTCACAACTGGAGATGATACTTCTAAGATTTGATTTCATTTGTAAAAGAACGAGTCTGAATCATGTGAACATAGTTTGGGTCCAAATTTTCATCTGGATGGTGCTATTTTAGGTACGAATCAATGGAAATATGATAATTTACACTTAATTTAGCACAAGGACCCAAGTCCCAACAAGAATCCGCCTTTTTAGCGTCTAACATTAGCGTTCGTCATTTTACGAAGACGGTATATTATACCGTCTATCTTTTATCAGATGGTAAATAGTGTCTGAATTCCTAAATTTAGCGTCCGTCCACCAAAGCAGACGTAATTTACCGACGGTAATAAGAGGTCAGCGTCCGAATAACGGACGGTAAATGCAGCTGATTTAATTTTTTTAAAAATATTAAATTTAGCGTCTGCCATTAGCCATTTAGCGTCGGCGGACGCTAAGTAAAGTGATATATCAGAACCTAAATCGACCCTTCGAAACACATTTCGACGAGCTCTCAACATAGCCTCCCCCAACCATTACCAAACCCTAACCTCACCGCCGCGCCTCCATTGTCGCCGGCGCACCGCCACCACTCTCCCCTTAGCTTCACTCGCGCCGAACTCGTGCCGATTCTCATCTCAGCTTCACTCTACTCCTCTTAGCTTCACTCGCGCTGGACTTGTGCCGGAGCATCGCCAGAGCCCCGCCGCTGCTAGCTGTCGTCTCTCTCTCTTCTACAGTTGCTTAAGGTATGAATTTATACCTTAATTTTGTTGATTTTTGGCTTGAATTCCTTGTTATTGATTGGGGTTTTTGGTATTTTTGATGTATTGTTGTTGTTCATAGTTGTTGTTGGCAGTTGTCGTTGTTGTGAGTGATAATTGTTGTTGTTGCTGTTGATAATTGCATTGTTGTTGTTGTTAAGTGAATTTGTTGTTGTTGATAATTGAATATGTTAATTGTTGTTGTTGTTGATAATTGAATTGTTGATAATTGAATATGTTAAGTGTTGTTGTTGTTGATAATTGAATATGCTAAGTGTAGTTGTTGTTGATAATTGAATATGCTAAGTGTTGTTGTTGTTGATAATTGAATATGTTAAGTGTTGTTGTTGTTAATAATTGAATATGTTAAGTGTTGTTGATAAAAGAACATGTTTAGTATTGGTGTTGTTCATCAACTTGTTTAATTTATTCATGATAATTGTGAAGTGACGTTGTTAATGATAATTGTACAACCTCTTTATGTTTTTGTTGCTATTATTAAATAACAGAGTACTTCATATTACATGCTTTAGACAAATTGAGTAATTAATTTATTACACGTAGAGAATTAAGTACAATTAATGGTCACATATCAAATTTATATTATCATGAGCTTATTATTCTAGGTGCTTTGTAAAGATATGTATTTTTTAGTTGTATCGAATCGAGTTGATTGTATATATTAAATATGTGTTTAGTATAATAGATTTAGTGTATATTTAGTATATGTTCACTATATATTTGTTAATATATTTAGTATATACTTACTTTACTTATTACTTAGTTAGTGTTGTTGTTAATCTTTTGTATTTGTTAGTAATTCCTATTATTCATAACTTGTCTAATGTTTGTCTACTACATATCGTACGTATTTCTATTAACAAGTAGTGAATAGAGTGAATTGATACTTTCTAGTTGTGAGTTTTCTTAGAACTGAGTTTGTGAGAGGGGTTGATGAGTTCATTGAGTTTTGTTTACAACATCCACATTTAAATGACAATGACAAGATAATATGTCCATGCATCCGGTGTAACAACTTGCGTTATTTGGATGTGGACTCGGTCAAAGTACATTTGTACAGTAAGGGTTTTAAACCGAATTACTTTGACTGATCATGTTATGGTGAAAGTGCTACGGGGTCCTCCGCATCTTCCGCTCAGTCAAATCCGTATATGGATATGGTTGTGGATGCTTTAGGGAATACTGAAGATCATGCCACTTTCAAACTCAGTTGAAGAAGAACCGAATGGTGAAGCGAATAAGTTTTTCGAACTTCTCAAGGCAGTCGAGAATCCCTTGTATGAAGGGAGCAAGATGTTCGTGCTGGAGATGGCTTCTAGAGTCATAAGTCTAAAGTGTGAGTATAACCTACCACACAGGTGTGAGGGGTTTGCTAGTTTATTGAATGAGGCGATACCCCAGAACAACCACATGAGAAGAACTTTCTACGACACAAAGAAAGTTCTAAAGGGTTTGGAGCTTCCTCATGAGAGGATACATGCATGTCCTAGAGGTTGTATGTTGTTTTGAAGGGCGATGTTCACTTAGTTAAGTGTAGTGTCTGCGGTAGTGATCGGTACAAGAAAACTTCTAAGGGCAAGCTTATTCCTGCAAAAGTGTTAATCTACTTTCTAATCACACCGAGGTTCCAGAAGTTGTTTGCAACTAAGAACATCTCTCAGGAAATGACATGTCACGCCGACAATCCTCGAGTGCAAGGTACCTTAGCACATCCAAGTGACAGTAAAGCAGGGAAACACTTTAATAAAACCTTTCCCGACTTTGCCGCCGAGGCTCGAAATGTTAGACTCGGGCTGTGCACCGACGAATTTTCTCCATATGGTAAGTTCGGAGGGCAATATTCATGTTGGCCAATTATTCTCACACCATACAATTTGCCTCCATCTATGTGCATGAAGAAACCATTCATGTTTCTTTCTTTGCTCGTTCCGAGCCCTAAAAATCCCAAAGGAAACTTGGATGTGTTTATGCAACCTCTAGTTGAAGACTTGAAGCAGTTGTGGCATATTGGGGCTATGACCTATGATGTTTCAAGGAAGCAAAATTTCAACCTTCGAGCAGCGCTGCTTTGGACAATTAGTGACTTCCCAGCTTATTATATGTTGTCCGGATGGTCTACTGCTGGAAAGAATGCATGCGCTTATTGCATGGATAAAAGCAAAGTATTCTGGCTTGAACATGGGGGTAAAGTGACATGGTTCGATTGTCATCGAAATTTCTTCCTTCTGACCACCCATTTCGAAGGAATAAGACCGTTTTTGTAAGAATAGGGTTGAGAATGGTGTAACTTCTCACATAATGTCTGGAGAGGAACTGTGGCAGTGCGTGAAGGACTTACCAAAAGCAACTGATGGTCCCGAGGCGCTGCACCAATTGAAGAAGAATAAAAAAGGTTGGTTGAAACAGGATATTTTGTGGGAGCTTCCATATTAGAAAGATTTGATTCTCCGTCACAACTTAGATGTCATGCATGTTGAGAATTTTTTTTCGACCAACTCATTGACACTGTGATGGATGTGAAGGGTCAAACTTCAGACACCCTTAGTGCAAAGAAGGACATGGCACGTGTTTACAAACGCCGGGAACTGGAGCTTGTTGATGATGGTGTGGGGAATTTGGCCAAGCCTAAAGCACCTTACACACTCGACAAGGCTCAGAAAAAGGTATTTTGTGGGTGGGTACGTGACTTGAAGTTTTTAGATGGCTTTGCATCGAACTTGAGTAGATGCGTGGATTTTAGTTTAGTAAATTGCAAGGATTGAAGAGCTATGAGTGTCATGTATTCATGGAGAGGCTGTTGCCGGTTGGTTTAAAAGAATTGCTTCCTTTGCATGTTTGGAAGGCGATAATCGAGGTTGGATTATAGGAACATTGAACCCAAAAAAGGGTTCGAAATGTTTTACTTTTACTCATTTTCATTGGCTAAGTGTCTTAAACTTGCTTAGAATCATACAACCAAGTAATAGAAAGCTTAAATGAGTATTGTAGGAGTTGCATGAGGCATTAGAACTTGAAATAGGCGTAGAGGTTGGATTATAGGAACATTAAACCCAAAAAAGGGCTCGAAATGTCTTACTTTCACTCATTTTCATTGGCTAAGTGTCTTAAACTTGCTTAAAATCATACAACCAAGTAATAGAAAGCTTAAATGAGTATTTTAGGACTTGCATGAGGCATTAGAACTTGAAATATGCGTAGAGGTTGGATTATAGGAACACTAAACCCAAAAAAGGGCTCGAAATGGCTTACTTTCACTCATTTTCATTGGCTAAGTATCTTAAACTTGCTTAGAATCATACAACTAAGTAATAAAAAGCTTAAATGAGTATTTTAGGACTTGCATGGGGCATTAGAACTTGAAATAGGCGTAGAGGTTAGATTATAGGAACATTAAACCCAAAAAAGGGCTCGAAATGGCTTACTTTCACTAATTTTCATTGGCTAAGTGTCTTAAACTTGCTAAATCCATTCTTGCAGGAAAGTTATGACAAAACTCTTGCTGAATGTCAAGAAAGAGGGGAAAACAAGGCCCCGAACCAGATTTTCTTTGAGACTGTCGGCGGCAGAAAGGAAGGGTGGGTTCATGGTTTGGGGACGAGTGCAGACCTCTATTTTGAGAGGTCTTCGAGGGGGGGAGATAGTTCGTCCTCCAGTTGCACTCCTTCCATGCTTTCTCAGTTGTCCGCAATGTTCGAGGAAGAGATACTCGAGTTGCGAAGAGAACGTGAGCGGATTAAGAATGAGAGAGAAGAGGAACGCCTCGCCAGGCAAATGGAGAGAGAGGAGGAGCGCAGAGTGAATGAGGAGTGCCTGGCGCAGATGAGGAAGACTATGGAGAGCTACAACCAGATGATGAGCCAATGTGGTGGTTCCTTCCCCTTTACCAGGCCTTGAGACCCCCCCACCGGCGGTGGTGATGCGTTTGCGACTTAGGCTCCTACTATTGTTTACAATATCTATTTTGTATATTTTTCGGGACGTGAGGACATATATTTTAGTTAAGACTGTTAACTTATGTTTGTGTATGTATGAATTTATGTTAACTTATGTTAGTATGTGTATGAATTTCTAATTAATGCAAACATGTCATTAGTGCAGAATTCGGCGCATTAGCGGCCGGCTTGAGTATATTTTGTTGGAAAATGAAACATATTAAAATACCACAACTAAGGTTTTTTTTTTTTTTAAATAAAAAAAAAATTAGCGTCCGCCGTAATGCAATTAGCGTCCGCTGTAAGCAAAAAAAGAAGAAAATTAGTTAAAAAAAAATATGATCAATTAGCATTTGCTGCACTAACTTGAGCGTTCGTTTCTTTGGACGCTAATTAGCGTCTGACATCAGCGGACACTATTTAGCGTCTGAAGATGCGGACGTAAAATACCGTCCGAGACATGTGCAAACGCTTTTTACTGTCTGCTTATATTCGAACGCTAAATTTGATATGTCAGACGCTAAATATTTAGCGTCCGCTCTGCGGACGGTATTTGGAGAATTAGTGACCAGGGATTTTGCATCAGTGGACGCTAATCTCTTTAGCGTCTAATTTTGGCGGATGGAAAGGAGTGACATTCTTGTTGTGAGTACTGGTTCAGATTTATTTTGCTTCAAACGCGTACTGAAAAAGAAGCCTATACCTCTCAGATTTCCTGAGTGCATAGCCAGACTTCAGGATGATGTGGGTTGTGGCTCAGAGTGACTTTATATAGCACCAATTGTATGCAAATATTATTTTAATGTTTAGTGGAGCCTGTTAAACAGTCTTTGAATTGGACCGAGAATTTGTGTGTCGAACTATTGCGTGAAAGTTTGTGGGTTGCATGACATGAACTGCAAGAGTGGGCTTTTTTTTGATGGAATAACACTAATAAGTTGAAGGGCCATGTGGGGCAGCAAGCCATTATTGGTGTTCTGGTGTGTAGAAAATAGTATAAGTTTTACGTGAGGTAGCAAGTGTACAATCTGGGACAAGTCGACAAAGACAAGTTGGTACAAGTTTGTTGTATAAGTTTTATGTGAGATAGCAAGTGTACAAACTGGGACAAGTGGAGAAAGACAAGTAACATTGTTACAAGTTTTCTAATTATTATAGTATTTTATGTAGGAAACTAGATTTTATTTTGGCATATATTAGACTTTATCTAGGATTATTGTTAGCTTGGGAACAAGTTTTATATGTCTAGTAGGTAAATTATTATTAGTTAGACTATAAATATTGGTCATATGAGGGAAATGACCATGTGTGGTTAGGAGAATACAAGATGTGAATGTTTGGGTTAAATTGGTAGGGTTCGGATCAAGGGGCTATTGTGTGATCAAGAGAGATCATAAATCAGGGTGGTTAGGTCAGATTGAGAGATCCTGGAAGCTTCTAATCACCCTATCATACGGAAGCTTCTAAGTTACCATATTGTACACATTGTTGAAACTCTTAGTGCACTGGGGGTGGTTTTTCCCTTAGTGCTCAGGTTTCCACTTCTATATCTTTGTGTCTGTTTATTGTTGTTTCTTGAGCTGTGTTATTATTGCCTGTGAATACTCAATCGGGAAGGTCACCGATCCTTACTAGTAACTACCCTCTTGTTTGGGTTGAGTGTTTTGAACAGAATTCGTGTGAAAGGGGAGGTATTCCACTTCTGCTGTTTGAATTTATCATAATAAAAGTTTATTTGGAATCCTCATTTTGCATTTGTCCAAGTGGGAGAATTATTCTCCTGCCGCCACTGTCCTCTGTCCCTTTTACTTCCCATCTTGCTAATATGAAATATCTGCTTTATTCTATTGAATTTTTGTTTCTTCTCTCCTATTTTAGTGTCAGTATTGCTTGTATTATCCGAAGTAAGAAAGTCAAAGGCCACCATGTACTATTCACGTAGCTGAATTTTTTCTTCTTTTGAATTATTTTTCCCTTTATATGTGCAACTGCAACCACATAACTAGTGCTTTATCTTCATCTTCGTGCTGCAGAGAATACAAGGCTTTGTCATATGCTTTGTTGCTGGGCTGACTTGTACATTTTTGGTAAGTGTGGCATCTGCATGCAAAGCTTTGTTTGGTTTTGGGTTAAATAGGTTCCACTAGTTAAGCAGCACTATACCCTTTCATAATCCAAATTAGGAAAGCAACATATTTTGGAATAAATGAATATGAAAATCAATTAAGGTTTTTTATACGAATTTTGTGGCCTGTTTTAAAATGCTGCTGTACAAAATGCTGCTGTACTTTAAGGTAAGGATGTACTAGTTCTGTTTTCTGATAGTTGCAATACTTTGACTTTCACAGTTGCCATTGCATAACTTTGACCATCAATATCTTGCATTATTTATTTAAAAATTATAAGAAGTTGATAGTTTGAAAACATAGAGTGAGATTGTTTCAACAACATCTTACTTTTAACATAATAACTGTTTTCATTGAGTAAAGACATGTTCGAAATTAATACATGTATGATACAAAAGTGAAGGTCTTGCTGCTATTTAAAAAAACGTAGAAAGTATTGTTTTTGTGGCTGAGAACAAAGCCTGCTGTTCCTACTTATATTATAAGTATAAACTGAGAGGCGAGAGCCACATTCTTTGCCTTGTTCCTTCAAAATCCAGTCCACTCTGCAGTGACATAGTAAGAAAAAAGTGTTAAAAGAAAGATCATCAAAAAAAGAAAAGAGGATGGGATATTCCAGATTCCCTAGTTTGTTCCTTAGCTTAGTCTGCTGCAAAGTTGACATGGATGTGGAGTATGTTTCTTACTTGTCTGAATCAACGTTGATTATTCTTTTTCTTGCTAATCACTTGCACTGTTGCATGCTTCACAAACTGGATTTGGATGTTTCTAATGCTGCAAAGATATTAGGAACCTATCCCATTCCAGTTAAAAATCAAATCTTAGTATGGTCTTTACAATAGTTTACAGTAATACATTCCATTGTGAATCTTGACATTGCTAAGCCTGGGTGCCTCTTCTTTACTATGTAGTCCATGCTTGTATTCTTCAACCCAATCAAGTTTGGTATCGCTTTCACCCTTGGAAATTTGCTCGCTATTGGGAGGTATGTGTTTATCTCTTTTTCTATCTATTTTTATAATATTTATTATATTTGAGTAATGTTTTTATGTCATAGGTTCCATCTCCCTTGCTTATGAAATTGAGGTTTCTGGTTGTTTGCTTTGTCCTTTTGAGTTTGGGACGATGAATCTGTCAGCTGGCTTGTTTTGATGAGACAATGTATTTCATCTATGGCTGAAGTTAGAGTTTAGGAACACTAAATTTCTCACCAGACTTTATGTTTGATGTCCTATGTTGGATATTGTGTGGCAGCACAGCTTTCCTTATCGGCCCCAAAAGGCAAGTGGCAATGATGCTTGATCCTGTACGTATATATGCAACAGCCTTGTATCTTGCGAGTATGATTATCGCGCTGTTCTGTGCACTCTATGTAAGCACCATATGGGTTTTGGGTCCCTGTGATCATTGTCTTTGCTTTCATATATTGTTTTTCTTTCTCTAACTCTATTTTGTTTAATCAATCTGGACAGGTTCATAACAAGCTATTGACTCTCTTGGCAATCATTTTGGAGTTTGGTGCTCTAACTTGGTATGTCCAAAAGCTCAAAGGAGATCCCTCACACACACACACACCCCAAAAAAAAAGAATAAAAAACAAGGAAATCCAACTTAGGGAAATTACTTTTTGGCTCTTTTACTCCATATTTAAGGCTAGGGTGTTTGATGTTATAACAGACACTTGAGAATAATGTACTAAGAGCATGCTTAATTGCTTATTCATGATATGATCATAAACCAATCTCATGTGGTGCTCTAACCAAAAATTAATCCTTGTTAAAATTTATAATCATTCCCTTCTTTCTCTTCACTTGACCCAAAACTTTTTGGTGATTGGGGTAGATGGTATGATCATTAACCAATCTCATGTAGTGCTCTAACCAAAATTAATCCTTGTCAAAATTTATAATTCAGCAAATTAGGATGTGCACTTCTTTACCTCCACCTTCCCCACCCGATATGAAACGAAAAATGATTAGAGTGTTAATAAATATTTACCTCCACCTTTCTCTATTAATTATGGTGTCTTGTGACTGTATATGCAGGTATAGTTTGAGTTACATTCCATTTGCCAGGTCCATGGTCAGCCGAGTTATGGTCTCTTGTTTGGACACTGAATTTTAGCTTGATATACTTGCGAACCTGATGAAGCGTGTATCCTTCTGTAGAATGGACTGAGAGAGAACTCTTGTTTTTCACGGACGGTTTAAGGTGTGCCGACAACCCTTTCCAACAGTTAATTGAGTTCCCACAATTCTTGTTTTGTACATAAAACGCATGTAGAATTTTGTCTGTGAAGGAAAATTGGTGAATATCATCTACACTTGTACCCTCAAGTTCCCTCCTGTATAAGATGCTTTTGTTGCATATCCCTGTTACCAATGATTTAGTACCGATAAGGTCTCAAATTTTATAGGATTACATTTTCTGTTTTTCTTGTATGTCACTCTGGGTTCTCTATTCCTATTCTCCTTGAATCACCTGTATTTTTTTTCGAGAAAGGAGGAAACATAGATTTAATTTGAGATGCTGAATTGGCTAGATTAGTCCTTTTCCATTTATTTCAAGTGACGAACAATTCTCCCCAGGTCAAGTTATTATGGCTGTATGTTAATTGTCGACTCCTTGTCACGTTTAAAATCTGTAAGAAAATAGGAAACCAAATAGATAGGGCGTTGTTGACCCTATCTCAATTGGGGGCCCAAAAAGATAGGCACTGCTTACTGCTTAGTCATTAAGGACTATACTATTTTCATGTGGTATTCAGGAAATGGTCAACCTTAGTAGTTTTTTTTTTTTTTTTTTTTTTGAAAATGTCAACCTTAGTAGTTTGCATTGAGTTCTAATGGCTAGATATACTATTTTTCCAAGGGCTCTCCTTGGTAGTGGAGATGTTGGTGTCTAGCTGATCAATGCTTATTTGATATCTACTATTAAGGGTGTGCAAAGGATAGGGTCGGATTGGAATTTGGACCAGATCGGATTAACGATTTCGGTCTGGTCTCCATTCTGTCGAAAATTAGGATTCTGGTCCTGTCCGGTCCCGATTGTTGGATTGGAATTTCTGTAATTCTAGTTAAAATTAGTTTAAAGATCAAAAATATTTTCAAAGTTATGAAGTTAGAAAGATAGAATTATCAATAAGTATAAAATTGAATATGATTAATATTGAGTGTTTTAATATATATTAAATCATCAACAAACATAAATTTGAATATGGCTTGATCCAAATGTACTCAAAACTAACCACAAACTTAAATTGGCGCATTAATGGAACTATGAAACCATTGACCTAAACTAAACCAAACTACTCCCTCCGTTTCCTAAAGATCTTCCCTCTTTCCGTTTAAGGGTGTTTCTAAAAGATCTTCCCTCTTTTGCTTTATTCCTTATTTGGCAAAACAAATTTCCCTATTTACCCTCTCATGTCATTATCATGTGGTCCACCATTACATTATTAATTCAATTTTACTCCCTTTCTCTCTCCTATTTTAACCCCTTTTTATTTGTTTATTTATCTTAACCCCTTTCTCTCTCCTACTTTACTCACACCATGCCCCACACAACTTGATTTTCCTTGGTATCTGTAGGAACAGTAAGTGGGAAGATCTTTAGGAAACGGAGGGAGTAAAATCGATCAAAATAACCCTTATATATAGGTTTATACTACCTGTGCTTATTCTTCGCACTCTTATTATATAGTCATCTCTCGCAACCTAAACGACTTCGTAGTACATTATGTAGATGTTTTTAAAATTATCTTACGCAATAGCCATAGAAATGTGCTTTCATAGCCTCCATCTATTGCAAACTCATCAAAATATGATTTCTAGCCACATCACAGGATGCTCGAGACCCTAAACTAAATGTTTCTAAGTTGAACTAATGATGATAATGATTCAACATATGAAACGATAAGGTCATTTAGAAGAATCATACGCAAAGCAAAAGCCCACTTTATTTTGCCTCCTATAATTTTAGCTCATTGTCTTTTGGTTTAAGAGTGGGGACTTTTTTAACCAAAATGCGCCAACAAAGAAAGCCTAAGGAGACTAAAGAACTAAAGAAGAGCTGAGCAACCACAAAGCATACTTTTGTCTATTTCATGCCTTTTAAGCAACACCTAAGTAATCTTAATCTATGTATAACTTCAAGAATGTTTCCAATAATATGCTTTATATGTTTCTAATTCAGATTTATCCAATCTATAAAAAAGAGCTCATCATAATCTATTTCTCTATGCAATAGATTATATAACTCGAAAGAGACACCCTATACCATTATTACTACATAGCAATACACGTAGGGAGGACATTTAAAATCAAACAGAAGTTGCAAATACAAGTATAATCATTCTACATAGTCTTGTCGAGTTTTTATTTTTGTACTCCCTCCGTTCTTATTTGTTCTTCTTACTTTGAGTTTTTTTTCTCTCAGAATAATTTTAAATAAGAACAACTAAAAACAGAGGGAGTACTAAACTTTTTAAGATATTTATTGTGTGAGTGAGCACAACCATGTGAGGTGGGGGAGATTGCGATCTCATCTCATAGGAAAACCTCATCAGCTTCGATTGATAATTGTTCATTGTTTAATGGTTGACTCATCTAATCTTTTACCTATCTATTTTATCCTTTTTTCATGTACTAACTAGTTATTAGGCCCGGGCTATGCCCCGGGTAAGAAAAAATTTCTTTTATTAATATAATACTTTATGATAATAATACTAAATACAACTTAGCCTAGTGGTTAAAACTTTAGTAAATGTACTTGAGGTCTCGAGATCAAACCTTATACTATGCAATTTAGTCCTCAACACACTCGCATGGTCGCACACATCTCCTAAATATTTGTGCCAAAGAGGATTATAGCAAGTTCATATAGGCAGGAGGATTAGCAAGTAAAAAGTTTTTTTAAACCATTGAACAATATCGTAGTGAAACAACGTTTGATGCGTCAAAAACTCTCTGTAATAATTTTCACGTCATATTTTCTTAAACTTGTAATACTTAACCTTCTAACTTTAACCATCACATGAATAATATATACAAAACTGCACATCACATCTATAAAAACGTAGTCCACTATATTTTTTAGAAGAAATGGCATGTACCATGTAGACATTATGCAAACTCTATGGCAATATTCTAAGGTTAAGCAATAACTTACAATCATCAATTAATGTTGTGATACAATTATACGAAAGTTAATATTGTCACAAGTCACAACCAGTTTGTGGATATCAACTAGTTTAATTGGTTGTTGGTTCTTGTAGGAGTTAAATCGTAGACAACGATTCAATACTGTTTATATTGCCAATTTGCTAGACTCTATACACCAAAAGAGATATCTGGTATTGTTAAAAAGACAAACGAGAAAGAATTAAAAAGGCAAAGGTTTATTAAGTGGCAGACTGGCGGTGCATGCTTGCACTTCTCTAAACCTAGTGCATGTAAATGATAGCTAATAGTACAAGCAAAGCAAACATTCTCCTACTCTCCTATATACAACTATAGTAGATAACTAACATAAGTTATATTATTCCATATATGCTAGCTAAGTAGTATATATGACCTTAATTAAACCTAAACCATATTCCCCAAAAAAAATCTTTCAATAGACTTTGTGGATACATAACTGTCTCTTGTGATCAGAAATAACTAGAGAGAGTAAGTTATGAATGAATCAAGCACTCAAGCAGGTGATATTAATAGCAAATCCAAAGGGATGATGGTAGTACTATACAAAGAATGTCTTAAGAATCATGCTGCTGCCCTTGGTGGCCACTCCACTGACGGCTGTGGCGAGTATATGGCCTCCTCCAGCGACGACACTCTCTTCTGTTCGGCATGTGGCTGCCATCGCAACTTCCACCGTAAAGAAGTGGACATGGGTGGTGCCAGTCATACAAATTTACCAGAATACCTCTTTTGGTGTAATACTAGTATTGTTCCCAAAAATCAAGTACTAGAATGCCAACAAAAAGAGGGTGTCATTCCTGCTGCCACAACCTCGGAGAATGAAGGGGAACAAACAAAGGTAGAAGGGAACATAAATAGTAAGAAGAGGTATAGAACTAGATTCACAAATGATCAAAAAGAGAGAATGTTGGGATTTGCTCAGAAAGCAGGGTGGAAAATTCAGAAGTTGGATGAAGAATCAGTGCAGCAATTTTGCCAAGAAGTTGGGATTAAGAGAAGAGTGCTTAAGATTTGGATGCACAACAACAAACATCTTTTTGCTAAGAAAATCACAAACTCTAGCCTTGATGAATTGCATGATGCTAGTGATTACTCTAATAAATGAGTAATGCTGCTAGGTAGTTCTTCATAATTAGTGTTCTTAATTTCTTTTCAAAACCAGCTAGAATTCTTGTCTCTCTACATTCTTTTATGCTGTGTAATTTACATAAAAGTTGGGTTGTTTAGAATAACAATGACATTCCATTGTTGATTTTGGAATTTGAAATCCGAAATACTTGTTGAGTTGTTTGTTACTTCTTATACTAACTTCAACATGCAGGCTACTTCCCTCCATTGCTTATTATAGGATAACTGAACTTGTGAAAGAGATTCACAAACCCAAATCAAATAATCTCTAATAGATGATGAGTTGCCCCAGCACCAGCTCCTCCTGGCTCCTATCGCCCGTCCACAATGCGCAAACCTACAGGCTACACATAATCACTGCACATGAAGTAAAGTTTCTCATAGACTGCATCTACAGCAACCCACGGAATATGTCGTCAGTGATAGAGGGAACCTCATTCTTACACATAGGGAGAAATATATTGTTCATTCTGGATAATAAATAGGGTGGTAAACATTACAATCTCCAAAAATCTCTATCTTTCTATCCTGTGGACAGCATATCAGCTGGATTTCAGAAGCCACCTTCAGACAGTTCTTAGTTTCAGGCAAAGTGCAATTGACAGCATAAAATCTTCTCAAAAAATGGATTGTGGCTCTGTTTGGCAATTAGCGGATTAAAAGCTTCTCTTTGCTTTAGCATTGGCAACTGACGACCCACCAAAAATCGGAACATGAGCACAAACCACACCTGAAGTGATAAAACTGCTTCTTGTCCTTTACAACAATCTTCCCAGTACAATTTTTGATATATATTTGATTGCCTCATGGTCATGGCAATCTCCATAACCTCTTAAATTCTTCGTAATGACCAGCTTAGTCTCTGCTTCAGTGTTCTTAGATTATCTCAGTGTTCACCTAATTCCTATTTACTCTTCACTTAGATAAATATGCAGAATTTTTCAAGTAGAATTATGTAGAACATTTGACTTCAACCATGATGCTAGAGGATATGATACATTATATTTGATAAAGGATCTTTGACATAAAACTGCAGGCAAAACATACGAGTATAACTAGTACTACTAGAGCAATGATATTACATGCAGTGTACCATGTGATCAGATGTCAAAAAAACTTTTGAAGCAAGACCTTATTTTCTTCAGTGACCTTGAAATTCAATGAATAAGTCAGCAATAAACGAAGTAGTTTGAGCATCAGCTGCAAACCCTTTGCTGGTCATAATGTTGACAAGCTCCAAAGCCTTGCTGAGATCATTACCATGAAAGAATCCCCCTAATAATTGTATTGTAGGTACAGAGGACATCCATCATCTTCCATTTTCTTTACTAGCTCATTAGCATCAGTCAGCAGCCCTTTCTTACAAAATCCTTTAATCATTAGAGTGTAGGTATGCACATCTAGAGGTAATCCCTTAGCTACCAGAAAAGAGAAGATACTTACAGCTTCTTCAAGTCGGCCAACTTCACACAAGCCATCCATAAGGATAGTGTATGTGAAAATACTAGGGAGCACAGCACTGTTCTTCATGTCATTAAACATGTGTATTGCCTCATCAATCAGTGCGTTTTGACATAGACCATGATTCAATGAATCATAAGTGACTACATTTGGTTTTAAGCCCTTAGATTCCATTTCTTTAAAGAGCTCACGTGCAAATTGTACTTGATTGTCCTTGCAGAGGGCATCAATTAGAGTGTTATATGTGACAACGTCAGGATAGAGTCCTTTATGTGGCATTTCTGCCCAGAGTATGGTATCGCCTTCATGAGGAGAACTTTTATAGTGAATTCACACCCTACAAGGAGGACATCCGCAATCTCCATCCAATTAAATTTCCAATTTACACCAGGATATAAGCTATAGGAAGCAAAACCCAAAAAATTGAAATGGAAGTTACAACATCTCCCTCACCCATATGATCCAATAAACAAAAACTGACAATACAGCAAGAAATTAGATGGAGTACGAGGCTACTAGCAGGCCATGTGACTCGGGTGAAACTTCGCAAAGCTTGCAATGAGATATGTTATAGCCAGGCAACAAATTCCTCTGATCTCATCAGACCTTGTTTAGCAAGTGTGTCTGCTACAACGTTTGATTCTCTTCTCTTATGGGTGGTGCTAAAGTGTTGGGCCAACCTGAGAAGTATTCCTGATGAAATTCAGAATGAAGTTGAGATTCCATGTGCCACTGCTTTCATCCAAGCACCATCTTACTGCATTTTTTGAATCGGATTCAACTATAAAATGAGAGCTTTCAAAGCGATTATAACTTAGCGTGATCTTCATGGCCCTATGAATGGCAAAGACCTCTGCCGAATTGATTACCATGGCTCGTATTGGGGATGAAAAAACACACAAAGTTTCCTTGATGATCTCTTAACACGCCCCCGATTGCAGCGTGATGGAAGGAGGGGTGAGATGATGCATCCACGTTCCATTTCATGTAATTGATGGGAGGTGGAAACCATAAAGTCGGCAGAGGTGGGACCATAGGAGACAGGTTGGATTACTTAATATATCTTGAATGGAGTATGGGAAAGGATCTCCCCACCCTTTAATCCACCAAGACATTCTTAGTAGCACCAATTCTTGCAATTGCGGTAGCGAAGAGGACTTGTTTTCAAAGATTCTCAGTTCTTTTCCTTCCAAATTGTCCAAGTGATTATGAAAACACTGGCTGCCCAAAGTTTTTAAAAAAAGGCACCATGGGAAGGAGGAAGCCATTGGGTGTAAGAATCAGACAATGTAGCAGGGAGTGCGGATTTTAGATCCCAAATCATAAGCCACCATGTCCATAATTCACAGGAGAATCGGCATTGGAGTAGAAGATGATCATGATCTTCGACGCATTGATTACAAAGAACACAGAAACTATCCGATTATGGAATGATTCCCAATGAGAACAGTTTTTGCTTGGTGTTAATTTTACCCAGGATAGCGAACCATGTAAAGAATTCAATGCGGTGAGGAACAAGACCGCGCCATAGCCCTTTGACATTCACAACACCACCAGGCCCAATTGATTGTTTTGCTAGTTCCATGTTGAATGATTTAACTAATTCTCCAGATTTGTGTGGAGTCCAAATGAGAGAATCCATTCTTTCCGGAGTGAGGACAACTCGGTTAAGGATGGATATGATAGATTGTTCCTCTTCCTTGTCGCGAGAGCGAAGAAATCTAGTCCAAGATAAACTCCATCTCCAATGGTAACCGTCGCAAAATCCAAAGGATGGTATAGTGGCATTTTGAGATGGTGATAGACGGTAGAGGCGAGGGCATATAATCTTTAGACGAAGCTCGCCACCCAAACATGGTACCAAAATAAGGTATTAGATCCGTTTCCCACTTTCATTCGAGATTTTGACTTTACCAGCATTTTTGCAGTGGGGTGTTGAAGGATTGTGGAGCAAATGGCTTTCCAAGGGCCCCCTTGCCTGGGGATATCGAGATCAGCAAGGGTGAGAGTGGGCCCATAATGATACTTAGATCTGATTACCTGCTGCCATAGTAATTGAGGATCACTAAAAAAGCGCCACATCCATCGAAAAAGTAGGGCCAGATTCTTCCTTTAAAGGTTTCCAATATTGAGTCCATCAAGCAGTTTCAGTTGTTCCAAGATGCTCCAAGATACTAATGATAAAAATTGCCTTTGGATCTTGACAATTTTTACCTCTTTTGGGATGGGGGAATAGGAACATAAAATAGAGAGGGAGGCTTGAAAGAGAAGCCTTAATAAGAGTGATACGACCCCCAATCGATTTAGACCACTCTCTTTGTCACCCCACCACCAAAGTTATTAAAAACTTAAACAGCCAAAGTTATGAAGCACTATCTTCATCACCCCACCACCAAAAACAAACAGCATATCTAAAATTTAATATCCATCTCAATATACGTGTTAAATGTCCAATTCTATGAGCCTAAAAACAGACTTAAATAAAAAGGAAAAGAAGATGAACCTTTGTATAGATGTGTTTGGTCGGACGGAAAAAAATTTAATGATATTTTTTTTTTCATGAAACTATTTTCAGAGGAAAACTCAATTCAAGATTGATTTTCCTTTGATTGACATAACGCAATGCTCTCGCAAGCAGGGAAATGCCAAACTGGTTCTTGTTGTCATACTGGTACTCTGGAAGCCATGCCCTAACATCTTGGCAACATTAATGTTTTCCTACTCAATAGCTAATAGAGTGGGGGAAAAGAGTATTATGGTCAAGCAACTTTTATTCTCTTTCCAAACAAATAAGGGGAAGGAAAGAAACACACGGGTATGCAACACACTAATATGGAGCACTTATTGACACAAAACCCCTCTATAAATGTAAAAATTTAGATAATCCCAACTTAATCAACTAAGTGAAACCTGCAAAGATATCTTTGAGCTAGACGCACAACCAAGTTACTCTTTGTGTACAAGTGCGGGGATTCAGCTTTTCAAAATGGAAGCTGGAAAAGATCTATATACATATACATATTCTAAAAATAAAATTAATCGTTGGTGGCACATAATGACAGCAATCATTGCTACATA
Source organism: Beta vulgaris subsp. vulgaris (assembly GCF_026745355.1). Taxonomy (NCBI): domain Eukaryota; kingdom Viridiplantae; phylum Streptophyta; class Magnoliopsida; order Caryophyllales; family Amaranthaceae; genus Beta; species Beta vulgaris. The sequence goes on along the minus strand of NC_079205.1, from coordinate 58,157,913 downwards.
ATTTGGGATAATCTAATTGTCTCCTCCCTTGAGACAAAGTAATTATTCACCAAACTTATATTAACTATCAGATCACATAAGCAACAAATGAAGGCCCCAGTAGTTCTAGAAAGTTAGTGGTTTGTAAACGAGAAAAGGTTGCACATTTTTACATGCTTATAGATTCAAAAAATCCATTAATTGTACATTTCAAGAGGCGTAGTGTAGGAATCAAAAGCAAACAATCAAAATTAAATCTAAACAGACTTCACTCAGAGAAGAGATAACGATAGGAATGACTAACAAGATTAACTTCTGCATATATTAAGTACTTACTCATTTCTCAAAGAACTTTTGAAGCAAGGCCTTGTTTTCTTCACTAACTCTGGGATCAATGAGTAAGTAAGCAAATAACGATGTAGTCTTAGCGTCAGCTGCAAATCTTTTGCTGGTCATAACGCTGACAAGCTCCAAAGCCTTGCTAAGATCATTACCATGAAGGAATCCCCTAATAATTGTATTGTAGGTGCACTCATCTGGAGGACATCCATCATCTACCATTTTCTTTACTACCTCTTGAGCATCAGTTAGTAGCCCTTTCTTACAAAATCCTTTGATCATTGCAGTGTAGGTATGCACATTTAGAGGTAACCCTTTAGCTACAAGAAAGGAGAAGATATTCACAGCCTCTTCAAGTTGCCCAGCTTCACACAAGCCATCAATTAGAATATTGTACGTGATGATATTAGGGAGCACACAACTATGCTTCACGTGTTTAAACAAGTGTATTGCCTCGTCAATTAGTCCGTCTTGACATAGGCCGTCAATCAATGAAGAATAAGTGACTACATTTGGTTTTAAGCCATGAGATTCCATATCTTTAAAGAGCTCGCGTGCAAAATGTAATTGATTGTCCTTGCAGAGGGCATCAATTAGAATGTTATATGTGACAACATCAGGTGTAAGTCCTTTATGTGGCATTTCCTTGAAAAGATGCACAGCTTTGTCAACCTTTTTAGCCTTTGAATATCCATTGATTAAGCTGTTGAAAGTAACAACATCAGGTCTGCAGTCATGTTTTGCCATCAAATCCATTACCTTTTCTGCCTCTTCCATCTCACCGCGTAAGCAATATCCATCTATTAAAGCATTGTAAGTGATTATATTTGGAACTTGACCATTGTGAATCATATATTCAAAAGTAGTCCTTGCTTCAGCAACCATTCCCTCTTTACAATACATGTCAATCAACATGTTGTATGTCTCCACATTAGCAGCTATATTGCTGTCCAACATCTGAGTCAACATGTCTTCAGCATCTTTCCACTTCCCCACAGTGCACATACCTCGAATTAGAGAATGATAAGTGAATACATCTGGAGAAATGCGCTTGGTTTTCATCTCCTCAAAGAGTTGGACAGCTTGAGGTACAGCCTGGTCTTTGCAGAGACTATCAATGATGGTATTATATATGACAACATTAGGCAAGTAATGGCCATGAGATTCCATAGTCCTAAGCAACTTGAGAGCACCAACATTGTTTCCTCGTTTGCAGAGACCTTTAAACATAGTCCCGTAGGTCAAGATGTTAGGTTGGAAGCCAAGCTTGATGGTCTTATCAAGCAATTGAACAGCTTCATCCAGTCGATCAGAATGAATAAGCCCATTAATTAAGGTATTGAAAGTGACAATATTGGGTTGATGGCCAAACTTAAACAGCTTGGCGAGAACAGAAAACCCGAAATCAACACGACCAGAGCGGCAGTAAACAATTGGCAAGGATGGACAGGGAATAAAGATTGGGTGAGATGCCGGACAGCTGAAGCTGCCTAAAGAGAGAGATAACAGTGGAGAAAGGGGGGTGGGGTTTCATCTTACACATTGCACTTAAAAGCATACAGAAATCCCCAAGAGAAGGAAGAGGACTCAAAGATATCATAGCATCAAAGAGAGAAAGGGGATGATTAATCTTGTGAAACCCTAATTTGCATTCATGTCTCACAGATTTTAGAAACAATTGACGGTCATCAACATGAAAATGAAGATGATGATTTGTTGCACCATTCGTGTAATTTCGACGAGAAAATAGAAACTGAAAATGGAAACTGAAATTGGAAGAAAAGAAAGGAAGAAGAATACCAGAAGAATGAACAAGTGGAATTGCAGCAGTTTTACTCCTCAACAACAACATATCTCTCCAAATCATCTTCATTTAAGTTTTAAACAGAGCAACTATCAGGTGATTCTATAAGAAATAATACTCGCTACTTTTCAAACAAATTCTTCTGGTAATTTTTGGAGTTTTTCCATTAACACACCAACTATCTCCTTCTCCACTTAACACACAGAACAGAAATCGTGAACTGGGATCAAGTAAAAGTAAGTAAGAGTATTCTTTATTTCTTTCTCTCACCAAAGTCCATACCATTGGGTGAAAACCCCAAAATGAAATGGTATTTTCGTATTGAAGATTAAATGATTGAATATCCATAATTTAATTAAGTAACTACATTTATTCAATTTAATCAAGTAACCCCAAAGTTGCTTAATTTAATTAGGTAGGGAGTACCGGAGTAGTATTTTAGCTCGGGAGAGATCTGAGGCCGGTTACATTTATTCAATATATAATACTTCCTCCGTCCCAAAATATAGTTCTCATTTCTCTTTTTTCACGGTAATTTATGCAAGTAGAATCTAAGTGAGATAATAAAAAAAATTTGTTTATTTAAATAAATATTGTATGGGAAAAGATGATTTTAGGAGAAAGAATGGAGAATAATTGGTGAAAGAGCATTAATTGTAATATTTTGGTTGAACAAAAAAGGAAAAAAACCAAATTCAAGAAGCAAAGAAATGATGGGACACGATTTTTCTAGAAAAATTACGGAAAAATGTGGAACTAAATATGGAAATGGAAACTATATTTTGGGACACCCAAAATGGAAATGGGAAATATATTTTGGGACGGAGGGAGTATTATTCCTAACTTTCATAATTAATTTTAGGATTTTTTGACGGAAACCATCTTATAAAATCAAGTTTTTCAAAATAACCATCTTATATGTTTAATTTTAAAAAAATAATTACCTTATATGACCTAAATCTTTGTAAATACCTACCAATTAACAAATTCCGTCAAGAAAATTATCCTCAAAAAGGGTTTAAGAATGATTCAATCACCTCCACCTTTATTCATTAGATTGTTTATAAAGTCCTAACCCTTCTTTAAGATCGATTTGTTGGACGACATCTGTCAATTGTTATATATTTAAAGAAATTGAGGTTATATAAGGTGGTTATTTTTTAAAAAAATGAACTTATAAGGTTGTTATCTTGAAAATTGGGATTTTAAAAGGTGGAAAAAATAAAAAAAAATCCTTCATTTTATTAGCTTTTTGTGATTTTCTGTCTAGTGCAAAATTGAAAAATAAACATTATGGCATGGTAAGTTATTTTGAAAAAAAAAATCTAAGGTGTTGGAGATAAAAATAACAATTTCAATAAAATTGGGATAAGAAAATGTTATCACCTTGATAAAAGTTTTAGTAATCAAAAACATTGTCTATATCCTTATAGCTACATAAAATTATACTCCCTCCGTTTCATTTTAATCTACACACTTACACTTTTCACGCATGTCAATGTAAAACTTTGAAAACATATATCTTTAGTTTTGTATTTGTAAAAATTATAAAAAGTACGTATTAATAAATTACATACAAAGACGAATCTAACAAGATCCCACATGACTATGTTTTTATTTACGTATAAATCACAAACGAGAGTCAAAGTGTAATTTGTGAATAGTGTAAAATGTCAAAGTGTGTAGATTAATATGAAACGGAGGGAGTAAGACTTTATTATGTTTTACTTGAAACATTAAACTTTGAAATTGTAGTGTATTGATAATTAAACTCTCACATTTCATTTCAGAGGTCACTTATTTGAACCTAATAGCTACACATTGTTAATATTTTTGTATTAGAAGCTTAATCATGTGGCACTGTTCCTTTGATTGGAACGCTTTCTAATATACTTGTATAAATTTATAATTTTTCCCATAATTGAAAATTTCAAAAGTGCATATATATCTAATCATAGTTGTTTTCAGTAAAAAGTGTGTCAATGGATACAAATTTTTATTAATCTAAGTGATATGATATATTTTATTCCAATACCATCATGTTGAGTCTTGAACTTCAACCATGAGAATAATTTTTCATACCTAAAAAAAAAAAAAAAACATACTCACAACTCTCATAAGAGAAAAGAGCATCTCCATAACAGAGACAAAAAAAATCTCATAAAAAGATACTAATTTATTCAAAAAACAAGAAAAGAAACTAAAAACTGAAAATAAAAGGGAAAAGAAGCTTACCATGAATGAAAACATCCATAACAGCTCCTAACCGATGAAAAAGGGGTATAGAAGGCAAGGATTTTAGAGAGAAAAAATAGGAGGCAGCGGCTAAGTAATTAACACAATTATAAATGACATATAGACATACTTGCCTAATTCATACAGTCATATATGTTTAACATACAATCATCAAATCAAATTTTGAGACATATTTTACTTGATATATCTAAGTAATTAATTGGGCAGCCCTCGGTGAAGACTGACCGCTTAGAATTGTACTTGATAACAGAAATGCAAAAAAAATCAATGTTCAAGTCAAGTGGATTTTTGACAAAGTGAATTCTTGATTCCATTCCTGATTTAGATTTTCAAATATGACAGTAGTTTTCTTCGAAGAAAGCTTGTCCTCTGTAAGTTTCATCTTGACATATGGGTCGGCAGCTCCAAGAAAATCCTTCGTTTATCGATTCATCGCTTTCACAACCTTGACATGTAAAATCCCAACAGGTTTCTTCCTAGCCCTATCAAAGTTGGAGCACACAGACACAGGTTTATTTATACTAAAGTTATGGATGAGAACTTCACAATCATCTAGTTGTATTAAGATTTAAGATACAGAAAAAAAAAACACTTGTAAAGAGACCAAGTCACTTACTTCCCAGGATCCGCTTCTTAAGTCATAAGTACATGTTTGTTAACCTTTAACTGATTCCTGCATGCAATACATACAGAGGTTAAAATAGAAAGGTAAAAGAAAAACTATCGTGATATTATTATAGGATTATTTGGATAACAAAGGAATAGAAATAAGTAGCATAAGGAGAAGAATCATTCTTTCCAATTTAAGTGACATTGAGCACAAGGACATTGATTTTCTACCTAACAATGCATTGTGAAAATAAAAACGACAATTAAATGTGCTTCCAGTAGCATGAAGTTGTAACTTGTAAGTGGAAACCGATAGAGAGTAGAGACACCAAAGTTCTAGAAGTTCATTGAATTGGCATTATGCCATTTCAATGGTACAATGTCTCTGGAATTACGGAAGCACTGAATCTTAATTAGAATCAGGAGGGGAAGAAATAAGGTCTTGAATCACTACCATAAGTCTAGGCCAACAAAGAACGTGTTCTTATGCTCAAATTACAATATAACTAGTTTTGTCTGGTTTGCATACTAACACCCAACAAAGCACGTCTTCTTATGCTCAAACTGCCCTTTCTTCAAGGACATACCAGTCATGCTAAGTCTATAATGTTTGATTAGCCTGGTAGAACAGTGCGCATTTGATCATTTCCCAAACTCGCAAGCGATTAAAGGAGAAAACAATTACTTAATCCATAGCAGAATGAGATGGATAAAGGTAGGTGTAAAAAAAAGAGGCTGAAAGGTCAATAACAAACCTGAACAAATCTATACAGACCTGGAATCAACATCGCATCTGCGCCTAACAATCTTAATCCAAAGCCGATATGTGGCTGCAGGGGCCGAAGTTCACATGTTATTTGTAAGCTAACACAAAGAAACAACTATCGCAAATGGATATATAGTGTAGAATCCTGCTCAAGAATTAGCCTAGGGCAATCACCAATGATTTGACCTTGGAATATTTTTTTTCAGGAAGGCAATTTCCTTCACCTCATTAGAGCAGATATTGTAATTCACAAGTATCTAGAAGTATATTTTCCCTTGTCACAGGCCTATGAGCCTTCCCAGTAAAAATGTTCTGGGTTGAGGTGTAAAAAACTCAAAATCATTGATCACCTACCAAAATTATTGATTCCGCATCAAGATAACCCCCTCCCTACCAAAATAGAAAGAAGAAAGATACATCTAGATGTTCACAACAGGTCATTGTGAATTAAAAACAATGAATTTACACAAAACCCATTAAAGATAAACAATATCAACATCAATCCAAAAGTAGCAAATGACAACAGAAAGATTGTAGCAAGTAATAGAAGTAATAGAATTAAAACAAAAAAAAAAAACACATGTAATATTTTTTGAGGCCATGATTTATATAGATGAGGGAGATTATGATGTAAAATCACCATTGTATTGGATGAAAACCCATTTTTGTGTTGCCACTGCGCCCACTGGTGCTCTCTTCCTCTTGGCTGCTTCTCTCTTCCTCTTCCAATACTACCTTGCTCTATGTCTGCCTAAAAAGACAGAAATTCAAGAAAGATAAATAGAGAACTTCTTCTATTTCTATGATATAATTCATCTCTTAAAAAAAAATACATATGTAGAACTCACAAAGTATGTAGAGAAAGATATGTGTACCACAACAACCTTACACTTCCAGCCACTTCCTACTACATCTAACTCTTGTGCCTCATTAGTATAAGAGCATGTTAACAAGGTGTTCACATAGCAACTCTAAAGACACAAGAGGGAACCACAAAGCATAAAATAAAAATAAAAAGTTAAACCCATAGAAAGGATTCTACCTTTTCCTACAAACTCCCCTAAACAACCGTTTATCAAACTATCTAAATGTCCAGGAAGCTTATATTATTCTAATTTGTCATGGAATAACCTCCAAGTTGCAAGTTCTCCTAAATCTCAAGCAAAATGAATGATGCTCAATGTTAAAATCATTTCAAATTCATACTTCATTTCCTTTTTCTAAACTATTAGTCAACAACATCACACACACACACACATTATATATATATATATATATGTACATATATATATATACATATATCTAAAAGAAAATAAAACTATTAGCAAAGAAATTTGGGATTTTCAAGACTGAATTGAATTTAAACAACTACAAAGAAAAAAAAAACCTGTGAAGATTTCTATAGCTCCAAAAGAGCAGGATAACAAGCGAGCAGTACCACCTGTTTTCTTATTACCAATATACCGTGGCGATTGACGGGGGACAGGTGCACCACCTACTACATGCGTACAACAAAAATGGTTTTAAGAATTTGAGTAAATGAGAGGGAAGTATATAAACAGAAAAGAACGACAGCACAAAAAGGAAAATTAGACAGAGCACTAGATGATAAAGCGAGTGGTACTTGGTAGAGGGATAAAATTACTACACTCCTGATGAATTACAATTACGTGATCAACAGGACAAGTATCAAAGAAGACTAACAACCATTTAGAGAACACCTTTTGAGAGACAACCATCATAAGTTATTCTCAATTCTCAGCCTCAAGTTTTCATTTACCAAGCTAAGTGCATACAGTGGAAAAGATTTTGTATATTAGGGTAAACACAGAAACTTATCGATTTACATTGGTCAGGAGTGCTCATTGACTTATTCTCTATTATCTCAATCCACTTCACACCACAATTAAATTGGAAGTTGAATATTTGAATTGGAGATAAAATCTAGAGCACAAAATAACCATTAAAATTAATTTCACATCATACATTAAACAACTTAAGCAACTATGGCAATAAGCACAATATAAGCAACCTGAGCAAACGTGATACCAGAATGAAAAGTTAAATTCAAACAACCTGAAACGGGAAAGCACAATTCAAGCAAGAATTTCACAAGGAAAGAGGAACCACTAATGTAAATAGAGAATAATGATTGATAATTAGATTCACCAAATAGCCCATCCCTATACACTTCTATTGACAAATAACCAATTGCTTTTCTTCTGCAGATCCAAAATGCTACCATTGCATCTCCTTGTTGGCTCTCATCTGGTGCTAACAAGTTGATTAAACGAATTCTTGATCCTAATCCACTTAATGTAAGTTTTGTTTAATATATGGTTCTTGTGCTTCCTTTGCTTTTCATCCCCATCATATTGTCATTCTTGGTTCTTTTTTATGAGAACAGTACCTATTTTATAGAGAGTCACAATAGTAGAAGTCTTGCAAGATGAATGGTTCAAAAAGGATTATTATCCACCAAGTTTTGCTGAGGAAGGGGATGTGAATCTAGATGTCATGGATGCTGCTTTAAACAGCTCAGAGGTGAGATATTGTTCTGGGTTTTAATAAAGAAATTCACTGTCACTTTTCTTCACCTTATAGAAAAGTTTCAAAGTAAATGAAGTTCATATAGGATCCAATAAGTTAAAATAGGTTCTAGATATAATCAATTAGCTAAAGTCAGGTTAAGAGAATGCAGAGTTATCTAATAGGAAACCGCTATTCCTGGTTTCAGACATCATGACATAGTAAGAATGACTATTGTTCCTAGGTAGAGCAACTATATATCATAACCATTATGTTAGGGAAAGATGTACAATAAGCATCAAGCAGACTAATATTTTCTTTTGAGATTGACAGCCTAAAGTACCAAAGTGACATTATTATTGTCCGGAGGCAGTTTTATTGTATTTTGAGTAGTTTTCTTATTTGTATTCATCAGGAAACTCTTGTTACCGAACAATAGGAGAAGCCTGCCACAATGAATGCCTTTGAGCTTATTTCTGGATCACAAGGTTTAATTCTTGATAGCCTTTTTCAAATAGAAGCTGTATGTTTTTCTTCCTAATCTGCAGAGTTTTGTCTTCTAATCCTACTGAATATGAAGCTAGATTTCTGTTGGAAATGTGGAAATACTAGATAATATAAGAGTTTCAAGTGCATCTTTGATCTCTCACATGCCTATACAGCGAGATTGCATAAAATACAATCACAAACCATTTACCGAGAATTTCATCTATCATATAAATTGCTCGTATCTGAAAGTTCAGAACAACAAGTCTCATCCTAGGACTCAAAAAACACTTCGATGTATGGGATAAGAAAGGGGCCTCTTCCATGACATAACACTCCAATTTTCATATTGTAACAGAAACATCCACATTCGCAAAAAAGGATTCTAGGTACCTACTAATGGAGGATAGATAAACATGATAGCATTTAGTTCCTTTGTGTAGACAATTAGCTGCAGCAAACCATTGAATATAAATTTCCATCAAATACTTTGGTGTTTCTGATTAATGTTGTTTTGGCTTCTAAACAAACTATATCAAGGTTTTAATGTCCTCCTTTATACGCTAAACGACTAATAGATCATCAAATTCCCACAAATGGAATGAAAAGGGGGTGGCATGTAAATCACGCCACAACTTAGCAAAACCCCAACTACAATCAAGAACGATAGCCATTGTACAAATTCTTAACAAAACAACCAGCCAATGAATACGCCTAAAATTCCTCTCAAGAATACAAGTAAAGAAACAAAATCAATAGAGCAGATTTTGTCAGATAAAAGTAACTACATACAAATGCAGATAACACAGAAGCGTTTGCACACCGGTCAACATGCAAAACCATGTCTGCTGATTATATATGAGTGGGCGCTTTTGAAAGCACAGATTAACCAAACAAGTTCAAGCAGAATAAAAGCGGAAATTTACCCTCAACTTTCTTCACATCATAAAAATCTGAAAGACTTCACACAAAACGACCTACAGAACAATCGAGCCAAAGTGAGTTGAACTACAAAAGACAGAGTAAGATACACAAAGGCATTGCCAGCTAGAACCAATCTGAAAAAAGAGTAATTGCCAATATAAGAGGGATCATAGGTCCGTGCAGGCATGCACTTGAACATTCTTGTATCACAAACATATTATAGGTCACTAAAATAAAATATAAATTGAACAATTATTAGACATAACAATCTTTTAGTACTAAACAATAGAGAATCACCACAAATTAAATTTCATAAATAAATGAAGGTTTCAAGAACTGAAAATTTGATAGGAGAATAGAAGATCCAAAAACATAATATCAAACCCAAATTCAACGCAAAATATTCAAATCAAGAAAAATAAGTTTATGGTGTTGATCAATTCAAGTTTAATAAAAGTTATATCAGTATACCCGGCTCAATAAAAAAAAAATCATAGCATAGAGAAGTAGAGGACTACTGTTTTCATTTTCACATATGTCGATCTTATCTTATCCCAATCCACGAACCAGACTATCCTACGGCACACCATTACAAAATAATCAAACACCTTGCCTCCTTGTTATGACGCGCAGATTGAAGAAAAGCAATCAAGAATATAGCATATAATCTGAGATTATTCTCGTACATAAATTTGGAACCTGGTGTAGAAAAAAATGCAGTTATATACTCTACCAAGGTACATCAACACTCACTAGCTATAAAAGTTGGATTTGACTCCTAGTACAAAAGCTTCACAATCATGTGTGCTCGTAAAATTGAAACCATTTCACTTTTACATGCCTATAAATTTAGGAAGTATATAAATTGTGCATTTCAAGAGAGGCAAGCATAGGGAAGGAATTCAAGGCATCAAGATGAAGATCTCTGCCTTCATAAACAGACTTCACTCAGTAAAATGATAATGATAGATGATAGGTAAGACTAAATATATTAACTTCTGCATCTACAAAGTACTTACTCATAATTCGAAGAATTTTTGAAGCAAGGTCTTGTTTTCTTCGCTAATTCTAGGATCATTGAGTAAGTAAAAGAAAAACGAAGTAGTCTGAGTGTCAGCTGCAAAACCTTTGCTGGTCATAATGCTGACAAGCTCCAACGCCTTCTTCACATCATGACCATGAAGGAATCCCCTGATAATTGTATTGTAGGTGCACCCATCTGGAGGACATCCATCATCTTCCATTTTCTTTACTAGCTCGTTAGCATCAGTTAGTAGCCCTTTCTTACAAAATCCTTTGATCATTACATTGTACGTATGCACATTTAAGGGTAACTCCTTAGCTACAAGAAAGGAGAAGATATTCACAGCCTCTTCAAGTCGGCCAGCTTCACACAAGCCATCAATAAAGATAGTGTACGTGAAAGTATCGGGTAGCACACCACTGCTCTTCATGTGATTAAACATGTGTAATGCCTCGTCAATCAGTGCATTTTGACATAGACCATGAATCAACGAATTATAAGTGACTACATCTGGTTTTAAGCCATGAGATTCCATATCTTTAAAGAGCTTGCGTGCAAAATGTACTTGATTGTCCTTGCACAGAGCATCAATTAGGGTGCAATAGGAGATAACGTCTGGGGTTAGTCCTTTATGTGGCATTTCTTGGAAAAGATGCAGAGCTTTGTCAGCCTTTTTAGCCTTTGAATATCCATTCATTAAGCTGTTAAGAGTAACCACATCAGGTTTGCAGTCATGTTTTACCATCAAATCCATTACCTTTTCAGCCTCTTCCATCTCACCACATAAGCAATATCCATCTATTAAAGCACTGTAAGTGATGATATTTGGAACCTCACCAGTGTCAATCATGGAATCAAATATAGCCCTTGCTTCAGCAACCATCCCTTCCTTACAATACATGTCAATCAACATGTTGTAGATCTCCACATCAGCCGCTATGTTGTTGTCCAACATCTGAGTCAACATATCTTGAGCATCTTTCCACTTCCCCACAGTGCACATACCACGAATTAACGTATTATAAGTGAATACATTTGGAGAAATGCGCTTGGTTTTCATCTCCTCAAAGAGTTGGACAGCTTGAGGTACAGCCTGGTCTTTGCAGAGACTGTCAATGATGGTAGTATATATGACAACATCAGGCAGGTAATGGCCATGGGATTCCATAGTGCGAAGCAACTTAAGAGCACCAACATTGTTTCCTCGTTTGCAGAGACCTTTAAACATAGTCCCGTAGGTGAAGATGTCAGGTCGGAAGCCAAGCTTGATGGTCTTATCGAGCAATTGAACAGCTTCGTCCAGTAGATCAGAATAAAGAAGCCCATTAATTAAGGTATTGAAAGTGACAATATCAGGTTGATGTCCCATCTTAAACAGCTTGGCGAGAACAGAAAACCCGAAATCAACACGACCAGAGCGGCAGTAACAATTGGCACAGATGTTGAGGGAATAAAGATCAGGTGAGATGCCGGACAGCTGAAGCTGCCTAAAGAGAGAAATAACAGTGGAGAAAGGGGGTTGGGGTTTAATTTTACACATTGCACTTAAAAGCTGATTGAAATCAATTATACAAGGAAGAGGACTCAAAGATATCATAGCATCAAACATAGAAAGGGGACGACTAATGTTGCAAAACCCTAATTTGCATTCCTGTCTCACAGATTCTAGGAACAATTGACGGTCATCAACTTCAGAATACTCTTTTGCGCAATAACTATAATAATCTCGAAATCGAAAGTATAGAAATTGAAAACGAGACAAAGGAAAAAGGAATGGAGGAGAGAGATGAAGAAGATTACCGCGACCATTGAAGTAAGCAGATGACGAATTTTGAGTAACAATGTTGGTGATTGAAGCAACTTTACTCCTCATTTTTTTTCTAAAATCACTGATTGTATAAGATATATAGAAAGTCGAATTGCGAAGTTTTTGGAGATTGTTTTATGGAAACTTTAGAAATTTCACAAGCCAAATCACACGATAATTTTCGTTTGCATAATTTTACTTTGGAAGTTTGGATAAACGAGTTTTCAAATTAGTTTCTTTTTTACTACTCAAGCAGAATACAAGCTGTATTCTCTGTTTATTTTTGATGAGGTAGCAAAATCTCTTTTTTATATTCATCACTTTTGCAAAAGTTGCACCATTTTTTTTCCAATCGCTATTTATCATTCGTATTTTTATTAAAAATCGTATGTATTTACTAAAACAGTTCGTTTCTTTGGTGGAGGAAACGAAAAAAAAATTGGTGGAGGAAACCAAGCAAATTTTTCCGACATGTTACGTACTAACAACGGGAGTGGTGGGCCTGGTGGCTTCTTCGGCGAAAAATAACAAAAACTCATGCTTTTTTCGGCGTATTGTGATGGTGGCGGTGGGGTGGGTCTCACGATGAGTGTTGATGTTGCCTCTGTCGTGGTGGTTGATGCGGTGGTGGTGATGGTCGCTGATGTAGTGGTGGTTTCGTTGGTGGTGTTTGCTACGGTGGTCGGGGTGGTGGTTGGGGTGAGGTGAGAGAAAGTGAGAATGAGAGTGAGAGCAGGAGAGTGAGCGAGTATACATAGGGGTGGTTTAGGGAAATCTTGAAAGAGAATACGGGCGATTTTTAGTAAATACGGGATAAATAGTAATGCTCGAGTCATGTGGGATGTTGTTAGATTTGTGTCGATGTAAATTTTTTTTTAAATAAACTTTTTATAATTTTTACTTATCGATAATTAAAGATATTAATGATTGAAATCATACATCGACATGCGTGAAAATAGAAATGGTACAACTATTTCTAAACGGATGAAGTATTATTTAAGAAAGTAGCATAAAAGCATCTATGTCATTAGAAAAAAAAAATATTCACTCCCTCTCTCTACAACTTTTTCTCTAATTAGCAAAATTCTAAAAAATACCGCCGCTCATCACCAAATTTACAAAATCATCCCCACTCATAACATAAAATTAGGTTCATCAGTTTTTACTTCAAAATCAATTTTTTTTTAAAAGTCAAAATGTGGCAAAATAGATATGTCTTTTTAGATCTCAAAAAGTTATAACCATTCGTATTTTTAAGTTTTTGTGATTTTTTTTTTTGAATATAGTCATTTTAGTATGGCAAATACATTTTGTTACAAATTTTTCCACCACTTGGTGGGTGCACTTTTCTCATTACATATACTTTTTGTTTACCATGTGACCAATTCCTTTAGTTTGCTATGATCAAATATATTTTGCAACATGTTCATGATGGGTATGAATTTTGTTTTTACCCCATTAACGAATTTTTATGTCATGGTGGTGGATGCTCTAATTTTTTTATTTAAATGATTAGAGCATTTGCCGCACTTTTGTACCTTGCATTGGTTATCCATCCTCTAAAGCGAAGTGTAAAAATGGAGATAGTATATATTTCTTGTGGCATAGGGTATAAAAAATTAGCAATAGAACAAATCCCAAACCATGAAACGCGGTTTATAATTTGAACAGGCATCAAAGTCAATTTTACGGTCGAACATCTCTAGCTTCTCACCCAACCAAACAAGTAGTCACCTTAATTCAAACACCAAAAATAGATCATCAAATATCAAGAAATACCATACAACGACAGCGGAGAAAATCTCAACTTTGAGTGAAAGATACGGACGAAGGTTCAAATTAAGGATAGACATGGATCCAGGACTTTGACCCAGACCCGGTTGGACCTGACCATTTGTTTAAGGGGTAAGGTTATAAATTTTGAGACTTATTGAGTATGGATCGTATTTGGGTATGAGTTTGGTAGATTAAGATCGATCCAAACTCGACCCAGAAATCCATTTTCTTTTACATATTATATATATAGCCCTTGTGAATAAAATATTCTTGATATTTGAGGATTAATTGAAGAAAATTAAATGTTGATCTTAAAGCTCTGACTTTGGAGCTTGTTCATTAACTCGCACAAGTCTCACTGAACTAATAGCCCATCATGCGGGGCCCCGACGGGCAGGCCCAAACTTGAGGGTAGTTTAAAAGTGCGGCCGCCTAGGGCCCAGAGCAAGAAGGGGTCCAAAATTTAAAAATAAAAACATTTGAAGAACAAAAAAATTATTAACTGCAATCAGACAATTAATTCACCCTCTTCTGTTTTCAATGACTTTCCATATTGTGCTTCCAAGTATTCAATGACTCTTTACCTTCTCCACTAATTTACTTTCCGTATTTCCAACAAGAAATCAATGTTAAGGGGGGAAAATCATACAGACAATTTTTTTTTCCAATATAATATAAGCGGTTTTTTCACCATGTACCCTTGAGGTTTCTTAATATTCACCTGTTACCCTCACGTTTTCCGAAATTCACCAAGTACCCATATGGTGAAAAATCATTAGACGTAGTGACCTTACCATCATCTTATGGTTAAATACAACCCTAAACAAACTTAATTAACCCTAACTTCTAATCCTACACTAACCCCTAACCCTTCCACCACCCCTCCCCCACCCTCCTACAAGCAGCCCCCACCTCCACCCCTCGCGCAACGCCACTCCTACCCCCCACTCGCCGTGCAGCCAATCCCCCTCCCCTACATCAGCCACGCAGGCCCCTCTCCCCCTCCCTGGTAGAACCCACGCAGCCCCCCTCCCCCTCCCTGGTAGAACCCACGCATCCCCCCTCCCTCTCCCCCTCCGCTGCGCAGCTCCCTTCCCCCCTCTCCCTCCTCCTCCCCCACCCCCTCGCAGCCACCGAGCCGATTTCCCCTCCCCTCCACCTACCCCTATCGAATCTTCTCCCCCCCACCCCGTCTAATTTCTTTAACCTTCTGGTTTTTGAATACCGTGCAACGACGAGGAGGGAAGCGAAACTCGATGGGGTGGGGGAGAGGGGAGCGAAATTCAACATGGTAGGGTAATGGAGGGAAAATCAGCTCGGGGGCTGCGAGGGGGTGAGGGAGGGACTGCGCGGCGAAGGGGGAGAAAGAGGGGGGCTACGCGGCGGAGTGGGGGGGGAGAGGGAGGGGCTGGGTAGGGAGGGGGGCTGGTGGGGTTAGGGTTAGTTAGGGTTTTAGGATTAAGTAGAGTTAATTTGGATTAATTAGAGTTTAATAGGGTTAACTAGAGTTAATCTGGGTTAATATGAATGATTTGGACGGAAACCTAACAAAGTTGACGGAAACTTAACGGTAGGGGTATTTCAGGAATTATTACCAAACCTCATGGGTACTTGGTGAATTTTGAAAAACACAAGGGTACCTAGTGAATATTACGAAACCTCAAGGGTACCTGGTCAAAAAACTAATTATATAAGTACAATGAATACAATCAAAATGTGATGGGAGACGCATCATCATCCATGGAATTCTTTTAACAATGTTATTTCAATTACTTATTGAATTCTCACCCACTCGTGGAGTCGTGGTACCACGACAATGAGCCGGTTATTGAAGGGTGGTGATTGGCAAGCGATGGCATGTGGACTTTGGTAATATTATTGCTTGAATGATTATTAACCCAAAGAGATATTTATATATATTTCAATTATAATCTAACTTAGGTAGAACGAGGACAAGGTAGAAAACATATCCTAACTAATTAGGAAAGATTTATCTTTCAATTATACTACTTGCATTTCAAATTATTCTACACACTCCACTTTGAGGGAGAACAAGGAGAAAATGCAAAAGTATGAGAGAAAAATTAAAAAGGTGGAGAGATAAACTAAGGGTTTGTTCTCTTCGGCGTAAAACAGCTGAACTGAATTGAATTGAACTGAATTAAATTAAACTGAAAGGAATTAAATTGAATGTAATAAATATATAAATAATATTTAAACAATAATAATATGAATATTAAATAATAATTATAATTATAAGTAATAATAATGAATAATTAATAATGAATAATAATAATAATATTTTGGATATTTTTAAATGATAGTTATAAATAAATAATATTAATAATCATAAATTAATAATAATAAATGATAATAATGATATTTAATAATTATTATTTTATATTATTTATATTAATACTTGATGATGATTATGTAATAACAATAATATCTAAGAAGTAAATTAATATTACTATTTTAATAATTAAATTTAGTAATATAATAATATTTAGTAATAAAAATAATGATTGGATCGGACCACGCAAAATTGCATCATAAACCGTTTTTCCGCGATTTGATTGGTTTATGGGTTAAAAAATGTGGGTTGAATAAACAAAGGAAAAAACAAATATGATCTAAATATGACGGGATACAGTTCAATTATGTTCAGTTCAGCATTAATTGTAACATTTTGATTGAATAAACAAAGGAAAAAACAAAGTTCAAGAAGCAAATAAGTGACGGGATACAGTTTTTCTTGAAAAATTACGAAAAAAAATATGATCTAAATATGAAAATGGGAACTATATTTTGGGACACCCAAAATAGAAATGTGAACTATATTATGGGACGGATGGAGTAATATTTAACAAAATGGGTATAAAAGAATGGAGCTGAACTGAACATAACTGAACTGAAAATAAGTTGGGGAGAACAGACCTTTAAAAAAAGTAAGGAAAAATATTTAAAAGTGGATAATATAGGCGAAAAAGAGGAGAAAGTATATGTGATATGTTATAAAAAAAACACTGTGTAAACTAAAAAACAAACCAAAAAAAAGTGCGTAAATTAATTTAAAACAGAAATAGTATTTTTCAATTGTAGCTCTAGATAAACACTAGTAGATACTCCCTCCGTTTCCTAAAGATCTTCCCTATTTCCGTTTAAGGGTGTTTCCAAAAGATCTTCCCTCTTTTGCTTTATTCCTTATTTGGCAAAATAAACTTCCCTATTTACCCTCTCATGTCACTATCATATGGTCCACCTTACATTATTAATTCAATTTTACTCCCTTTTTCTCTCCTACTTTACCCCTTTTTATTTGTTTATTTATCTTAACCCCTTTCTCTCTCCTACTTTACTCATACCATGCCCCACACAACTTGATTTTCCTTGTTATCTGTAGGAACAGTAAGTGGGAAAATCTTTAGGAAACGGAGGGAGTAGATTTAAGAAATACTCCTACATCTATATAAATACTAAATAGTAGTTGGTGAAATTT
The DNA here is from genome assembly GCF_026745355.1 of Beta vulgaris subsp. vulgaris. NCBI lineage: Eukaryota > Viridiplantae > Streptophyta > Magnoliopsida > Caryophyllales > Amaranthaceae > Beta > Beta vulgaris. Next base: position 58,140,115 of record NC_079205.1, on the reverse strand, counting down.
AAGATGCTGAAATCTCCATCTGCCCCCCTCTTGTCCGAATCTTCTCCAATATGGAGTACTATTTGTTATAATTAGGTCAAGCTTACCTTTCTCATTCATTCCATCAGAATATATATACAAGAGTTAATAAGGAAACCCTTAATATTAGGAAACAAATCAACGTTAAAACTATATCTCCTAATATTACTCTAACACTCCCCCCCCCCCCCAAGTTGGAGCATGTAAATCACAAATGCCCAACTTGGAAATGAGAAATTCGAACTGCTTCTTCCCAAGGGCTTTGGTGAAGACATCCGCTAGTTGATCAGTAGTGGGGACGTACGATGGATCAATGAGACCGTCATGAATGGCATCACGTACAAAATGACAATCAACCTCGATATGTTTAGTACGCTCATGAAAGACAGGATTTTGAGCAATGTGAAGAGCGGACTGACTATCACAAAAAAGAGGAATAGCCTTAGGATGGTGAACCCCAAGACTAAGAAGAAGACCCTTGAGCCATTTGAGCTCACAAGTAACGGATGCCATAGATCGATATTCAGCTTCTGCAGAGGAGCGAGAAACTGTATGCTGTTTCGTAGTCTTCCAAGATATAGGAGAAGAACCAAGAAACACTAGCCATCCTGTAAGAGACTGACGAGTGACTGGACATGCAGCCCAGTCAGAATCACACCAACCTTGAAGAGATAGATCACAAGCAGAGCTGAGAAGAATACCCTGACCTGGACACCCCTTCAAATATCGAACAATGCGATGCGCGCCATCCAAATGTCGCTGAGTAGGAGCATGTAAAAACTGAGAAAGAACATGAACAGCATATGTAAGATCAGGACGAGTCACAACAAGATATATTAAGCTACCCATGAGCCGACGGTAAGGTTCCGGATCATCCAGAAGCGGTCCATCATCACGACCGAACTGATGATTTTGTTCAAGAGGCGTGGCAGCAGGCTTCGAACCAAGGAGGCCGTATTCAGAAATAATGTCTAGGGCATATTTTCGTTGGCACAAGAACATGCCAGCTTTACTACGAGCAACCTCAAGACCCAAAAAATATTTCAGAACCCCCAGATCCTTCATATGAAAACAAGTACCAAGATATGACTTAAAATGTTGAAGAGCAGCGGAATCATTGCCAGACAGAATAAGATCATCGACATACACCAGAACATTAATTTGAACCCCTTTGTTAGTGTAGGTGAACAAGGAGTAATCAAAGTAGGATTGACAGAAACCATATGCTTTAAGCGCAGAGACCAACTTAGCAAACCAACACCGGGGAGCCTGTTTCAAGCCATAAAGAGATTTGCGCAAACGACAAACCTGAGTCGAAGAGTCAGACTGAAAACCAGGAGGTAGTTTCATATAAACTTCCTCACTCAAATCACCATGAAGAAAAGCATTGTGGACGTCCATCTGATGCAACTCCCAATTCTTGGATGCAGCAATAGCCAAGAATGCCCGAACAGTAACCATCATTTTGGCTACTGGTGCGAAGGTCTCATTGTAATCGAGACCTTCAGTTTGATGATTCCCAGAAACCACCAGACGCGCCTTGTAGCGCTCAAGACTCCCATCAGAGTTGTATTTAATTTTGTAGACCCATTTGCTCCCAAGAGCCTTTTTACCAGGAGGAAGAGAAGCCATAGTCCATGTGCCATTTTTTTTCGAGAGCCTGGATCTCAGTTTGCATAGCCTGCTGCCATTCGGGATGTCTCATGGCTTCTTTAAAAGATTGGGGCTCAGTACCTGCAGTAATAGTGCCAAGAAATGCCTATGTCGTAGAGAAAATTTATCACAACTAACATAATGTGCTATAGGAAATGGCGTACCTGAGGGTGCGATTGGAGTAGGAGCAGAGAGAGATGGACTTGTAGAAGATGGAGTAGCCATAGTAGTACAGGTAATAAAGTCCTTCAGACGAGTGGAAGGAAGCTTAGACCTCAGCCCACGACCCAGAGCCGAGTCCGTAGGCCCAGACGAACGCTGCTCAGCAGCGGGTTCGGTAGTACACGGCCCAGCAGCAGGCGGCTCGAGAGAATGCGGGCCAGCAGCAGGGGGAGTGGCAGGGCGCGGCTCAGGTACGGGCTGGACATCCAGCGGCCCAGTGGCCGAATCAAAACCAAACTCAGCATAGTCGGCCCAATCAAGACAAGAATCCGGAGCCTAAGTGTGGGTAGGAGAAGCAAGGGGGCTAGTAGACACACTAGGCAAGTAAGGGAACACATCTTCAATAAATTGCACATCCTGGGACACAAAATATTGATGAAGCTCAAGGTCATAGAGTAACCATCCTTTTTTAGCAAACGGATAACCCACAAAAACACATTTTCTACTACGACTCGCAAACTTATCTCCTTTAGAACGTTGATTGTGGGCAAAACAAAGACAATCAAACACCTTCAATTCATTAAAATGAGGCGGCACACCAAAAAGCAACTCATAGGGGGTTTTCTTGTGAAGCAACAAAGAGGGAGTGCGGTTAATAATGTGAGCAGCGGCTAAAATGGATTCTCCCCAAAAAGAAAGAGGAAGATGAGATTGAAAGCGAAGAGCGCGAGCAACATTAAGAATATGTTGATGCTTGTGTTCTACCCTTCCTTTTTGTTAAGGTGTACCCACACATGATTTTTGAAAAATAATCCCAACATCAGTAAAGTAGGATTCAAGACAATTGAACTCCGTACCATTATCACTACGCACAATTTTAATTTCTTGAGAAAACTGACGCTTAATCATAGCAATAAAAGACATAAACAATTGAAACACTTCAGTTTTATCAATCATTAAATAAACCCACACAGCACGGGAAAAATCATCCACCAATGTCAAGAAATAACGAGACCCACAAGAAGAGGGTGTCGAACAAGGACCCCATAAATCACAATGAACCATCTAAAAAATCCGAGAAGCTTTATTTTCACTTAAAGCAAAACTACACCTAGGCTGCTTGGCTTTGTAACAAACAACACAACCTTTGTCTAAACTAGGTGCAGAAGAAATAAAAGGAAGTGACTTCACTACAGCTTCAGAAGCATGCCCCAATCTCATGTGCCAGATAGCCAAGTCCGAGGCCGCGGAAGAGGAGCCAGTAGTAACAGATGCCGCAAGAGAAGAAGGTTGCTGCCGAAAATAATAAAGTCCATCCCGTCTCTCACCCGTTCCAATCAGCTCCCTCGAACGATGGTCCTGAATAGCACAAATGTTAGTAGAAAATGTGACAAAACAAGACAAAGCATCACTCATTTGAGTAACAGAAATCAAATTGCATCGCAGATGAGGAACATATAATACATCATGAAGAACAAGGCGATCACTCAAATACACAGTACCAGACTGAGTAGCCATAACCGAAGCCCCATTAGGAAGGCCAACCGGACGCTCATCAATAGAAACAATGTCACACAACAAAGACTTATCACCCGTGACATGATGAGTACAACCAGTGTCGATAATCCAAGACGAAAGCTCAAACTTACCATTTAGACGGTTGGGAGTAGTAGAGGCATTACCAAAAGTGGCAAAAAGGGCCTGCCATTGCTCGGGAGTAATTGCGGGTGCACTGCCACTCGACCCAGGGACAAGAGGAGCCTCAACGGGGGTGGCGTTGGCACGCACACCACCCCGACCACGTCCCGCAGCAGGTGCCGAGGGTGGGGGGGCGACCGCGGCCACGCGAAGCACCATCCTCAATTTTGTGCCCGAATTTTTCGTACCACCAGTCTGGGGTACCATGAAGAGCAAAGCAGGTCGACTCGTCATGACCTGTTTTGTGACAGTGAGAGCAGGTGAGGCTCGATTTTTGAGCGCGAGACAACGCCGAACCCCCCCTGCCACGAACATCAGTCCGAACCGCGAAGCCAAGAACTTTCGGTTTCTCTTCCTTTACCCGAGTGAGACCACGAACTCTCTCCTCCTGAGATACTTGTTGGAAGGCCTTGTTTAAGGTAGGCAGAGGATCTTGAGACAACATAGACGACCGAAGAGATCCATAATACTCGGAATACAAACCAAAAAGGAATTGATGCAGTTGATCACTATCACGACGTTTTAATAAAGCAGGGCCAAGTTCCCCACATGTACAGGTAAGAGGCGGCTCATGAAGGGCCAATTCATCCCACAACAGTTTTAATTTGCCAAAATAAGTGGCCACAGGCATAGTTTTCGGTTGTTCACACCGAATAATGTCGGCTTTTATTTGATGAATACGAGTACCATTAACCACCGAATAACGTTCATGTAAATCATCCCATAAGGTTTTGGCATTATCATAATACGAAAGAGTCGAACTTACCTCCGGATCAATGGTATTGGTGATCCCTGAAACAAGCATGTAGTGTATTGTATTCCAATCATCCTCTGTACATGGCGGTTTAGGGACGGTGATAGAGCCGTCAAGAAAGCCGAACTTGCGTCGTGAGCATAAAGCGACGCGAATGGCACGAGCCCATGCATCAAAATTTGTGGACTTGAGACGAACGGGAGTGATAAAATCTCCTGGTCTATCCTGTGGACCGAGAAAAAAAGGTGAATTTATGGCTATTTTTGTAGAACCGGCGGCGGGCTGGGCGGCGTCGTCGCCGGCCATGGTGCGACGGTGGTAAGATTAAAGATGATAGGGTTTGCAAAGTTTGGTGGCTCTTGATACCATGTTATAATTAGGTCAAGCTTACCTTTCTCATTCATTCCATCAGAATATATATACAAGAGTTAATAAGGAAACCCTTAATATTAGGAAACAAATCAACGTTAAAACTATATCTCCTAATATTACTCTAACACTATTGCTTGCTCGTGTATCACGCTATTTATTTAAAAATTCAATCTACTAAATTAATTCAGGACTGCCAGATTTTTCAGTTCATCACTTCATTGAAATCTTTATAACTTATTGATTGATACCAGTAATAATTCAATGCATCAATAAAAATAGCTAAGAATTCTCTTAACTCTTCAAAAAGAAAAAAAAAAACCTGATACAGATACTTAACATGATACTTTCGTGCCAAAACTTGCAACTAAAATCATCACATCAAGTATTTTCGATCTCAACCCCAGAAATCAAAAGAAGAACATTACTGAAATTCGTAATTAGCTCCAATTTGAAATTGGGTAGTGAAAATAAGATCAAAGAAACCTTCTTTATTTCTCATGGAACTCGTACTATGGCACTTGATGATACAAAGCCTTCTAGAAAATTCCTTGAAAGTTGGAGAGAGAAAATCTTCACTAAGAAACCCAAGGCTATTCTCGTCATTTCTGCTCACTGGGAAACTGACCAACCTTCTGTTAATGTTGTGGACATTAATGATGCCTTTTGTGATTTCAGAGGCTTTCCTCAGGTCTTTCTTTCTCCTCTTCTGTAGTTATCATTTTTCTAAGATTTGATTCATGTGTTTTTGTTTTTTCAAGTTTTTTTGCAGAAATGAAACATCTTTCCTGTGTGTTTAATTATTGAAGTGAAAGTGTGAAATAGTGGAAAGAGTTTATGTTGTATGAATTTTTCTACATGTATGAAGATATATGAAGTTTTAATTTTACATGATTTAAGGTTAGTTTAAGAATATTGAAGGAGAAACTAGTTCGTGTCCCGGACGATACGCCCATATTGTATTGTTTACCAACGTATTCTGGTGTGTTTAATTATTGAAGTGAAAATATGAAATAGTGGAAAGAGTTTATGTTGTATGAATTTTTCTGCATGTATGAAGATAGTCAAGTTTTAATTTTACATGATTTAATGTTAGTTTAAGCATATTTGAAGTAGAACTAGTTCGTGTGCTGGACAATACGCCCCGTATTGTATTGTTTACCAACGTATTATGTGGGTCTGCAGTTCTGTTGTGAAATACCAGAAAATGAACTCTTTCTACTATTTCACTTCAATACTTAGAAAAATGAACTGGAAAGATGTTTCATTTATGCAAGAACTTGAAAATACAATAACACAGAATTCAATTAGTAAAAGAATTAACTCAAGAATAACTGAAATTTCTACAGTCCTGGGTGGAAATTATTATGTTGTATTATAACTGAAATTTCTTAATATAACTCATTCACTTGTTTACCAGTTTAAGTACTCGGCTCCTGGATCTCCAGAACTGGCAAACAGGATACAAGATCTTCTCACAGCATCTGGCTTTAAATCTGTGAACACTGACAAGAAACGAGGGCTTGATCACGGCGCATGGGTGCCTCTAATGCTCATGTATTCTGAAGCTGACATCCCTGTTTGTCAGCTCTCTGTCCAATCGCATTTGGATGGAACACACCACTATAAGTTGGGACAAGCGTTGGCTTCTCTTAAGGATGAAGGTGTCCTCATCATTGGTTCTGGAAGTGCAACACACCCTGCGAATATTACCCCTCCTTGTTCTGATGGAGTTGCTCCGTGGGCTGCAGCTTTTGATCACTGGCTTGAAACAGCTCTAACAAATGGAAGGTAATTTCGTTTCATTTCAGCTAAAAACTTGAATGATTAAATTCAAACTACAAATGGATGGTTCTTGTTATTGCGAGTCTGGCTTCTCGATCATGATATTGCTTCTTGTCTCGCTTGGAAACTACAAAGCTTTTTTGGATAGAAAGAATCAGAGGGACAGATAGGGGAGGGAGAGGAAATGGTCCGTTAGTCATTGTTTTGATATTAACTTATATCGAAATGTAATATATCCTAAATTCATGTTGCATGACTTAGGCGCTCATTTGAGCGATGTCTTCAACTTGTATGATGTATCTGCTGAACTTATTTTACTTTTGCTAAACTTAACTTATGTTCGCTAGACTTGGCTTGCTTGTATTTCTACTAAGCATTTTGGTGGCTTGAGGCAGCTAATTAAGACCCTACCCTTCGACTACATTCTATGTTTTTGATAGAGTTGATTAAGACAATAGTATCTAGCTATTAAAACAATGATCTTTGTACTTTTGACTCTTATGTGCTCTCTGGTTTTCAGGTATGAAGAAGTGAATAAATATGAAACGAAAGCGCCAAATTGGAAATTGGCTCATCCGTGGCCTGAGCACTTCTATCCACTGCATGTAGCCATGGGTACTGCTGGTGAAAATTCGAAGGCAGAACTCATTCATAAAAGTTGGGATGGTGGTATCATGTCGTATGGCTCCTATAAGTTCACTTCCACCTAAATATCACCATTGTATACTTGTTTATCTGTTTGTACCATCTCTTTAGTTCATTGGTCTTCTCTTCAAGGATGAATAAATCAGATGGATTATGCAGTATATATATTTCTGCACTCATGTAGTTATTGCTAATTATTACATTTTCAAGCCTTTTATCCTATAGTAGTTTCTGCTTAGGTTTGTGATTCTTGAAAATATTATGGGTTAACCATTCGAGTATTGATTGTTCGACTGACGGAATTAAGCAGGTGTGAGTTTCTTGATGGGTTGAAGATGTCCCTTGATATTTTATACTCCCTCCGTCCTCTATTAGTTTACCCCTTTCTTTTGCACAAAGTTTTAGGAGGAATAGTATTGTGGGGCATATAAAGAGAGAGAAAAGATTATTTATATTTAAAGTTGGATGTTTGGGTGAGAGAGAAATAGTGGGCCCATTCCAAAATAGCAAAAAAAAAAAGGGGTAAACTAATAAGGGACATCCTTAAAAGGACTAGGGGTAAACTAATAAAAGACGGAGGGAGTAATTTCTTGCTGTTCTTGTAAGCACAAAGTCTCATTGATTGTTTTATAACACACTGAATGCCTTCTTTGTGAATTCAATACATTTTGTTGCTGAATTTTTTTTTTTACCATCTGTTCATGTGTATGTTAGATCATGTTGTTTTTGTGATCCTTCATCAATTTTAGAATCTGCTGTGAGATCATTTATTCTTTTTCATTTCTGTGATCCACCTTGGGTATTTGTTTAACTCTCTCAAAGACATTTGTAGACTTCAATAATTCTTGTCTTTTGGATATCACTTCTCAACTTTCTCTCTTTCAATCAAATCTCACGCTCTTTGCATGTTTATAGTATACTTCTTATACATCTGATAAATTCTTAATTTTTTCATATCAGCTTTAGGGGTGTTAACGAGCCGAACCGAGACCCAACCTGGGTAGGCTCAGCTCGAGCTCAAGCTCGAAAATGTCAACTTGGGTTGAGTTCGAAAAATACAAATACCCGCTAGGCTTGTTTCGAGGCTTGACTCAAGCTCGAGATCCAGATCTCCAAATACAAACTCAACTCGGCTTAAGGCTCGACTCGAGCCTGAGTCAATCGAGTTAGGTATTGGAGTAGTTTTTTCTAGAGAACAAAAGTTTTACGTTCCATTGTTCAAACAATGTGGGACTTTATAAATCAGTAAATCCCAATCTCTATCCACTTCTATACGAAATAAAAGGCTTTATTATTTGTTTCCCATCTTTATCATAGACAAGACTCGTCTGATATCAGGCCTCCCATAAAGGATAAAGCAAATGCTATCACAAGCAGGGAAAATGGGGATAAGCTCTCGATAACTCTCAACTGGTAGGCTAGCAGCCATGCCCATGTATCGTAGCAACATTAATTTCTTACTTATTAGCTAATACAGTAGAGGGAAATGAGGTGAAGGGAAGAAACACACACACATGCACAAATATATAGGGCATTTCAAATGTATTGCTAAAGAAGAAATGCATTGTTGACATAAGCCCCTCTATAAGTGGAAGCAAGTTCTCAGATTCCTTACTTGAGTTTACATCTGGTGCTCACCAATCACCACGACTGGTGCATCCCCTTTCATCTGGTAATCATAACAGCTTAAAGGCATTGTGTATTAGAGGCCAAATAATCCAAGTACTCCCACTTAATGAGCAAAGAGAGTATAAATCAAACTAAGTTTGTCAATATGAAATCTATTGTTTCTCTCAGGAACAAAAACCACCTACACCTAAGCCGAGAAACAAACCCAAAGCGGCAAAGCAAAAAGGACACTTACTAGTTACTATCCAGCTTATTCATACTACACCATATTAACGCGACACTGATAGCTATCATCAGCATCACTCCATAGGGTCATCTAAGGAACTATGGTTTCAGCAAAGAATCAGGCAACACTTCCAAATTTAAAAATTTGAATAACTCGGTTGATCCCAACTTGTTCAGCTAATTGTAATGAGCACACGTATCACTGAGCTAGAAGCATGGCCATCTAACTCTTTCTGTACAAATGCTGGCTTTTAGCTTTTCAAAATGAAAACTGCAACTACAATGTACTCATATCTCGAAGAACTTTCGAAGCAAGGCCTTGTTTTCTTCACTAACTCTGGGATCAATGAGTAAGTAAGCAAATTGCGAAGTAGTCTGAGCGTCAGCTGCAAATCCTTTGCTGGTCATAATGCTGACAAGCTCCAAAGCCTTGCTAAGATCATTACCATGAAGGAATCCCCTAATAATTGTATTGTAGGTGCACTCATCTGGTGGACATCCATCATCTACCATTTTCTTTACTACCTCTTGAGCATCAGTTAGTAGTCCTTTCTTACAAAATCCTTTGATCATTACATTGTAGGTACACACATTTAGGGGTAACTCCTTAGCTACAAGAAAGGAGAAGATATTCACAGCCTCTTCAAGTCGGCCAGCTTCACACAAGCCATCAATAAAGATAGTGTACGTGAAATTATCGGGGAGCACATCACTGCTCTTCATGTCATTAAACATGTGTAATGCCTCGTCAATCAGTGCATTTTGACATAGACCATGAATCAACGAATTATAAGTGACTACATTTGGTTTTAAGCCATGAGATTCCATATCTTTAAAGAGCTTGCGTGCAAAATGTACTTGATTGTCCTTGCATAGGGCATCAATTAGAGTGCTATATGTGACAACATTAGGAGTAAGTCCTTTATATGGCATTTCTTGGAAAAGATGCACAGCTTTGTCAACCTTTTTAGCTTTTGAATATCCATTGATTAAGCTGTTAAAAGTAACCACATTAGGTTTGCAGTCATGTTTTACCATCAAATCCATTACCTTTTCAGCCTCTTCCATCTCACCACATAAGCAATATCCATCTATTAAAGCACTGTAAGTGATGATATCTGGAACCTCACCAGTGTCAATCATGGAATCAAATATAGCCCTTGCTTCAGCAACCATCCCTTCCTTACAATACATGTCAATCAACATGGTGTAGGTCTCCACATTAGCCGCTATGTTGTTGTTCAACATCTGAGTCAACATCTCTTGAGCATCTTTCCACTTCCCCACAGTGCACATACCTCGAATTAGAGAATGATAAGTGAATACATTTGGAGAAATGCGCTTGGTTTTCATCTCCTCAAAGAGTTGGACAGCTTGAGGTACAGCCTGGTCTTTGCAGAGACTGTCAATGATGGTAGTATATATGACAACATCAGGCAGGTAATGGCCATGGGATTCCATAGTGCGAAGCAACTTAAGAGCACCAACATTGTTTCCTCGTTTGCAGAGACCTTTAAAAATAGTCCCGTAGGTGAAGATGTCAGGTCGGAAGCCAAGCTTGATGGTCTTATCGAGCAATTGAACAGCTTCGTCCAGTAGATCAGAATAAAGAAGCCCATTAATTAAGGTATTGAAAGTGACAATATCAGGTTGATGTCCCATCTTAAACAGCTTGGCGAGAACGGAAAACCCGAAATCAACACGGCCGGAGCGACAGTAACAATTGATAAGAATGGACAGGGAATAAACATTGGGTGGGAGGCCTGACAGCTCAAGTTCCCTGAGGAGAGAGATGACAGTGGAGAAAGGGGGGTGGGGTTTAATCTTACACATTGCACTTAAAAGCATACAAAAATCCACAATAGAAGGAAGAGGACTCAAAGATATCATAGCATCAAACAGAGAAAGGGGATGATTAATCTTGTGAAACCCTAATTTGCATTCCTGTCTCACAGATTTTAGGAACAATTGACGGTCATCAACATGATGATATGTTGCACCATATGTATAATTTCGACAAGAAAATAGAGATATGAAAATGGAAGGAAAGAAAGGAGGAGAGAGAGGAAGAAGAATACCAGAAGAAGGAACAAGTGGAATTACAGCAGTTTTGCTCCTCAACAACACCATATCTCTCAAAATCATCTTCATTTATGAACCACCACACTAACTGATTCTATGAGAAAATAATAATAGTTGGTACTTCTCAAACAAATTTTGGAGCTTTTTCATTAACAGACCAACTATTTCCTTCTCCACCTAACACACGGAACAAAATTCGTGAATTGGGATCAAGCAAGTACATATTCGTATCTGGCACTATCTGCACTGTAAAAAAAAAAGAGTACAGTCAGTATACCAAACTCCCCCCTCAAAGCTGAAAGTCTATAGCACAGGGTGAAAACTGAAAAGCCCAAAATGAAATGGTATTCTCGTATATCAAAAGAATTTCCAGAATTTAATTTCTTCCATCATTTTCAATTTAGCGATGACATTTTTAAAATTACGGGCTTCTAGACAATTTTTAAAGAGGAGAGAGAGATAGAAAAAAGAATAAAAAGATCGATAAGAAAAGAGAAAAGTTATTACTCCCTCCGTCTCAAAATATAGTTCACATTTAAGTACTCTCTCTGTCACCCCTCAAAAAAATAAAAATAAAAATAAATATCCCATGTGTAGCTTCATAATATTAACTTTTTATATTTTTTATTATTCCCTCCGTCCCATATTATAGCGCTTCTTTCCTTTTATGGTGTCCCAAAACATAATTCGTGTTACCATTTTTTATTCCACACATTTATATGATTTTCCTAGAAAAATTGTGCCACCATTATTTATTTGCTTCTTGGAAATTGTTTTTTGCTTTGTTTATTCAACTCAAGGGTTGAATGAGTCATGCATTTAATGCTCTTTCACCACTTATGGTCATTCTCTCTCCTAAAATCAGCTTTTCCCCATAACATTTATTTTCAATACACAAACACTCTTTACATTTCTCTTATATTCTATTTACCTTAATAAACGTGAAAAAATAGAATCAGACACTATAATATGGGACGGAGGGAGTAATACGGAATTGAAGATATTAAAGGTCAAAGTTACGTCTTGGAGACCGTGTAAAAAAGAAACAAGCACTATATTATGGGACGGATGGAGTAATTAATTGGACATCTAAGACTCTAAGTAATATAGTCCCAAAATGCAAACATCTAAGTAATTAATATAGTCCCAAAATGCAAACATTTAAGTAATTGATTGGACAGCCCTCAATGAGGATTGGGTCGCTTAACATTGTACTTAGTATTCCCCCCGTCCCAAAATATAATTCATATTTTCCTTTTTTCACGGTAATTTATGCAAGTAGGGATAGTGAAGATTTTTTGTTTATTTAAATAAATGTTGTATGGAAAAAAAGATAATTTTAGGAGAGAGAATAGAGAATAATTGGTGAAAGAACATTCATTGTAATACTTTGGTTGAATAAACAAAGGAAAAAACAAAATTCAAGAAGCAAATAAATGATGGAACACGGTTTTTCTAGACAAATTACGGAAAAATGTGAAACTAAATATGAAAATGGAAACTATATTTTTGGACACCTAGAATGAAAATGGGAACTATATTTTGGGACGGAGGGAGTAGGAGAAATGCAAAAGATTTCAGGGGATCCATGGAATATCATTTACCCAAAAAATATAAGAAACATGTTTCACTTAACATTGACTTCATAAAAATCTTCATTTATTTGACAATTTCAATTTTTATTCTCTTAGAATGAGGAAATTGTCAAGACTCAAGAAAAGTAAGAAACGAAAAAGTAATCGCAAATTCTCGAAGCATAGCAAGATTTGAAGTGAATCGAAAGTAATCAAGGGAGCAAAATTTATCCCTTGTACACATCAAGTTCTTAGGTGTTTCAAGGTAAACTTAAAAGAATGATTTTATGTATCTAAACCATTACGATTCAACCCATTCTATAAATACAAAAATGTTAGAATAATGTGGCTAACATCGAATTCAATAAAATAAAATACTACCTTCATCCCATATTAATCAACTAGAATTTTTTGCACGCGATGCGTGTTTGGATTTTTTTTCGAAACAAAAACTCGATTTTCTTCGGCATAAGAGTCAAAATTTGAACATTAGACATACGAAGCTAGTATAATTGTTTTTAGTTGCAGAATTTGATTGGTTTAGTTTTTTAGTTTCTGTGACTTAAGTCTCTCAACATTCTTTTTTTTTTTTGTTTACTTTTCAAAGTTAAATTCTATGAACAAAATAGACATTTTATTGAATTTATTTATGATTTCTAATATTATATTTTTTTAGTTGATTTTTGAATTAAGTATAGTACTCCCTCCGTCTTTTTTTATTTGCTACATTTTGCCATTTAGGTGTGTCTCTTATTATTTGCTACATTTGCCAACCTTACTACAAATGCTAATAAAACAAACATCCTAAACTTCAGCCCAAAAAATTAGCCCACTTAATCAAATTCCCTAAACCCACCCAACCCACCTAACTCTATTTATTACCCCACTCCCTCCATTTAACCCTACCCCACCCCCCTATAACTACTCCCTCCAAACCCTAATCTCATTTCTTCCGTCACTTTCTTCTCTCTCCTTCTGACTCTCTCTCTCTTTCTGACTGTCACTTTCCTCTCTCTTCTTCTTCTTCAAACCCTCAGATCTAGGGTTTTTTACTCCAAAATTGTTGAAAAAAATAGTAGATTAATTATCTACTCTTTTCTGCGATCATTATAAACCTAGATTTTGTCATTTTTGAATAATTTCAGAAAACGAGTCCCCTGTTTCTTGGTTATTTTTGGGTATTTCATGGATGAGTTAACTCCGAAATCAAAGAAACAGCTCTTTGATTTGATGGACGAGTTAGATGCGGAGGCTAAAAATTCTAGGGTTGCAAAAAAACCACCTTGGAAGATCCACCTCCGGAAAACCACCAGATCTTCAATTTGGTGGTGTATTTGAGGGCAAAAAACCTGAAAACTTAGAAGATCCACCTCCGGAAAGCTTTAAATCATGGCGAGCTTACCTCTCTTGGTATAAAAACCATCTCGAAATGGTTTCGGAGAGTCCCTTTTCAAATTTTGACTCAGATCGGTCCACTCCTTAACTTAAATCTTTGTTTTTAAAATTTTAGGAAGTTTTTTTAACATGCTTTGCCTGTGGGGTTGCATTTGATTAGATTGCATGTTTAGGTTTTTGTGTTTTTTTCATGTTTTTGGCTCGACTTGTTTATACGCATGTTGTTTATGCCTCGATCTGTTTAAAAAACTTGTTTATTTTCCCTTGATTTGTTTTATTTCTGTTTACTTTGCCTCGATTTTGTTATATATTTGTTGATTTGCCTTGATTTGTTTGATTTTTCCCTTCATCTGTTGTTTTTGTGCTCTGAATGTGTATAAATGTTAGATTTGCCTTGATCTGTTAAAACATGTTAATTTTAGCCTTCATTAGTTCTGTTTATATGATATTTTGTCTTGATCTGTTAAAACATGTAATTTTGGGCCTTCACTTGTTCTGTTTATATGATATTTTGCCTTGATCTGTTGAAACATGTAATGTTTGCCTTGATTTGTTCTGTTTATATGTTATTTTGACTTGATCTGTTAAAACATGTTAATTTTAGTCTTGATTTGTTCTGTTTATATGATATTTTCACTTGATCTGTTAAAACATGTTAATTTTAGCCTTAATTAGTTCTGTTTATATGATATTTTGCCTTGATCTGTTAAAACATGTAATTTTGGGCCTTCACTTGTTCTGTTTATATGATATTTTGCCTTGATCTGTTAAAACATGTAATTTTTGCCTTGATTTGTTCTGTTTATATGTTATTTTGACTTGATCTGTTAAAACATGTTAATTTTTGCCTTGATTTGTTATGTTTATATGATATTTTCACTTGATCTGTTAAAACATGTTAATTTTAGCCTTGATTTGTTCTGTTTATATGATATTTTCACTTGATCTGTTAAAACATGTTCATTTTAGCCTTGATTTGTTCTGTTTATATGATATTTTCACTTGATTTGTTAAAACATGTTAATATTAGCCTTGAGTTGTTCTTTTTATATGATATTTTCACTTGATCTGTTAAAACATGTTCATTTTAGCCTTGAGTTGTTCTGTTTATATGATATTTTCACTTCATCTGTTAAAACATGTAATTATGGGCCTTGATTTGTTCTGTTTATATGTTGTGTTTGCCTTTATTTGTTAAAGCATGTAATTATGGGCCTTGATTTGTTCTGTTTTTATGTTGTGTTTGCCTTCATCTGTTAAAACATGTCATTTTTACTTGAGTTGTTCTGTTTATATGTTGTCTTTGTCTTGATATGTTAAAACATGTTAATATTAGCCTTGATTTGTTCTGTTTATATGTTGTGTTTGCCTTTATTTGTTAAAACATGTAATTATGGGCCTTGATTTGTTCTGTTTTTATGTTGTGTTTGTCTTCATCTGTTAAAACATGTTAATTTTAGCCTTGATTTGTTCTGTTTATATGTTGTGTTTGCCTTGATTTGTGTGTGTGTTGGTGTGATCCTCTATGATGAAATAGGATGTTACATCCAAATTGTTACTCCATTTTGCATTTAATCAGTGGTAAAATGAATAAAATTGTAGTATAAAGAATTGATGAGGCATTTGTGTTATATTTTGGTTTTTGTTTGGTTGTCCAATAGAGTTTTAATGACATATTGAAAGTTTACATGAGAGGTGCACTATGTTCCTCAATGATGAATGAGGTCTGATGATTTATACTATGGACATTCTGCCTTTTAAGACCAGTATACTCATGTTGCCACCAATTTTTTGTGCTCTTCTTTTCAACTTTTCCTCTGTTTTAATAGCATGTGTTGAGTAATATGGATGAGTGGGGACTACCTGAGAGGAACTTAAATCATGCCTAACTTGTGTTTTTATGAAATTGGCCTTCATTATCATTTTGTCTTAAATATGATTGAGAAAAAAATGAAATCTAATTGAATTTTTCTTGAAACAATGTTCAATTTGATTTTCTTTTTGTCTCAATCATTTGTTTGATACAATGATACCCTGTTTTTTGTTTTTAACCTCACATGAACTTTTTATTTACCATAACTTCACCCTAAACCCTAAACATACATTCTTGCACTACTGTTTTTTTAAACCTAACTAAACTTGAACTTTTTTTTTTACTAACTGTTTTATTATGGATGTTATATGAACTGTTTTCTTTTTTTTTAACTTAACATAACCCAAAATGTTTACATATTATAAATGTAAAGGTTTAGTACAAAATGTTTTTAACTACATATACAAAATGTTTAACAACCTATATATGTTGTATTTTACTTACAAAACGTTCTTGCACTCTAATGCCCAAAAAATTGGCCTTCAAATGCCCATTGCTTGCTGTTTTTGCTTTATATTATCCCAATACCATCATCTGAATCTTCATCCCCATAGTTTGCTTCTTCTTGATCATCTTCAAGATGACCTTCTTCTGCCCATTTTCTGCTCTCTTCTACTAATTGTGGGCTAATGACAATACTTGTTGGTAACTCACCCCTCCTCTCAAGTGATTTCTTCCCCATATATGGTATGTGGTTTAGGCTGCTGGTTGGTGTCTTTGATGGTGGTGGTGGCTGGCTGCTGGTTGGTGTCTTTGGTTAGGATGATGGAAGTGGTGAAAATAATAAATGCAAGTGTAAAAGTGGTTGTGTATATATAGTCCACAGTTTCTTAGGATTTTTTTTCATGTTTTTTTGGGGAAAATTCAATTCCCCCTTAATTTCGAATTTTTGGGGAAAATTTTAATACCCTGTTATGTAATCTAGCTTAAAAATTTTGGAGGGAAAATTTTAGTTCCCTTTGGTTGTATAATTGTAACAGAAAATTTTAGTTCCATTTGCTTGTATAAAAATTTTGGAGGGAAATGAAATCCCTCCTATAAAAGTGGCGCCTACCTTTAAAATAATGTGGGCCAACTCTTTTTTTTGCCTTCTAATATGCTTTTTCATAAGTTAATTAACCACCATTAATTTTCTTCAAATCACCCACTGCACAGTGGTCCCCACCCTTTTCCTTGGACTTTGTGAAAAAGTGCTTGTAGCAAATAAAAAAAGACGGAGGAGTACTTTATAAATTGTAAAGAAAGTAGACACTTTGATTTCATGTCAATTTTTTCATAGGTTGTAGTTTGTGAGTGATTGTTATAATTATATTTTTGGTATTTTTGTTTGAAGCCACCTTTGATTTGTAAGTAAATTTGTAATTTAGAATGGGAAAAGGGTAACATAGTCTCTTCATTCGGGGACACCATAGTTTCCCCCCTTCCCTTATATAATAGAGATATGTTGTACTTTATTTCTTGAATGATATTTTACATAAACCTTTTTAACTTGATAATTAATCGTTATTATATAATAGAAAAAGATAGGTCCAAATATATG
Source organism: Beta vulgaris subsp. vulgaris (assembly GCF_026745355.1). Lineage (NCBI taxonomy): Eukaryota > Viridiplantae > Streptophyta > Magnoliopsida > Caryophyllales > Amaranthaceae > Beta > Beta vulgaris. The sequence continues at coordinate 58,122,713 of NC_079205.1, read as the reverse complement.
TAAAAGTTTTATTATATATAGGAAACACTATAAAAAAGTAATAATTTTTTTGCTTGTCTAACTTCTAAATTGTGATTTCACTACAAATATTCACGTTCTAGGTTATTAGTTTTAGTTTGTATGTTGATTTTAAGTTTTAATAAAGTTTCTTGATTATTTGGTGATTTGCGTGATTTTTATAACGTGATTTTCTCAATTGTATGAGTGATTTGTAAAGTCTCTTCTTTTAAGTGATTTGTGAGTGTTGTAAATTAATTTGCGGTAGTTTTCTTTGAGTGTCGATTTTGATTTTGACATTTCTTTTGTTAATTTAGAAAGGAACGGGCGTAAAATAGACATTTCAAAAAAGGACACCATTGCTCCCCCCTTCCCTCATATTTTTTCTAATAGATAATTAGAGATAATTATGATCAAAGTTGTGCATCACCATGTGTGAAAATCAATTGTATCAATTAATACAACATGCACGGAAAAAGTAATTCAATAAATGAAAAAGATACCCAAAACTATTTTTAAACCTCAGGGCCTGTTCGCTATCGTTTTTTATTTTCAGTTTTTTTGAAAACTAAAAACCAAAAACTGAAAACCAAAAAAAATAATTTTCACTTTTTAGTTATTAATTTTCAAAATCATCATATTTTCAATAAATTTGACTAATTTTTATACATTATAAGACATATACCATATGACTTTAAAAACCAAAAAAACAAAAAACTACCGTAATACCGAACAGGCCCTCAATTGGACTGTTTCCGTTGCTCCAAATTAGTCCCTCGTTACATTATTGCCATAGTTGAATATAGTCTAATCGCATACCTAAACAATACCTTTTTCACAAACCAGCAGACAGCAGTAAAACATTGCTGAAAAATCCAAACATGATTACGTGTCTCTGAACATTTTGAAACAATTATGTAATAATATATAAGTAGAAGACAAAAATTGGGTAAAATTTAACTGCCATATTTATGCTATTCATCTATAATAACTCTTATTTTTAAACCATTTATGAACCATTTATTTTTACAGCAATACTTGCAGCAAGGCTCCAGAGACAGGGGAGGAGGACTCCATACAAAAACCCTCTGCTCACGGCCAAAATCCTCCACTTGACACATTTACCATTAATGCATTTAAAACACGAACTCAGCATTTTGTTATAAAGCTTCTCTCTTTCATTCTTATCCTTTACAACCAACAAACAATCGTCATTTCCTGCTTCGGCATCTATCGCGATATAATCACTTTGTTACAAAGATCCGAAGCTCAAATAAAAAATACTCTCAATCTTTTTCCAGATTTACCTTCACCTGCTTCTCCATTATTGAGAATTATCAGTATTAGCATTTTCCTGTCTTGGAGAATCTGTATAAAATTGCGCTTGATCTCTCATATCTCTAAAAATGGAGAAAAAAGAATTCAGGCTTTCAGAAGAAGCTCCTCCAAGAATCCATAGCAACAAAGAGCTAAAGGAGTTCATATTTCCCGGGTTTTGACCAGCTTCCGGTTGGTGAACGTCATGGTCACGGATTGGAAGAGGTTCTCTATCCACATTTTCATTTTGCCGATTTGCATCTGTTGATTGTTCTTGAAGCCGGAGCCTCTGCCTGCACATTAGCAGGTATTGGAACATCACCACTAGGTCTGAGGAGAGAGACCCCAGGACCTGAAGCGTCTTCCATTCTGACTGGGTCAGGATTCCTTGTATTCAACCGGGTAATGTGCAATATAGAAGCAAGTATCGTAGAGGAGGTTATGTGGAAATCTGGGTGATGCTGCATATGTGAACGGCGATTTTGCAAAAACCTTTGTAAAGCAGGGACCTGAACAATAAAAAGGCTCAAATTAAATGTATGAACTACAGATCAACCAATACGCAAGAGAAAACGAGACTAGTGTTTAAACCACCGGCCACTGCTTGTACAAATATGCTACAGCACGACTGCAGGACAGCACATTTCTGAAAAGATAAGTTGCAGCCCATATACTCTAGGCCTAATCCATTATCAGTATCTAGTTTCCAGTCCAAAAAGTACAGGAAATATCTTGATATTAGGATAATTTTATTTTCTGTTATGATGTCATCTTCTGTCCTCCCCTTGCAGTTATTTTGTCATTTCCCAGGATCCAGCCGTCACTATTGCATAGTGAACTGTTCTATGGTTGGCTGGTCGCAATTTACAATCTTGAATACGGCATCACAGATATGACGAATAGTGAACTGTTCTATGGTTGCAATTTGCAAAGATCATTATGCCATCAATTTTACAAGATAATCAATGTTCAAGCTTGAGATCTAAGCTCCAGAAGGCGTCATAAGATTATTTACCTCGAATCTGTTCCAGAAGTACAGGATAAGATGCAGCATAAATGCTGCAGTAGTAGATAAGGCCAGGTATGAAAAACCTGCAAGAAAGAAGAATAGATTACACAACAAAAAAATTGAAATAAGAGACTAGTTTTGACATATAAAGGTCATCAAAATTGATCATACCATAAGCATACGAGAAGAAGTAGATGTGGAACACCAGGAAATAGAGTAAGAAGAAGCGTGGAAAGAACTTCATTGATATTGGAGTACGAACACTGCAAAAGCCACAGGCAGTTCATTTAAGATTTCTCGATCATTTGCTACGAGGAAAGAAAGGGAGAAGGGTTGCAATTAGAAACTTAAAAGCATCAGATTTACCTGATAAGGGTAAAAAGCTCACATAGCCAGACCAGTATCAGCACCATAAAAGCCAGCAGTTGATCATCATAAAATTCGAACAGAAAAAACAGGATGCCTATCATGATCTGTAATGCCAAATCCAATGCATCACCAGCAAATTGAAATGAAGATATTGCATTCAGAAAAATTCACAAACACCATACTTATTGTGGTGCATTCTTACAGGCACAAAGACGAGCGATTCAATGACATGAACAAATATTAGCTGGAATGTTGGAAGTCGATGTCGAGCATGGTGTTGAAGCTGCACTGCAATCATTTGGGGAAAAAGAAGTTCAGCATTTGTTCAATGTCCGTTATACCCAAGGAACTAAGATTTAAAATCAAAGCACAATAAAGAGCAAAAACCTGCAGTACATAAGGGGCATGTTGGAAACAAGTGTTAGAAAAATCCTCTAAATCATTCTTCCAATAGGCGAATCAATTCAATGACATGTAGATATCAGAAACAGAAACAAATTTGGATATTGACAACAAGCAATATAATCATATTTGTATAGGCATCACACTCAACATAGACCAAAGCTAAAGTTTCAAAACTTTTTCATTCTCAGTATTTTCACCAAAGAATGTAACAAATGAGGTTTTCTTTCTTTTACAAACTTCCCATAAATTTAGTTTTAAAATGTCACAATTAATATAATTAGATTAATTTTTTCTTGATTCCCCCTAAAATTAATTTAGAATCTTTTGGTCTCCCCTAAGATTATTTTCTGCTTCCACCCCTTTAGGAGGGGGGAGGGGGGGGTCTCTACAGAGAGAGCACCTTTGCCAGACAATTCGAATACAAACTTTTTTTTCTCTTGCCTTTCAATGTTGTGTCTTCAACACCATGTTATATGGACTCCCATACGAGGCAGGATAGTACACATCTGAGCATCAGACCAACCCGTCATGGTCCAAGGTCCCTTTCCCACTATTAACCATTTATTCCTCCTTTACTCTCTTTATCTCTTACCTCGTTCATCCCCAAAAACTTACCATTAGCGACCTGATAGTTCTGTACTTAAAAGGCCATCTTCTCCTCATATCTTCAACTACATTAACCATGGTAAACCCATGCCGCCTCCGCTAACCCACAATCTATATCAAGTACTACTCTCTTTTTTCCATGATCTATCAATGCCTTATCAGTCTTGAAAACCAATTGACGTGGTCACATCCAGATCCCCCCCCCCCCCCCCCGCCCCGCGCACCCGCCGCCCAAAAAAAAAATCTGGTTTGTTTGGAAGCAGTAGTAGATATGGATTTAGTCTGTTGTACAGACAAGAATAAGAAGAAAGTAATTTGTGTACAAATAACAAAGACTTAATATGAAAAAGATCTCAGATAGCTCATATGCTATAATGCTAATAGTTGACATATACATTATGCTGAAAAAATTTAGACCTGAAAGCAAAGAAACCTGTAAATTTGAGCATTCGAGTTTGGGTCTCTCTCACTGTAAATGAAACTGACATCGTCGTCGTAAAGAAAACAAAAAGTGACATCATAAGCACTCCGCACTTAGTCACCAAATAATCTGCATTTAAACAAGGGGAAAGCATGTCAACCATCAGACAATCAGCAGAAGAGAGCCTATAATCATGAGAAGCCAAGTCCACAAACATATTAACAGACAGTCAGCATAATTAATACAACAGAAATGTCAAAAATTATTAAGGTCGAAGCAGGAGACAGAATCAAGAACAGGCTTAAGTATCACAAAACACAAACATGAATATATATGGTGTCAGACAAACCTCCAAAAGTAGCAGAAGTTTTTGATGGTTCATGGGCATAACTGAGGTTGTAAAACTCTCTTGTCTGATAGTTATATAGGTAACCTGCAGAGAGATTTACCATGTAAGGATCTTGTCCTAGAATAAACTACAAACTATCAAAGATGCTGTCTGCCAGTTTATATGTTGAGCAACGTTCGCGGTCATTGCTTTTATCCCATCCCCCCAAGGGATGAAGTTATTATCTTAGCTAGTTAATTACCAGTTCAAAAATTGATTGCTTACTTATTGATGGGCATAGAAGTGCAAATAATTTTACCTACATATGACACAATCCTGAAATCAACCTAGTAGCATGTCCATCATCGAGTATAGAGGTGCAGATGTCGACAGCAATATTATAACAAGTCAAATACTACTAGAGGCCAGAGCGTGCCTCAAAGATATCCACAGCTAAAAGCATACTACAATTGACAAACACAAGTAGTGGACTAGAAGTGAATACACAAAGCAGCAATCATCATTTGTTAATACTTGGGGAAGCAACAATAGCATTAATACGGGTGATACAGATAAACTAGGAACATTGTAGCATAAGAGTTAACAGAATCAAGAAGAGACATCATATATGTTAGGGACAAAAATACTTATTTCCTTGGAGTAGAGAATGATATTATCGTTTCCAGAACAAAAATAACAATTCCTATAGCAAACTATTCTACAAAATCCGTGAACAATCCTCTACTAGTAATTAATCTCCAGATCTGGTTGAAACAGTTCCAACATTATATTTAAAAACCACAAATACAAACTGAACCATACTGCTAGGGGTACCTTGTCCAGGAGAATCAAGCAAACTATTCATCAGAATAGTGTCATATCCCACAACTCTATTTATGAGAATTTCTTGCCACCTGAAAAAGCAGGATGTGTTAAAAGCTAGGTGAGTACAAATAGCACTATAGCATTAGCTATATATCGATCTCAAGTGCATGATCAAGGGGGTGATGGAGAAAAAAAAACTCAGCTTATAACAAAGGGCTACAGTTAAGATGCACTATCTCCATGTAATAGAGAAAATGGAAGTATATTATGTCTGGTACATTAAATACTATGCTGCCTACTAGTCTCAACATACAATGATGATGCCTACTAGTCTCAAACTCTCAACTAATTAGTGGTAAATTAGGCCTTAGGACTTGATGGGAAGAGATATTAGGTACAGTAATAAGTAATAGGTGAGGAGAACTAGAGGCAGCAATTTATAATTATGATAAGGATAACAAAAAATGGTATTCACCTGTTACCAAAGCAAGGGTGCCGTGCTGATATGCTAATATTAGCTGTCCGAATGTTATGGCGAGCCTTAGCTTCTTCAGGAAGCAAGAAGAATCCCTAAAACATGACACAGCAAAGATTAGCAGCGAAATAGGTAACAGATTAGAGTCTTAGACTGAGAAGTGAGATAGAACTCACCATTTCCATAGTGTAGAGATAAGTTGGTTCAAATGCTTTAATTTTTTCCTCAAGCCACTGCACTGAGAAAACTAGAGAAACTTAAAAAGTAACAAAAAGGAACTATATTATATCAATTATAGTCGTATGACTAAATCAAGCCCATAATAAGTATACATCTTAAACTTGAATTGTAGATGAATTCAACTGGAGAGATATCAATCTACCTGCAATTAAGTTGAGCCTATCCAGGTGCAAAATACGGATCCACATTGGACTATCAAGATTCAGGTGAAGACCTGCAATGTTCTGTACTTAAAAGTCCAATTCAGCAACATAACAAACAGAAAAAGGACTTCGGTAGAACAAAAAGGCATTCAACTCAAATAACTAAAATCGAATCAAAACCCCAGATAACTGAAGAAAATAAAGTCCATATATTTCCAGAAGACTTGACCTCTTTACAGAATAAGCCATTAAGCAATTATGTGAATAGCACTGACGGATATATAATTATTAGGTATTACAGGATTCTAAACCTCAACAACATTAGGCCAAAAGCAATCCAACGTGGAGCACAATGTTCCAATTTTCTACACACATTATGCTGATAAAACTTAGAATAATTAGTAACTAATTATTTGAAACTTTTAATAGCTGAAAGATAGTGAGACTAACAGATTGACAAACAGTAAATCAACAGGTTATGATGCAAACATTTCCTTTTTCTGATATTAGACAAATTCTTAGTTTCTTACTGATTACCCCAGAAAACTCAAGGAAAAGGTGACAAGCAGGGCATGTATAGAAAGCAGATATCTCAAAAGGTCAAAGGATATAGAAACACTCAGGAGTAAGGACTACAATTTGACAAATCTTATACTCCTATCTATTGACAAGAATATAATGCATATGAAGCAAACCAAGCAATAGATACATAATTAGAATCACCCAAACTCTCTGTCAAAAAGCCATATTCCCCTAGAAACTTATCCCCAATGCCAATATCTTATACAACAGCCGCAACTAATTCTTACAGAACTCTCTGCTAGCTGCTAAAATCAATATAATTAGATTAATTTTTTCTTGATTCCCCCTAAATTAATATAGAATCTTTTGGTCTCCCCTAAGATTATTTTCTGCTTCCACCCCTTTAGGAGGGGGGAGGGGGGGTCTCTATAGAGAGAGCATCTTTGCCAGACAATTCGAATACAAACTTTATTCTCTTGCCTTTCAATGTCGTGTCTTCAACACCATGTTATATCGACTCCCACACAAAGCAGGATAGTACACATCTGAACATCAGATCAACCCGTCATGGTCCAAGGTCCCTTTCCCACTATTAACCATTTATTCCTCCTTTACTCTCTTTATTTCTTACCTCATTCATACCCAAAAGCTCTAAGTTTGTTTTTTAAAGCTCTCATGTTATACTTATCAATACTGCCTACCATTAGCAACCTGATAGTTCTGTACTTAAAAGGCCATCTTCTCCTCATATCTTCAACTACGCTAACCATGGTAAACCTCACTAAACCCATGCCGCCTCCGGTAACCCACAATCTATATCAAGTACTATCTTTTTTCCATGATCTATCAATGCCGTATCAGTCTTGAAAACCAATTGATGTGGTCACATCCAGTTCCCCACCAGCCCCCCCCCCCCCAAAAAAAGAAAAGAAAAATATGGTTTGTTTGGAAGCAGTATCAGATATGGATTTAGTCTGTTTTATAGACAAGAATAAGAAGAAAGTAATTTGTGTACAAATAACAAAGATTTAATATGAAAAAGATCTCAGATAGCTCATATGCTATAATGCTAATAGTTGACATATACATTATGCTGAAAAAATTTAGACCTGAAAGCAAAGAAACCTGTAAATTTGAGCATTCGAGTTTGGGTCTCTCTCAATGTAAATGAAACTGACATCATCGTCGTAAAGAAAACAAAAAGTGACATCATAAGCACTCTGCACTTAGTCACCAAATAATCTGCATTTAAACAAGGGGAAAGCATGTCAACCATCAGACAATCAGCAGAAGAGAGCCTATAATCATGAGAAGCCAAGTCCACAAACATATTAACAGACAGTCAGTGAAATTAATTTAACAGAAATATAAAAAATTATTAAGGTGGAAGCAGGAGACAGAATCAAGAAAAGGCTTAAGTATCACAAAACACAAACATGAATATATATGGTGTCAGACAAACCTCCAAAAGTAGCAGAAGTTTTTGATGGTTCATGGGAATAACTGAGGTTGTAAAACTCTCTTGTCTGATAGTTATATAGGTAACCTGCAGAGAGATTTACCATGTAAGGATCTTGTCCTAGAATAAACTATAAACTGTCAAAGATGCTGTCTGCCAGTTTATATGTTGAGCAACGTTCGGGTCATTGCTTTTATCCCATCCCCCCAAGGGATGAAGTTATCATCTTAGCTAGTTAATTACCAGTTCATAAATTGATTGCTTATTTATTGATGGGCATAGAAGTGCAAATAATTTTACCTACATATGACATAATCCTGAAATCAACCTAGTAGCATGTCCATCATCGAGTATAGAGGTGCAGATGTCGACAGCAATATTATAACAAGTCAAATAATACTAGAGGCCAGAGGGTGCCTCAAAGATATCCACAGCTAAAAGCATACTACAATTGACAAACACAAGTAGTGGACTAGAAGTTAATACAGAAAGCAGCAATCATCATTTGTTAATACTGTGGGGAAGCAACAATAGCATTAATAAGGGTGATACACATAAACTAGGAACATTGTAGTACAAGAGTTAACAGAATCAAGAAGAGACATCATATAAGTTAGGGACAAAAATACTTATTTCCTTGGAGTAGAGAATGATATTACCGTTTCCAGAACAAAAATAACAATTTCTATAGCAAAATATTCTACAAAATCCTGAACAATCCTCTACCAGTAATTAATCTCCAGATCTGGTTGAAACAGTCCCAACATTATACCAGCAAAATATTCTATAAAATCAAACCCAAATTCAATGCAAAATATTCAAATCAGAGAAAAATAAGTTTATGATGTTGATCAATTCAAGTTTAATAAAAGTTATATCAGTATACCCGGCTAAACAAAAAAAAATAATAGCATAGAGAAGTAGACTTAGTAGAGGACTACTGTTTTCATTTTCACATATGTTGATCTTATCTTATCCCAATCCACGAACCAGACTATCCTACGGCACACCAGTACAAAATAATCAAACACCTTGCCTCCTTGTTATGAAGCGCAGATTGAAGAAAAGCAATCAAGAATATAGCACATAATCTGAGATTATTCTCGTACATAAATTTGGAACCTGGTGTAGAAAAAAATGCAGCTATATTCTCTACCAAGGTATATAAACACTCACTAGCTATAAAAGTTGGATTTGACTCCTACTACAAAAGCTTCACAATCATGTGTGGTCGTAAAATTGAAACCAATCCACTTTTTACATGCCTATAAATTTAGGAAGAACATAAATTGTGCATTTCAAGAGAGGCAAGCATAGGGAAGGAATTCAAGGCATCAAGATGAAGATCTCTGCCTTCATAAACAGACTTCACTCAGTAAAATGATAATAATAGCTGATAGGTAAGACTAAAAATATTAACTTGTGCATCTACAAAGTACTTACTCAAAATTCGAAGAACTTTTGAAGCAAGGCCTTGTTTTCTTCACTAATTCTAGGATCATTGAGTAAGTGAAAGAAAAACGAAGTAGTCTCAGTGTCAGCTGCAAAACCTTTGCTGGTCATAATGGTGACAAGCTCCAACGCCTTTTTCACATCATGACCATGAAGGAATCCCCTGATAATTGTATTGTAGGTGCACCCATCTGGAGGACATCCATCATCTTCCATTTTCTTTATCAGCTTGTTCGCATCAGTTAGTAGCCCTTTCTTACAAAATCCTTTGACCATTGCGGTGTAGGTATGCACATCTAGAGGTAACCCCTTAGCTACAAGAAAGGAGAAGATATTCACAGCCTCTTCAAGTCGGCCAGCTTCACACAAGCCATCAATAGATATAGTGTACGTGAAATTATTGGGGAGCACACCACTGCTCTTCATGTCATTAAACATGTGTAATGCCTCGTCAATCAGTGCATTTTGACATAGACCATGAATCAACGAATTATAAGTGACTACATTTGGTTTTAAGCCATGAGATTCCATATCTTTAAAGAGCTTGCGTGCAAAATGTACTTGATTGTCCTTGCCCAGGGCATCAATTAGAGTGCTATATGTGACAACATTAGGAGTAAGTCCTTTATGTGGCATTTCTTGGAAAAGATGCACAGCTTTGTCAACCTTTTTAGCCTTTGAATATCCATTGATTAAGCTGTTAAAAGTAACCACATCAGGTTTGCAGTCATGTTTTACCATCAAATCCATTACCTTTTCAGCCTCTTCCATCTCACAACATAAGCAATATCCATCTATTAAAGCATTATAAGTGATGATATCTGGAACCTGACCATTGTGAATCATGGAATCAAATATAGCCCTTGCTTCAGCAACCATTCCCTCTTTACAATACATGTCAATCAACATGTTGTACGTCTCCACATTAGCAGCTATATTGTTGTCCAACATCTGAGTCAACATGTCATCAGCATCTTTCCACTTCCCCACAGTGCACATACCTCGAATTAGAGAATGATAAGTGAATACATCTGGAGAAATGCACTTGGTTTTCATCTCCTCAAAGAGTTGGACAGCTTGAGGTACAGCCTGGTCTTTGCAGAGACTATCAATGATGGTATTATATATGACAACATCAGGCACGTAATGGCCATGGGATTCCATAGTCCTAAGCAACTTAAGAGCACCAACATTGTTTCCTCGTTTGCAGAGACCTTTAAACATAGTCCCGTAGGTCAAGATGTTAGGTTGGAAGCCAAGCTTGATGGTCTTATCGAGCAATTGAACAGCTTCGTCCAGTCGATCAGAATGAAGAAGCCCATTAATTAAGGTATTGAAAGTGACAATATCGGGTTGATGGCCAATCTTAAACAACTTGGCGAGAACGGAAAACCCGAAATCAACACGGCCGGAGCGGCAGTAACAATTGGCACTGATGTTGAGGGAATAAAGATCGGGTGAGATGCCGGAAAGCTGAAGCTGGCGAAAGAGAGAGATGACAGTGGAGAAAGGGGGGTGGGGTTTAATCTTACACATTGCACTTAAAAGCATACAGAAATCCACAATAGAAGGAAGAGGACTCAAAGATATCATAGCATCAAACAGAGAAAGGGGATGATTAATCTTGTGAAACCCTAATTTGCATTCATGTCTCACAGATTTTAGAAACAATTGACGGTCATCAACATGAATATGAAGATGATGATTTGTTGCACCATTCGTGTAATTTCGACAAGAAAATAGAAACTGAAAATGGAAACTGAAATTGGAAGAAAAGAATGGAGGAAAGAGAGGAAGAAGAATACCAGAAGAATGAACAAGTGGAATTGCAGCAGTTTTGCTCCTCAACAACACCATATCTCTCCAAATCATCTTCATTTATAAACCACCACAATAACTGATTCTATGAGAAAATAATACTTGTACTTCTCAAACAAATTCTTCTCACAAATTTTGGAGCTTTTTCATTAACAGACTGTTTATGCCAATTTTGTACCAAGTACGCAAAAGGAAAAGGGAACCAACAACGAGATCTTTACACTATGGTAATCAACATTAGCGAATAAATGAAATATGTAAAGGAAATAAAATAATAAAAAGACAAATAAATTGTTGACGCGGAAAACCCAAATGATGGGAAAAAACCGCGGGTGATACTCTTGATCACCAATCCACTAATATGCCGACGGCGTTAGTACAAATATTGAGTACAATGTAGAAATATTTCTCAGTGACAATGGCAGATAGTCTTAGAATGTGAGAGAGAATGAAAGTATGCGTATTTTTCTAGAGAGGAAGTCAGAAGAAAACTCTTTTGGTTTACATAAGATTACAAATATATATAGGCTAAGGGATATCCTTCAAAGATGCTGCCAAACTCCCTTGAAGATAGGTAGTGCCTTGTTTATCTCTAACTTCCTCCTATTTTCCTCCAGCGTTATACCAAAGTCAATGCCAATCCCATGATTCTTGCTAACTGATATTTAATTCCTTCTTTGCTAATATGAAATTTTTCGGGCCCAACAATTGCCCCTAATTGATGACACTTGCTCAACCGTCTTGGGAAGTGGCATCAATTACACTCTTCCCTTAATCTTCTCCTTCAAATGGCTTCAAGTTTGTTCATTTCGGACGCCGACGTCGTCATCAGAGAACACTATGTCGTCTGCCGCCGTCACTGGTGATGTGATGACTACTGCCGCCGTCATCCTTGATGACGCCAAAATCGTCAAGGGGACGTCAGACGGCGTCATGGACATCAGACGGAGTCATGGACGCCAGAAGACGACGTCCATAAACTCCTGACTGTTTTTAGAACTCTTGACGACCTGCTTCCTGACGGCGTCACTGCCGCTACTGAGACGGCGACAACTGTTGAATATGCCCCTGTTGCAGAAGACAAAGATGCCATGGAGATAAATTAGTTTTCAGCGTTAGTTTTTGTGTTAAAAGTCGTTGCATATGTTTACCGTGTGTTATCGAAATGTATGTTTGTAAGTATGTATGTACGTATGTATCAGACTTTTCCATCGTGACTAGAGGTTTAGTTTTAAAACTAAACGTTGTCATCCAGGATATGTCGTCAAGTGTAGGGCCCTTATGTTTGTATGAATGTGTATACGTATGTGTGTAGGTACCTTTGATGTTTAAAACCACTTGCAGTGTTAATTGTTAAGAAGGGCTAAATTGCCTTTTCTAATTAATTGCGTGTGGTGTTTTGTATGTTGTTGTGATGACTTCTTAAGGTGTGTGTCCCTTTTTGTATAGAAGTCATGTTGTATTCACCTGGACGCCGTCGAACCTTGATGCCCCAGCTTAAAACTGTCGCCGTCATAATAAGGGTCGACGTCAACTGTGATGACGTCTTCGACGCCGACGATGGTGTCATTGACGCTGATGATGGCGTCAGGTGAATGTGAACATTGTGGTGTTCGATTGTGTCAAAGTTGATTGTCAACTAATCCTCGTCCCCACATCTCCTAGAGATATGAAATAATTGACGACGTCCACTTGCCAGACGCCGTCGCAATTGTTGACGTCGACGTCACTTTTTGGACGACGTCTAGTTAGGATCGTTTTTCCAATCGTTGGCTTGATGAGTCTGACGGACGCTATGAACTTGTTGTGGACGATCATAAGGCTTTGGACGCCACGAACTTTCTTCGTTTGGCGTCGACTTCCTGCTGTCGACGTCATAAAATTCCTTTCTTGACTGCATGTCTTCCTCCAATCGGATATGGGCCGAGGCTTTGGCTTGAGCATCCTCGAACGTCGGACAGGGATACTTGGTAAGCTCTTTGTACAAATCTGAGTCTTCATCCAGTCCCCGTCGGAAAGCTTCAATAGCCGTCTTAACGTCGCAATTTGGAATCGACACCTTTTCCCTGTTAAACCTGTGAACAAACTCTTTCAAGGATTCATCAGATTTTTGCACGATTCTATATAAGTCACTAGCCTGTTTTTCCATCTTACGACTACTAGCAAACTGTAAATTAAAAATATTAATCAATTGAGCAAAGGAAGAGATAGTGCCGTTGCCAAGGTGGATGAACCACTGCAGGGCTGGTCCAGTCAACGTCGATCCGAATCCTTTACACATGCATGCCTCACGCATGCTACGAGGAATTGAGATGGTCATCATCTGTTGTTTGTATTGGGCGACGTGGTCATTTGGATCTGTAGTGCCGTCGTACATCTTCATGGTTGGGACGGAGAACCGCTTTGGAACCTCGATCATGGCAATAAAATCAGCAAAAGGTGAGTCCGCATAGCTGTCTGGCGTCGCTTTCTCCATAGGACGAGGGACGCCGGGGATTCTGGCGATCATGTCTTCTAGTCGCTGAAGACGCTGCTCGATGTCGGCGTCATGCTCGATGACGGCGTCGCGCTCGATGACGGCGTCGCGCTCGATGACGGCGTCGTCTATGTTGCGTCGCTTAGTGCCTTTGGACTTTTGAGCAGATTTCAGGCTTTGATTCTCCATACAGGACGCGACATAACTTTCTTTCAATGTCGCCATCTCCGCCTTGACGCGGTTGAGCTCGTCAATGACCTCTTGGGTGGTGACCCATTGTCCTGCCATTGAAAACACGAAAGGATGGAAAAGTACGGAAAATTTACGTAGATAAGATGAAACGAAAAAAAAACGTGATTGCCAAAGGATGTATAGAGATCTTGCTGTGGCCCCACGGTGGGCGCCAAATTGTTTATGCCAATTTTGTACCAAGTACGCAAAAGGAAAAGGGAACCAACAACGAGATCTTTACACTATGGTAATCAACATTAGCGAATAAATGAAATATGTAAAGGAAATAAAATAATAAAAAGACAAATAAATTGTTGACGCGGAAAACCCAAATGATGGGAAAAAACCGCGGGTGATACTCTTGATCACCAATCCACTAATATGCCGACGGCGTTAGTACAAATATTGAGTACAATGTAGAAATATTTCTCAGTGACAATGGCAGATAGTCTTAGAATGTGAGAGAGAATGAAAGTATGCGTATTTTTCTAGAGAGGAAGTCAGAAGAAAACTCTTTTGGTTTACATAAGATTACAAATATATATAGGCTAAGGGATATCCTTCAAAGATGCTGCCAAACTCCCTTGAAGATAGGTAGTGCCTTGTTTATCTCTAACTTCCTCCTAATTTTCCTCCAGCGGTTATATCCAAAGTCAATGCCAATCCCATGATTCTTGCTAACTGATATTTAATTCCTTCTTTGCAAATCTGAAATTTTTCGGGCCCAACACAGACCAACTATCTCCTTCTCCACTTAACACACACACGGAACAAAATTCGTGAATTGGGATCAAGCATCAAGCAAGTATATATTCGTATCTGGGCACTATCTGCAATTCTGCATTTTAAAAAGAAAAAAGAGTATACCAAACTCCCCCCTCAAAGCTGAAAGTCCATAGCATAGGCCATCATAGGGTGAAAACTGAAAAGCCCAAAATGAAATGGTATTCTCGTAGATCAAAAGAATATCCAGAATTTAGTTACTTCATAAGTTTGAATTTAGGGTCTGTTTTTCTCAACTTATTTTCAGTTAAGTTCAATTCAGTTCAGCTTAGTTCAATTCAGTTCAGTTCAGTTCAGTTCAGCTATGGACAATACTTTTACTCTCACATATCACTATTTATTTCAGTTCAATTCAGTTCAGTTCAATTCAGTTCAGTTTAATTCAGTTCAGTTCAATTCAGTTCAGTTTAATTCAGTTCAGTTCAATTCAGTTCAGTTGTTTTATACCGAATAGAACAGACCCTTAGTGGTGACACTTTTAAAATCACGAACTGCTAGATAATTTTTGGAGAGGAGAGAGATAGAAAAAGGAAATAAAAAAATCACATGTGAGGAGAAAGATAGAGAAAAGTTATTACTCCCTCCGTCTCAAAATATAGTTCACATTTAAGTAATTAATTGGACATCTAAGTAATATAGTCCCAAAATGCAAACATCTAAGTAATATAGTCACAAAATACAAACATCTAAGTAATTAATATAGTCCCAAAATGTAAACATCTAAGTAATTAATTGGACAGCCCTCAATGAGGATTGGGTCGCTTAACATTGTACTTAGTAGGAGAAATGCAAAAGATTTCAGGGGATCTATGGAATATCATTTACCCAAAAATATAAGAAAAATGTTTCACTTAACATTGACTTCAAAGAAATCTTCAGTTATTTGACAATTTCAATTTTTATTCTCTTAGAATGAGGAAATTGTCAAGACTCAAGAAAAATAAGAAACGAGAAAGTAACGATAAATTCTCAAAGCATAGCAAGATTTGAAGTAAATCGAAAGTAATCAAGGGAGCAAACTTCATCCCTTGTACACATCAAGTTCTTATGTGTTTCAAGCTAAAACTTAAAAGAATGATCTTATGTATCTAAACAATTACAATTCAACTCATTCTATAAATACAAAAATGTTAGACTAATCTGGCTAACATTGAATTCAATAAAATAAAATACTACCTTTATCCCATAGTAAATCGCCATAATTTGACCATGTCCACAATTCACATAAACTACTTTGATCATATTGTTTAGCTATCATATAAACACAAATGTTAGTTTTAAGATGTTTGATTTAGTTCATATTTTCAACATATCAACTTTTATCATTTTAGCTAATAGATAATTAGAGATGATTATGATCAAAGTTATGCATTACCAATTGCCATGTGTGAAAATCAATTGTATCAAGGATTGTTTAACTAGAATAATACAAACTTTGGCCGGTTCTCCAACAATAATACAAACTTTGTAACAAAATTCTTGGAGTAGTTCAAAACCTGATGCAACCTGAAAACCCGTTAAACTTGGACATGTGTCATTGTTTCATTGGTTGGTTTTTAAATTTTTATTCAAATAAATAACGAAAAAAAACTTTCTCCTTGTCTCCTTCACCTTCACTAAACAGTTTTCCAAGACCCCTCCGACGACCACCCCCACCACTTCAGCTCCTCCGACGACCATCCCCACCACTTCAGCCTTCCCCCACCCCGAAACCCAGCTGCAATTGATCATCTCTCACTTCTTGATCTTCAACTTTACGATGCTTTAGACAAGTAATTTCAGCGACGTCAGAAATAAGCGGACTCGCCGATTCTATTCGCCGACGACGAGTTGTTCGCGTCGACGGTTCAACCTTACTCGCAGGTTCATTTTCATCGACTTTAATTCCACAACAAACTCGAAACACAATTCAACCCCTCATAACACAATCAGACGATAAACGATTACCACCACGTAAACCCTAACCAACAAATCCAACAACACCCCCCACCGCTGAAATCCTCGGCAAAATCAACAATAGGAAAGCAACAAGCGCGTCAACAGCGCAGTTAGGAGAAGAAGAGTCAGAGGAGAGAGAAAGGCGTTCAATAGAAGTAATAATGGCGCCGAAGTAAGCGACAGGAGAGAGAGGTACTTTAAGGTCTTTAAGCTCCTGTGACATGGCGACAGGAGAGAGAGGGACTCGCCGGTTTTCGGGGGTGGGGTAGCTGGGTTTGGCGTATTTCGGGGGTGGGGTGGCTGGGTTTGGTGAATTTCGGGGGTGAGGGAGTGGAGGCGGTGGTTTTCAAGGCTGGGATTGACGGTTTCGTGGTGGGGGAGGGGGTAGTGAGGGTGGACTGGTGGTTTCATCTGGCGGGGGAGGGGGTGACGGTGTGGCAGGGGTGGCGTTTCAGTTGGTAGGGGGAGGGGAGGAAAGAGAAACAGATTTTGGGTTAGATAATTTTTTTTTACATGAGGTTAAAGGTCACATTGCGCTACCGGAAGAATTTTAAGTAAAAGCTTATATTATTTAAAAATAATCAAAAGTTTGTTTTGTTGCGAAAGAACAGGCAAAAATTTGTATTGTTCTAGTTAAAAAATCCTTGTATCAATTAATATAACATGCACGGAAGAAGTAATCCAATAAATGAAAAGGATACCCAAAACTATTTTTAGACCTCAGGATCCATTCGATATCGTTTTTTGTTTTCGATTTTTTAGAAAACTAAAAACCAAAAACTAGAAACCAGAAAAAATGATTTTCACTTTTCAGTTGTCGGTTTTAAAATCATCATATTCCCAATAAATTTGACTAACTTTTTATTTATTATAAAACATATATTGACTACCATAATACCGAACGGGCCCTCAGTTGGATTGTTCACGTTGCTCCAAATGAGTCCCTCGTTACATTATTGCCATATTTGAATATAGTCTAATCGCATACCTAAAAAATACATTTTTCACAAACCAGCAGACAGCAGTAAAACATTGCTGAAAAATCCAAACATGATTACATGTCTCTGAACATTTTGAAACAATTATGTAATATATGTAGAAGACAAAAATTGGGTAAAATTTAACTGCCATATTTATGCTATTCATCTATAATAACTCTTATTTTTTAACCATATATAAAACATTTTTTTTTACAGCAATACTTACAGCAAGGCTCCAGAGACAGAGGAGGAGTCCTCAATACAAAAACCCTCTGCTCACGGCCAAAATCCTCCACTTGACACATTTACCATTAATGCATTTAAAACACGAACTCAGCATTTTGTTATAAAGCTTCTCTCTTTCATTCTTATCCTTTACAACCAACAAACAATCGTCATTTCCTGCTTCGGCATCTATCGCGATATAATCACTTTGTTACAAAAATCCGAAGCTCAAATAAAGAATACTCTCAATCTTTTTCCAGATTTACCTTCACCTGCTTCTCCATTATTGAGAATTATCAGTAGTAGCATTTTCCTGTCTTGGAGAATCTGTATAAAATTGCGCTTGATCTCTCATATCTCTAAAAATGGAGAAAAAAGAATTCAGGCTTTCAGAAGAAGCTCCTCCAAGAATCCATAGCAACAAAGAGCTAAAGGAGTTCATATTTCCCGGGTTTTGACCAGCTTCCGGTTGGTGAACGTCATGGTCAGGGATTGGAAGAGGTTCGCTATCCACATTTTCATTTTGCCGATTTGCATCTGTTGATTGTTCTTGAAGCGCAGGAGCCTCTGCCTGCACATTAGCAGGTATTGGAACATCACCACTAGGCCTGAGCAGAGAGACCCTAGGACCTGAAGCGTCCTCCATTCTGACTGGGTCAGGATTCCTTGTATTCAACCGGGTGATGTGCAATGTAGAAGCAAGTATCGTAGAGGAGGTTATGTGGAAATCCGGGTGATGCTGCATATGTGAACGGCGATTTTGCAAAAACCTTTGTAAAGCAGGGACCTGAACAATAAAAAGGCTCAAATTAAATGTATGAGCTACAGATCAACCAATACGCAAGAGAAAACGAGACTAGTGTTTAAACCACCGGCTACTGCTTGTACAAATATGCTGCAGCACAACTGCAGGACAGCACATTTCAAAAAAGATAAGTTGCAGCCCATATACTCTAGGCTTAATCCATTATCAGTATCTAGTTTCCAGTCCAAAAAGAACAGGAAATATCTTGATATTAGGATGATTGTATTTTCTGTTATGATGTCATCTTCTGTCCGTTCCTTGCAGTTATTTTGTCATTTCCCAGGATCCAGCCGTCACTATTGCATAGTGAACTGTTCTATGGTTGGCTGGTTGCAATTTACAATCTTGAATACGGCATCACATATATGACGACATAGTGAACTGTTCTCTGGTTGCAATTTGCAAAGATCATTATGCCATCAATTTTACAAGATAATCGAAGTTCAAGCTTTAGATCTAAGCTCCAGACGGCTTTATAAGATTATTTACCTCGAATCTGTTCCAGAAATACAGGATAAGATGCAGCATAAATGCTGCAGTAGTAGATAAGGCCAGGTATGAAAAACCTGCAAGAAAGAAGAATAGATTACACAACAAAAAAATTGAAATAAGAGACTAATTTTGACATACACAGGTCATCAAAATTGGTCATACCATAAGCATACGAAAAGAAGTAGATGTGGAACACCAGGAAATAGAGTAAGAAGAAGCGTGGAAAGAACTTCATTGATATTGGAGTACGAACACTGCAAAAGCCACAAGCAGTTCATTTAAGATTTCTCGATCAT
Organism: Beta vulgaris subsp. vulgaris; assembly: GCF_026745355.1. NCBI lineage: Eukaryota > Viridiplantae > Streptophyta > Magnoliopsida > Caryophyllales > Amaranthaceae > Beta > Beta vulgaris. The sequence goes on along the minus strand of NC_079205.1, from coordinate 58,103,101 downwards.
TTTCTACGAGGAAAGAAAGGGAGAAGGGTTGCAATTAGAAACTTAAAAGCATCAGATTTACCTGATAAGGGTAAAAAGCTCACATAGCCAGACCAGTATCAGCACCATAAAAGCCAGCAGTTGATCATCATAAAATTCGAACAGAAAAAACAGGATGCCTATCATGATCTGTAATGCCAAATCCAATGCATCACCAGCAAATTGAAATGAAGATATTGCATTCAAAAAAATTCAAAAACACCATACTTATTGTGGTGCATTCTTACAGGCACAAAGACGAGCGATTCAATGACATGAACAAATATTAGCTGGAATGTTGGAAGTCGATGTCGAGCATGGTGTTGAAGCTGCACTGTAATCATTTGGGGAAAAAGAAGTTCAGCATTTGTTCAATGTCCGTTATACCCAAGGAACTAAGATTTAAAATCAAAGCACAATAGAGAACAAAAACCTGCAGTACATAAGAGGCATGTTGGAAACAAGTGCTAATAAAATCCTCGATATCATTCTTCCAATAGGCGAATCAATTCAATGACATGTAGATATAACAAACAGAAACAAATTTGGATATTGACAACAAGCAATATAATCATATTTGTATAGGCATCACACTCAACATAGACCAAAGCTAAAGTTTCAAAACTTTTTCATTCTCATTATTTTCACCAAAGAATGTAACAAATGAGATTTTCTCTGTTTTACAAACTTCCCATAAATTTAGTTTTAAAATGTTAAAATTAATATAATTAGATTAACTTTTTCTTGATTTCCCCTAAAATTAATTTAGAATCTTTTGGTCTACCCTAAGATTATTTTCTGCTTCCACCCCTTTAGGAGGGGGAGGGGGGTCTCTATAGAGAGAGCATCTTTGCCAGACAATTCGAATACAAACTTTTTCTCTTGCCTTTCAATGTTGTGTCTTCAACACCATGTTATATGGACTCCCATACAAGGCAGGATAGTACACATCTGAGCATTAGATCAACCCATCATGGTCCAAGGTCCCTTTCCCACTATTAACCATTTATTCCTCCTTTACTCTCTTTATTTCTTACGTCATTCATCCCCAAAAGCTCCAAGTTTGTTTTTTATAGCTCTTGTTATCAATACTGCCTACCATTAGCGACCTGATAGTTCTATACTTAAAAGGCCATCTTCTCCTCATAGTTAGCACGGATACGGATACGGAAACGGGTACGGATACGGGTACGGGGACGGAAAACGGCAAAATCAAAATTTTAAAAAACGGGTACGGCTAGGATTCGGTATATATATTAAAAAAAATATTTTTCAATCATCTGAATATTAAATAATAATATTTCTTATTTATGAAGTGCATTGATAAGTTTTCATCTTCTTCCAAAAAAATATCATTATTGAAAGAGTTGAAAGTCAAAAGATTAAATAAAGAAAAAGTGAAGAAATCAAGAAAAATTTCAACAGTCACTTGACAGTTTTCATCTTCGTGGGTTTACACTTTACAACATAAACATAAATGACTAAAATGAGTTGTAAGAAAAAAAGTCACAGCTGTACTCCACTAACTCCACTATTTCAGTCTCCAACAGTACACTTTAATAATTTTTTTAAAAGAAAAGAGAAGGGAGGTATCAGGTATCAAAAGAAAAAATCGACATTTCTATTTTCTACCGCAAGAAAGGACTTTAATTCATGCGAGAATTATCTAGTGGCTGCGACGAAGGAGTTGCCGGAGGTGGCGGCCGGCGTCGGTGGGCGACTATGTGTTGCTGCGACGAACTTCAGTCTATAGTCTCTTCTATGTTCAGGTGAGAGAGTTTGAAAATTTTAAGAAAACCTTACATCTGATTTTTTTCATATTCTATTAAAACTAACTGGGTACGTTTCTATTTCTCTAAATCCGTCCCCACCACGTACCTAGTTTAAGCCCATCCTTACCCAATCCAAACCCACGTACCCATCCATCGCAGTTCGTTTTGGGGACGAATCCACGGCGAATCCGTCCCGTACCCGTCCCCGGTACGGGATTCGGCGTCCGGGAGGAGTACCCGTGCTTCATAGCTCAAGACTTCAACTACGTCAGCCATGGTAAATCCATGCTGCCTCCGCTAACCCACAATCTATATCAAGTACTACTCTCTTTTTTCCATGATCTATCAATGCCGTATCAGTCTTGAAACCAATTGATGTGGTCACATCCAGAACCCCACCAGCCCCCAGCTCCCCAAAAAAAAAAAACTGGTTTTTTTGGAAGCAGTATCAGATATAAAATTTAGTCTGTTGTATAGACAAGAATAAGAAGAAAGTAATTTGTGTACACATAACAAAGATTTGATATGAAAAAGATCTCAGATAGCTCATATGCTATAATGCTAATAGTTGACATATACATTATGCTGAAAAAATTTAGACCTGAAAGCAAAGAAACCTGTAAATTTGAGCATTCGAGTTTGGGTCTCTCTCAATGTAAATGAAACTGACATCGTCGTCGTAAAGAAAACAAAAAGTGACATCATAAGCACTCCGCACTTAGTCACCAAATAATCTGCATTTAAACAAGGGGAAAGCATGTCAACCATCAGACAATCAGTAGAAGAGAGCCTATAATCATGAGAAGCCAAGTCCACAAACATATTAACAGACAGTCAGCGTAATAAATATAACAGAAATGTCAAAAATTATTAAGGTCGAAGCAGGAGACAGAATCAAGAACAGGCTTAAGTATCACAAAACACAAACATGAATATATATGGTGTCAGACAAACCTCCAAATGTAGCAGAAGTTTTTGATGGTTCATGGGCATAACTGAGGTTGTAAAACTCTCTTGTCTGATAGTTATATAGGTAACCTGCAGAGAGATTTACCATGTAAGGATCTTGTCCTAGAATAAACTACAAACTATCAAAGATGCTGTCTGCCAGTTTATATGTTGAGCAACGTTCGGGTCATTGCTTTTATCCCATCCCCCCAAGGGATGAAGTTATTATCTTAGCTAGTTAATTACCAGTTCAAAAATTGATTGCTTACTTATTGATGGGCATAGAAGTGCAAATAATTTTACCTACATATGACACAATCCTGAAATCAACCTAGTAGCATGTCCATCATCGAGTATAGAGGTGCAGATGTCGACAGCAATATTATAACTAGTCAAATACTACTAGAGGCCAAAGCGTGCCTCAAAGATATCCACAGCTAAAAGCATACTACAATTGACAAACACAAGTAGTGGACTAGAAGTGAATACAGAAAGCAGCAATCATCATTTGTTAATACTGTGGGGAAGCAACAATAGCATTAATACGGGTGATACAGATAAACTAGGAACATTGTAGCATAAGAGTTAACAGAATCAAGAAGAGACATCATATATGTTAGGGACAAAAATACTTATTTCCTTGGAGTAGAGAATGATATTATCGTTTCCAGAACAAAAATAACAATTCCTATAGCAAACTATTCTACAAAATCCGTGAACAATCCTCTACTAGTAATTAATCTCCAGATCTGGTTGAAACAGTTCCAACATTATATTTAAAAACCACAAATACAAACTGAACTATACTGTGAGGGGTACCTTGTCCAGGAGAATCAAGCAAACTATTCATCAGAATAGTGTCATATCCCACAACTCTATTTATGAGAATTTCTTGCCACCTGAAAAAGCAGGATGTATTAAAGCTAGGTGAGCACACTATAGCACTATACCAGTAGCTATATATCGATCTCAAGTGCATGATCAAGGTGGTGACGGAGAAAAAAAACTCAGCTTATAACAAAGGGCTACAGTTAAGATGCATTATCTCCATGTAATAGAGGAAATGGAAGTATATTTTGTCTGGTACATTAAATAATATGCTGCCTAGTGCCTACTAGTCTCAACATACAATGATGCTGCCTACTAGTCTCAACATACAATGATGCTGCCTACTAGTCTCAAACTCTCAACTAATTAGTGGTAAATCAGGCCTTAGCACTTGATGGGAAGAGATATTAGGTACAGTAACAAGTAATAGGTGAGGAGAACTAGAGGCACAGCAATTTATAATTATGATAAGGAAAACAAAAAATGGTATTCACCTGTTACCAAAGCAAGGGTGCCGTGCTGATATGCTAATATTAGCTGTCCGAATGTTATGGCGAGCCTTAGCTTCTTCAGGAAGCAAGAAGAATCCCTATAACATGACACAGCAAAGATTAGCAGCGAAATAGGTACCACAACTGTACTCCCCTGATTTTCTGCAGACAGAAAAACAGGTAACAGATTAGAGTCTTAGACTGAGAAGTGACATATAACTCACCTTTTCCATAGTGTAGAGATAAGTTGGTTCAAATGCTTTAATTTTTTCCTCAAGCCACTGCACTGAGAAGACTAGAGAAACTTAAAAAGTAACAAAAAGGAACTATCCAATATCAATTAAAGTCGAATGACTAAATCAAGCCTATAATATGTATACATCTTAAACTTGAATTATAGATGAATTCAACTGGAGAGATATCAATCTACCTGCAATTAAGTTGAGCCTATCCAGGTGCAAAATACGGATCCACTTTGGACTATCAAGATTCAGGTGAATACCTGCAATGTTCTGTACTTAAAAGTCCAATTCAGCAACATAACAACCAGAAAAAGGACTTTGGTAGAACAAAAAGGTATTCGACTGAAATAACTAAAATCGGATCAAAACCCCAAATAACTGAAGAAAATAAAAGTCCACATATTTCCAGAAGACTTGACCTCTTTACAGAATAAGCCGTTAAGCAAGTAACTATGTGAATAGCACTGACGGATATATAATTATTAGATATTACAGGATTCTAAAACTCAACAACATTAGGCCAAAAGCAATCCAATGTGGAGCACAATGTTCCAATTTTCCACACATATTATGCTGATAAAACTTAGAATAATTAGTAACTAATTATTTGAAACTTTTAATAGCTGAAAGATAGTGAGACTAACAGATTGACAAACAGTAAATCAACAGATTATGATGCAAACATTTACTTTTTCTGATATTAGACAAATTCTTAGTTTCTTACTGATTACCCCAGAAAACTCAAGGAGTTGGTGACAGGTGGGGCATGTATAGAAAGCAGATATCTCAAAAGGTCCAAGGATATAGAAACACTCAGGAGTGAGGACTACAATTTGACAAATCTTATACTCCTATCTATTGACAAGAATATAATGCATATGGAGCAAACCAAGCAATAGATACATAATTAGAATCACCCACACTCTGTGTCAAAAAGGAAAAAGCCATATTCCCCTAGAAATTTATCCCCAATGTCAATATCTTATACAACAGCCGCAACTAATTCTTACAGAACTCTCTGCTAGCTGTCATATCTTATATTACAAAGGTGAATGTAAGTTTCATGTAGATCGACACGCCATCAAAAACAAACAGCATGAGAAGTTAATTTAGTTTAGGCTCTGTTTTCTTCAACTTATTTTTACTTATTTTAGACAGAATATGTTAAAGATAAAATCTAATAAGTTTCAATAAGTTCTAACACATCACAAAATAAGCTTTAATAGGTTCCAGTAAGTTAAGATAAGTTCAGCTAACTTTAAATCAGTTCATATATATTAATAAGCTGAATAGAGCACACCCTTAGTGTTCCAACTTATCAAATATGATTCATCTACAAGTAAATGATATATGCAATCTGTCACAACTCACGAGTCTTGATAACCATCATATAGAGCTTTAAAGACATTAATCAGTAGACATATTAGACATATACTTAAAAAAAAAAAAGGCTAGAGACATTCCCAGGAAGCAACTGCAGGATAACTTCAGTGACAGACCACTAACATGAAAAGTAATAGATTGGACCAGCGAAATCCACCAAACACATACCCAAAGAGTTCCCAAACAACGCGTTCCATGTTTCCAAATAAATGATAGACGTCTGTGCCACTTTCTGAAGAACTGCAAGATGAGTGCTCTTACAGACTGTTTTGAGAACATGGAAAAAGTTTCATATGGCTCCTCTCTTTCAACATTAACATCATGAGAAGATAACTTTGACCCCTTCCCATCACCACTTGTTTCTGAAAGTGTTTCCAAGTACTCATCAGAACTTTTCCAAAACTTGTAGTTCGATTTTCCCCTCCTCGTACCAGAAGTAATCCAGCTGAACCAATATTTAACAGCGAACAAGTTTAACTCGTCCACATAAGAATCTGGTTCTCTGGGTTTATCAATTGCAGTTCGCTCAGAAGAGATATCTTCAAAATTAGGCTCAGAAGCATTTTGTCTTAACAGGCCAATACCAGTTATCTGCATTACACGAGTTATCAGCAACTCTTTAAACTGAAAACCCAAACAGGCAGCTCTAACATATACCCTAACTAGACACATTTTTTCTTCAGATACATACATACACGAGGAGAGCAGAATCACTACCTTGGTGTACGGTGTACAACGGCATAAACAAAAATAATAAAAAAAAGACGCCTACAATCAAAAGCAAAAAAATAAAAAAAATAACTTTTAAAAAGACAAAAAGTTGGATAGCAAAGTCGTAGAAAACACACTAGGAGACAAAAAAAATCAGTTTATTCTTTACCTTGATGTAAATAAGTTGCGCATTTGATGTTTGCACTCCTGAGAGCTCACTGGAACAGCCTGGCTGCATTATATTAAATTGAATGTCACTAACATACAAGACCAAAAAAAGTGGATCTCAATTCTTGACCACAGTAATCCATAACACAAACCCCATTTCCCAAACAGTAACAATAACAACAAAAACGAAGAAGTTGATATCTGATGTCTCGTAATAGAGAACAAAATATTTAGCAATGAGAACGTGCTACCATCATACAGATTGTTGCAAGCAGCAAACATCCGAATGATACTTTGATGCAACAGCCCAACACATTCTGGTGTAGCCATTTCTACTTCGAACACATTATCTAAAAGCCATTCTACTGCAAACAGATTATCAAAGGCATATAATATTACCTAAATTCGGTACTTACAAATATAGCGGAAAGAGAAATTAAAAAAGAAAGGGTAGCTAAGCACTTCGCCACATTTTCATTTCAAACAATCACAAAAGACTACCTTGTACCTTATCACCTTAACTCTCAAATATTATGCACTTTAACTCATTTCTACTTTCCACACTTCATAAATTTGAGTTCAGACCTCGAATTTTATCCTTGATCGAAAACTTCAACAAAAGACTACCTCGCAAATTTATCAATTTCAATCCATTCCAATATAACTAGAGCACATGAAAGCAAGAGAAAAACTCAATCCCATCATTAGAAAGGTGAAAATGCATCCGGCTACAGTCAAAATTCTTCATTCTTTCTAATCCTTCCTCCCCCTCCCCGCCCCCGGTGCTCTTCTTTCCCTTCTTCAGGCTGACATCAATTACAGTCGCATTCGCGAACAATCAAAGCCTCAAATCAATTCAATTTCTAGCAAAACAATCATTGAATCTCATAAAACTACTTCCAAATTCCTACTCAGAATTAATAATCCAACAACAAGAACATAGTTCACATACTTAAATACCGAAAATAAAGAAATTAAAAAAGTGGAGGTGAAGAATTTCAAAATTACAAACAGTCGCATTCGCGAACAATCAAAGCCTCAAATCAATTCAATTTCTAGCAAAACAATCATTGAATCTCATAAAACTACTTCCAAATTCCTACTCAGAATTAATAATCCAACAACAAGAACATAGTTCACATACTTAAATACCGAAAATAAAGAAATTAAAAAAGTGGAGGTGAAGAATTTCAAAATTACAAACCTGCTGAACATAATTGGCGTGCATAACAACAAGAATTGCGAACAAAGTAATAGCGGTGAAGAGATAAAAGTACTCAAGAGTAGCTCGAACTCTAGGAGTCACCATTTGTGAAAACCTCTCCTGAACCCTAATAAATGTTTGTTCAGGATCCATTTTTCTACAATAATTATCGAAATTTCTCCCTCTTTCGATCTTTTTCCCCCCAAAATTATCGCTGATTATCGCGAATTTCGAGCTAGGGTTTGAAGTAACACGACGATCGTTGCCTTAAATTCATGAAATTCGAAATTAGGAATTACGATCACAATAATTAGAGAGAGAAAGATGTTAAGATGTTGAGGAGGAAAAAATGGGAGAGAATCAAGGAATTTCAATGCAACTGTAGCTGTATGTTTTCTGTATGTTGTAGAGAGAAGATAGAGAGAGAGAGAAAAGTTAGAATGTTGATTGCGTGGCGGGTAAGACCACGAATTACACGAGATTAATTTTTGTTTTTTGTTTTTTGTTTGAAAAATATTTAAATCTTTTTTTTTTTTTTTGTAATCCTCCTAATAATTTTAATTTTATAGTGTTCTAGACTTCTAGTAAGTAGACGTTGGATGAAGCCTCCTCTCTCCTCCTTTTTCTCTCTTCTCTCTCCTCTCCCACAAAACCCTAATTTTCAATCTAGGGGCTACCACCACCCTTTTGGGCGGTGGTAAGCCCCTTTTCTGGTTTTATTACTAGCTTTTTACGTTTATGTTTCCAATAAATCTTAGTCTCTCTCTAATGGAGAGTTTTTCTACCCATATATTGGGTTATGTCTACCCATATATTGGGTTTTATCTCTCTCCATGTGAGAGTTTAGAGAATTTATTTTTGGGTTTTTCTGTATTTCAAGATGTTGATTTGTTGATCAAAATTGTCAAGACTTCGTTTACAATCACTTGAATTGAATCCGATTCTACTTCAAAACTACAAAAGATCGATGAACCCCCTTGCAGAAGGCTGCATCAGACAGCGATGTGAAAGACAAGGGTTTTCAGAAGTGTTAGATCTACTCAACGATCGTGGTTTTATCATATTAGAATTGTATTTATTTCATTTGATATGTATTTGTTTAGTATTGACTTTTATTGTAGATGTCGTATGACTTTGAATCAATGAATTAATGTTACTTTCAAAAAAAAAAAAAAAAAAGTAGACGTTGGATGTAATGTAAGATTCCTTTTCCCAGGGTAGTAGTTAAAAATTCTATAATAATGGACATATTTAGTGCACCAACGTTTTTAAAATTAAGAATTATTTGGTCAAATTGGGAATTTGATTGGTTGAAGAAAAGGAATCATTGTGGATCTAAAAAATTTGTAGAAAAACGGACTATATTATACAAAAATTGACTATATTAAGAAAAAACTAATTTTATCGGATAATTGGTTTTATCCTACAAAAAGTGATTATATCATATAAAATTGAGTATATCAGATGGAAAACTTATTATATATCAAATAAAACTGACCATGTCATACGATATCATGTGCACAATAAGTTATTGTGGATCGAGTCCATTCAAGTTTTTATAATTTTTGAGTCTAACTATAATTAATTTTAGATTTTTATGTCTTTTTTCTCAAAGCTGTAAATGATGCACACGATTGTCACATGAGTATTGTGCACATAGGTTAAAACTGACGTGTAAAGGAAAATAAAGTACGATAAAAGGAACATTAACTCAAATCAAATAACGCCTTTAATTTTTAATAATTAGACTTAATTATGATGTTCTTTTTTAACTTCTTCAAAATGTTCATTCCGATACAAGGTTATGTTAAACTAATGTCTTTCTCAACTATTTTATATGTTTTCTATAGTTTTACCACTTGTTCTATTTAAATGTTTGCTAGCATACAATTCCGACCATTATTATTAAAAAATTAAGTTGCTATTTTTAAAATTTATATTGAGTTGAATCCAACCATATTTCACACGATAATGTTATTTCTTATGTAAATGATGCAAGATGGTCAAAGTAAATTTTGTGAACACTGTCTGAAAGTCATAATATAACTCAAAAACAAAGGAAATATTATTTTTATTGGAGTAAAATATGGCAAATGGCTATCTTAGCATTGTTAATAAAAACAAATTAATTTTTGCATACTAGTTTTAAAGTGGTGAAGGTGTTATTACGAGTTCCAGGCGATCTGACCAATAGGATCGGATTCAGACTGGATCAATTCAGATCGGACCGTTTTCAGATCAAGTTATATTCAGACTGGAATCGGACCAGACCATTTCGGATCGGATCGAAATTCAAATTATGTTTTGGATCATCATCGGTTTGGTACGCTTTTCGGATCGGACGGTTGTGGATCGTATTGTGGATTGATTCACCTTTATTATGTATGGAGTTGTTACTCCTTTGGTCTCATGGTTTCTTTTACTATGAGCTTTTGTTATGTATAGATGAAACTGCCACTCTTCGTGCTTTCTAAAGATATACATAACTAATTTTCATAGTCAAAACTTGTGCCAAAGAGTACTTGTGATAATCGTTTTTTTTAAAAAAACAGGTCAATTTCGGATACATCGAATCAAAGCCTAATGAAGCCAATAATTTCTTATTGGTTTGATGTCGGGTTACCTTTGGATCGGATTGATCATTTCGGATCGGGCAAGATCATATCGGATCATTCAGATTTTGGATGAGTTTCGGATCAAATCATTTCGGGTTCGGACCGTCTGGTTCAGACCCCAGATCGGATCACGAATCGGATATTTCGGACCGAATTTTCGGATCAGGACCAACTTTGCTAGGTCTAGTTTTGTGTAGTAAAAAAAAAGTCATAAAGTAATTACTTTCTCCGTTTTTTTGTTTTACTTGCAACACTTTTTTAAAAGAAAAATAATTAATTACTTGCAACACTTTCTATTTTTACTTTTCCTTTTTCTCTCTCTCTTCAATTACACAAGCCCAAATTTTGCATTGGAATTGATGAAAAAAAAAATGTTACAATAAGAAAACGGAGGAAGTACAAATATTTAGGGGAAGGGGGAAAGTTGAATTTTTGAAATGAACAAAAAGAAAGGATTATAGACTCCTCATAATTAATTACTAGTTTTTATATGCACGCAATGCGTGCGAAAATACGATGTAGAAAAATTAAATTAATTGTTAACTATATCGAATAAATTAGGGATACTTGAATTGTTGATGGTTTTCTTTTTGTAATGTCTTTTTTATTTTTAAAATTAAGTAGGTAGTTTCTTTTTTTTTTATTTTTTAATTAAAATAAGTAGCTAGTTTTTTCATTAAAGGAAGTAGTTATAATAGAGATGTTATGAGGGTAAAATGGGGTTTCTAATATTTTGGTGTCCTACCCCTCTTCCCATATAGAATAGAGATCCTTGTCTTTATTCTCCGCATCAAAGAGGTTTTCCGTATAAAAATTGCTTGCATTGTTTATTTGAAATCTTACTGTTGCTCTTGTTAATGATTTGTAGTTGTGTTGATGTAATTGATTTTTTAATGATCTAGCGTGGATGTTATTATCATCAACACCTCAGGTTCATTATCAATGACATAGTAAAGCTTCATCAACGCTAACAAAAAAAAGTGTTTATCTTATAAGAGACCATTTACTTTTAAATTAAAATTAAATAATGGTAAGCTCAATATTAAAAAGAGAATTAGTCCAATAGTGACTAGGTTAATTTATTTCACTGACTAGTTTAATCCATTTAGTTACTAGATAGGTATACTTTTATAATAAAATTAGACCGTCTCTATTAATAATTTAGCAAAAAAAAAGCTCTTGATTGAGTTAAAGTAAACAATATGGCCATAAACTTTTGTTCATTGTAAAATCGTCAAACTCTTTGGCTTTGGTGGTTCGCAATATGGGACGTGCAGTGGGTTATGCCCTCATCTTTGAAGGATTTATTCCTACAATGGCAGTATAATTCTTCAAATGATCTTTTTAAGAAGATATGGAGGGCTATTTTTTTCATCATTTTATGGACATTGTGGAAGGAGAGAAACAGCTGAATGTTCAAAGACATGACAAGTACTAGCGAGCAGCTCCAAGATCTTGTACTTACCCGGCTGTGTTGGTGGATTAAAGGGTGGCAAGACCCTTTTCCATACTCATGTAATGAAGTTCTTCGAAATCCAAAATGCCTAAAGTGGAGAATAAAACCATCTCATATTACTTGTGCACAATGAACTATCAAAAGCGACACTTGGAGCCCTCCATCAAACTCCTCTTTAAAGTGGAATATAGATGCTTCCCTTGATCCAATTCGCAATTGTAGCGCCATTGGAGGAGTACTTCGAAACACTATTGGTTCTTCATGTGTTTATTCTCATGCCCCATCCCTCCGCTGGAAATTAATTTAGCGGAAGTATACGCCATTTTCAGGGTGGTGCAGATCTCAATCTCCTCTACTCAGATAAACCCTTATCCTATCGTTTTTTAGTCAGACTTTATAAACGCAGTACGGTGGTGCAATGAGAGCACTGGCAGACCGTGGAGTCTGAATTTCATGCTGAATTTCATACGGAATGCCATCAAATCTCAACTCAACGCTCAGATTATCCACAAAGGAAGGGCCTCTAATGTGGTGGCGGACTCATTGGCAAAGCAAGGACTTAACCGGGAGAATGATTTTATAGCTTGGCTCTAGATTATTCAACGTCTACTTTGTTGTACTAATATTGGCTCATGATGTTTTTACTTCTTCTAAAAAAAGAAAAAAGACAGTTGATGTACATGCTTAGGCTGCTTCTTAATGAGTCAACAAAATACAACCAATTTATAAAAAAAATAAAATATGGCCATAAACTTTATTTAAATTGAGAGAGCACAGAAAGCGTTACATTTACAACAAATCAATACTTCCTTGTCGTAAGAAACTGGTAGTAATCATAGGAAACCCCCCTCGGGCCCATAATCATATCAGTATATCACTCCATAAGTTCTACACTACCAAATTGTTGTGCACATCATGTTGGCATACGTAAGCTTGGTTTAAACACCACAAAAGATGATAAATCAAGAACTCAAAATATGGTACATGTAGAAAGATGACACACCACCATAATTAGCTATCACACGTTAACAAATTTACACTAAATTACAATTAGTTCGGGGAGGTGAACTTGTAGGAGGCATAGGAAAGGGTACCAAGACCCCAGCTACGATGAACGAGCTCCCCCTTGGCGTGTTCACCAGCAGCACCCAGGGCTACATGCAATGGGTAAAAATGGTCCGGCATTGGATGAGCCTTTTTTGCATGGGGAGCTTTCTGCAAGTACAGATTCACATCTTCATGCCTGAAAATTGAAGTTCAACCATCACATAAGCATAGGATTTACTACTAATAGAAGGAACGCGTTTAATTGTTATCATACTTCCTCCGTTCCGTTTTAAATGAAACGTTTGCTTTTTCACGCAACCCAACGCGCTTCTTTAGTCATTAATATCTTTAGTTGTGTAAACGTAAAAAATATAAAAAAGTTATAATTTGATAGTATACATCGAGACGAATCTAACAAGATCCCACTTGACTATGTTTTTCTTTATATAATAGCGACAAATTGGAGTTAAAATTGATTAGTGAATAGTGTCATTTCATCCAATGTTTCATTTAAAACAGAACGGAGGTACCTACTAGATATAAATATTAATGTTTGATGGAATCCAATTCCCAAAAAAAAGGGGAAAATGATGATTTATGTAAGCTCGATAAAATAGCTGTTGAAGAGATATAGCAAAATTAATTAATTATGAATTTAATGGGTATTATAACATCGCCTGATTAAAAGCTACTCCCTCCATCCATAAAATCACATTTATATTTTAAATCGTTTCAAAAAATTTCCCTATAATTTTTTTTATAGGTAAGGAGAAAGCGGCCTACGATATGAATGAAGTCAATTAGCTAGTTATGAACTTCTCCCATATACATGTACACTTTGCTAACTCAAATCATCATAGCCAATCCTAATTCACCAATTCAAAAACTTGCAATATGTACCTAAATGTGGAGCATCAAAGTATATATGAAAGAGTCATTACCTTCCACTGATCAAAGCTTCTTCTAGCCATTTATCAAACTCTCCAGCCCATGGAGCAACTTCACCAGAAGCATCCCTATTGAGGATCCTCAAGTTATGAGTCGCGCTTCCGGAACCAATGATGAGAACACCTTCCTCCTTAAGAGGAGCCAATGCTTGGCCCATGTTATAGTGGTATGTAGCATCCTTGTTCATTTGAATTGAAAGTTGACAAACAGGAATATCAGCCTGAGGGTACATCAGCATCAAAGGCACCCAGGCACCATGATCAAGGCCTCGTTTCTTGTCTATGTGCACACGTTTTAATCCGGACTCTTTCAGTAGTTCTTGCACTCGCTTAGCCAATTCTGGAGCTCCAGGAGCAGGGTACTTAAGCTGTGAAGAGAATTCATGGGTGTGTTAAAAGTTGATACTACTTGCATAACGGTATAATGGCAACATTTTGACTTTGGTTTGAAGTTTAACCATACATATTTTTTACTATATATGAAAATTATATCATCATATCAAATGTTTCAAACTATATACCAAAAATGTGTAATTGCAAAACACTGCGGCCTTATTTGGTAAACAGAGGTTTGGGGTAAAATTAGAAGTTTGAACTCATATTAAAGGATTTGACTAGTCAATCCTCTAAATTGAGTGTTTGGTAAAGAGAGGTTTCAATTAACTGATTATGCTCAAGAAGCTCTTTTTGAAAAAGCTAAGGGGAGGAGCTTTTTGACATTAGAGGTTTTTGGGAATAATGAGTGGGTCAACTACATTTATGTCTTAAAGTTGTTGAGAATTATATTAATAAACAGTATATGATACAACAATAAATTATGCATATATTCTTTTTGGTCATTTTACACGATTATGTAACAATTAGATATCAGCTACTTACCGAACACTTTTGTACAAACAACTACTATAATAAGCTATTCAAATCAACTAACTAATACAATCAGCTAGTCAGATTAGCTAATACAATCAGCTAGTCAGATTAGCTAATACAATCAGCTATCAGTTATCAACTATCAACTAATACAAGCTATCAGCTAACAACTACATTCGTTAATTGTCAAACATGGCCGGCCTACCTTTATTTGAATATAATTTTAATGTTTACACTTTGCTTTACATGGCCATCAATGACCACCAAATTTAATATCAAAAAATTACTCCCTTGTGTATTAATATTTAATACAATTGTTTCAATCAGTATCTTTCAAATATATAAACTTTAAGGAATTGTAAAATTTTCAAAGTTACTAGTGTGGTCAAATATATCCATTGATGAATAAATTAAACAAGTCAAAGCATTGAATTTATTAAATAAGAAAATGGATGGAGTATTAAGGTATGTTCGACAATATTTTTCAAGTGATTTATAAAGAGTTGATCAAGTCAAAGACTATATTAAAACAAAAATGGTGCTTAATATATTAGAAATTTAGAGAACACCTTCTATTATCATCTAGGAAAATTTTACCAGCAATTTAAACTTCGCAGTTGAAATGTTGGATAGCATCATTCTATTGCCTAAATGTCACGCACTAAAGTCTCACCTAATAGATGATACTAAAGGTATCTTTGTAAAGTTGTAACTGTATATTTTACGTATATTATACTATATATGAGCCCAAACATCCTCATTATAATCAAATTGTATAATTATTTTTCACATTTAAAAAAAATTGATAAAAAGAATTTCTCTGGGTTGCCTCACACTGGATCCCCACCTAAAGGCCCATTACAAGCCAGACACCCCAAACCCCTCTTCTCCCTTAAATATTTTTAGCTTGTATGAATACGTATCCAAAAAAAAAAAAAAATAACAAGAAGAAAATATCTCACCAAACCCATGAAAGACATAAAAAAAAAAAATGACACTCCACCATTTGTTAATTGTTACCACCTTCTTAGTTCCCACTAAAATTCAGCTCAAAATAGCCGAATAATCATCAATTCATCACTCCAACTTTAAATTTATTTCCCTAAACCAAAGAAATTTCTTTCCACAATACTATTTTAACAACTAACCGCACTGATATAGACAAGTTCAATCTCACATATTGCATCCCTTCCGCGGACTCTACTAACTAAATTAGATGACATCCACGCAAACGACAAATTAAAGATAGAGAAACAAAAACAACATAGTATACATACCTTATACATAGGAGCAGGAAAGCCATAAAAATCATAGATAGTATCACAACGATCAACCGCATTAACCGTAGGTTCATGTGTTTCCCAGTGACCCGAAATAATTAAGATAGCTTTTGGTTTTTGATCATATATTTTCTCTCTCCAACTCTTTAAAAAATGTCTCGCAGGAATCGAATCGTCGATCGCTAGCATCGGCGATCCATGCGATATGTAAAAAGTCTCCATAATTTTTGCACCACTATTATAACTCATTTTTGTTGGTTTGCCAAATTTTGAGATGTTGACAACAAAATAAAACAACACGAAGATTGTTAGAAGAGATGTGAAGAAAATAAGGTGAAGATTTGTGAATTTGGTTGAAGTTTTGAAATTGTTATGAAAGGAATTATTTGGGTTGCGAAACTTGCGTTGTTGCCGCGTCATATTTATAACTATAACAAAGATAAAGTTATAATTGTATATGGACAACTACAGATGGTTGACGTGTGAGCTGACCTATACCAATTACCAAGTTACCAACCCCCTTTGGTTTCTTTGACGCTACACTCTTTTGAACGTAGAATTTTCGGTATTTTTGTAATGGATAAATAATACTCCCTCCGTCCCATAATATAGTGCTTGTTTCTTTTTTAAACGGTCTTTAAGACGTAACTTTGACCTTTAATATCTTCAATTTCGTTTTAATAAAAAATATAAAAAGTTGATATTATGAAACTACACATTGAGACGAATCTAACAAGATCCCACATGAATATGTTTTTTTATATATACAAATGAGAATATTCGGTCAAAGATTTTAAAGTTTGACCCACCAAAAATGAAATAGGCACTATATTATAGGACGGAGGGAGTACTACTTTTTTTCATTGTGACATGATTATTTATATTTTTAGTTTTAATGGCTCATTAGTTTTGAGTAGGTTTTGTGTCAATATGATGGTTTTGGTTCACATTTACATAGCATAATTTTTTAAGTTTGGAAGGTTCACTAGTTTAGGTCCGAGCTTAACTCGGCATGTATTAGGATTCGTTTGGTTATCGTTGGAATTTTCATTTCCTTGAAAATTTTATTTCAAACGACCTCTTATAAAGAATTATATATGTTTTTTGGTTAAAGAATATTTCTATGTAGAAGATTTTGTTTCCTATAATATCTTATTAATGATTTAGACAAGAATTTTTTTAATGAGAGAGTAACATATCAATCTTAACCACTAGGCTAAGACATCTTTGGTAATATAATTAGTATATTGTTATAGATATGAAACTTAATAATGATTTGATCCCTCAATCACTCGTAAGATCGTAAGTGTAATAATCTATTTGTCCAGAAATAGTTACGAATTATCTAGATTTTTTTTCATAGATATTACAAAAGCAAGTTTTAATTCCTATTTTGCATCAAAGTTAATATTATTTCCTTGCATATCGTCCACGTAAGACTGGATGCGAGAATTTTTTTTATATTGTGCTTAAGCAAAAATGTTATTATAATTAGTTGTTCACATTAAAGACGTGCTGATTGTATTAGCGAATTTAGCGGTTATAGGAAACATAAATTGTGGCGCATTATTATACATAACCGCTACTCGGAGAGTCTTTGAAGGAATAACAAGCAGATTGGAGCACAACCATCATTCTCCTTCAACACCTCATGAACCACGTCGAGTGCATCTCCCTCAAGCCAAACATCATCATGCCCACATCTCCGAGCAACCTACAGCCCATAGCAAGCAGCGCAGCAACTTCAGCCAACCTTGTGTCCTAGCCAAAGTCCATCCTTTTCACAACAACCAACACAATTCTCCCATCAGCATCCCATATCACAACCCCCATTCCTATATACACCCTCCACCATATGGACATCAACATTTATCTTCAGCGTACCCAGGGGTGGTTCCTTTCGTTGTGTGCTAAATAAACTTGGCCTAGTGCGAATGAAAGAAGGTAATACCTATTGTTTGTAAGCATCAAAATCAGCCACAATTTGAAGAAAACTTACAACCATGACGTGAACTTTCAATATTTCATGAGCATATACAAAATGGTTTCGACAAAACCAAATCACCCACGCAATTGTCATGATTTCTCTCACCTATCTTTTCCCATCTTGCTAGTTCACTTAATCAGCTTTGCCGCCACTGAACCCACATGACCATCTTCTACCAAAGCAGCATGCTTGCTTTCCTCCCACACACTCTTGATTAGTTCACATTCAAAGAGGACGTGGTTATTGATTCTACTTCCACCCTACAACATGACATGAATGATAAATCATAGACTGAACGACCGAATAGGAAAAATTGGGTGCTATCATATAGCTTTGTTTTGGCTAAGTTCACGAGTTAGAGATAAGCGGACTCGAACCGCTGACATCCGCCACAGGGTAAACCACATCTCTCAGGCCCCCGACTGACTGATTCTACCATAGAGGCCAACAATAGACAATAACTACCCCCGAACACAGCTTACAACTTTCATCGTACTGTGCTCTCCAAATCATCTTAGGCTATACGTCTCCTAAATAAACTCTCTTTTACATCCATGGTTTCCTTGCCAACTTGTCACACAAAATGAGCTAGCAGCTTAGGATGCCCATCAAAATCCCACACCAACCACCAGAACTTCGAATGATTATGCACTTCTGCACCAACTAATATAATCTAATCATTTAACCAACCTTAATAGTGTATATACTTCAACAACTTCCTTAATGACATAGCAAAAGGGGGAAAAAAAGTGAAAACAACTTAATCAGTTACCAACCGTAATAGTGTATATATATACTTCAATGACTTCCTTAATGAGATAGCAAAAAGGTGAAAACAACTTGTTTTTCCCACAGCATTTATATCTCCTCCAACTCATTTTCAAATCCACTTTTCAATGTTCTCTTTAAGACTTTAACTATGATCAAAAGTGGCTAGCAGGGGTAGTGAGAACAAGTGAGGGAAAATGGGTGAGCGGCTTTACAAAAACCACATTCGCACGTGATGCGTTGGGGGCCGAACTGCAAGGTATTCATGAGGGGTTAGCATTTGCCCTCCACCATGGCTTTAGGAAATTGGTACTTTTCTCCGATTGTAAAACGGCCACACAACTCCGTGACCAACATATAACCCAAACTAATATATATTCTGATGTACTATGTAAATGCAGGGAGTTACGCATGAAGTTTGAGGAAATCAAGATCCTACATTGTAAGCGACAAGACAACAAGATTGCGGACACGATGGCAAAATATTGTATGACACATGAAGACCCGCAAATTTGTAATAGAGTAGCTAGAATTTTCCAACATGTTCCTAGCTATTGCGTAGAGACTTATCTAGAGGAATGTATTAGTAATGACTACATGGTTTGCTCCCAAGAGCTGTATGATACTACTATTTAAACTTTAATGCATCCTTTTTCAACAAAAACAAAGAAAGTTATCAAAACCTAATTCCATATAGTTTTGTTTTTCAGTTATTTCCAACCAGCTGAAATCCACTGATATCGATAAATGTTGACATAAGCAAATATGTTCACATATAACCATGATTCTTTCTGAATTTTGATGATTTTGGAATAGGTGGTTGCTCGACTGGAACGCTCATATAAATAAAGAAAGTAAGAATTTATCAAAATTACAAGTACATTATGAAAATACAAAGACGATGAAATTTGATTGAAAGAGACAAAGTTGAGAAATGTCTTTAGAGAGTTAGACAATACTCCATCAAAGAAGGATCATAGGAATAAATAAATAAATAAATCACAGACAATTTCACAGAAGATCATAAAGTTGATCAGAATCACATAATCAACTTAATTGGTCTTATGTACATATGATACATAAAATAAAATTTGAGCAACAAAATGTATTGAACTCTCAAAGAAATGCAATAAGACCAAGTATTATAAACATCTAGAAATGATCACAATGCATGCATGTATTACAGAACAATCAATGAGACTTTCTGTTTAGTAAGATAGCAAGAAATTATCAAATATCAAGGGACATCTTGAACCCATAAACAGAGTTTCAGAATCACACCTGATTAATTTCATCAGTCAATCAATATCCGAATGGTTAACCCATAGTTTCTGCAAGAATTCACAAAGGCTTGATAATGTAATAATTAGCATAACTACATAAGTTCAGATATAACTATATAAGTGTATATATATATATATATAGTATATTATATATATTATATATATATAAGTATATATATATATATATAATATATATATTATATAAGTATATATATATATATATATATATAGACTCGATCTGATTAATTCATTCTTGAAGAGAATATAATTGAGCTGAAGAGATGATACAAACTAAACAAGTATTACAATGTTGAAATTAGGTGGAAGTGAACTTGTAGGAGCCATACGACATGATACCACCATCCCAACTGTTGTGAATAAGTTCTGCCTTCGAATTTTCACCAGCGGCACCCATGGCTACATGCAGTGGATAAAAGTGCTCAGGCCAAGGATGAGCCAATTTCCAGTTTGGTGCTTTAGTTTCATATTTGTTCACTTCTTCATAGCTGAAAACCAGAGAGTAGATAATAGTCAAAAATACAAAGATCAATGTTTTAACAGCTAGCTACTGTTGTCTTAATCAACAGTATGAAAAACATAGAATGTAGTCAGGCGGTAAGGCCCTAGCTGCCTCAAACCACCAAAATGCTTAACAAGCCAAGATCAAGAATAATTTTAGTAGATATATAAGGTAAATTTAGCAAACATAAGTAAAGTTTAGCAGAAGTAAATTAGTTCAGCAGATACAACTCAGATGAGCGCTCTAGTCATGCAATTTGAATCTAGGATTATATTTTAATATTAAGTTAATATCCAAACAATGACTTATCGACCATTTCCTCTCCCTCGCCTTCCTGTTTCTCCAATTCTTTCGATCCGAAAAAAGCTTTGTAGTTCCAAGCGAGACAAGAAGCAATATCATGATCGAGAAGCCAAAAAGGCCATAGCAATAACCATACATTTGAAGTTTGAATTTTTGTTCATTCTAGTTTTTAGCTGAAAAGAAAAGAAATTACCTTCCATTTGTCAGAGCTGTTTCAAGCCAGCGATCAAAAGCTGCAGCCCACGGAGCAACTCCATCAGAACAAGGAGGGGTACCATTCGAAGGGTGTGTTGCACTTCCGGAACCAATGATGAGGACACCTTCATCCTTTAGAGGAGCCAACGCTTGTCCCAACTTATAGTGGTGTGTTCCATCCAAATGCGATTGGACAGAGAGCTGACAAACAGGGATGTCAGCTTCAGGATACATCAGCATTAGAGGCACCCATGCACCGTGATCAAGCCCTCGTTTCTTGTCAGTGTTCACAGATTTGAAGCCAGATCCTGCGAGAAGATCTTGTATCCTGTTTGCCAGTTCTGGAGATCCAGGAGCCGAGTACTTAAACTGGTAAACAAGTGAAAGAGCTACATTAATAAATTTCAGTTATAATACAACAAAACAACTTCCACCCCAAACTGCAGTACAACATGTTTGATTTACTCCTACGTTTAATTTAATACATTTCAAGTGCCAAATTCATCTAATAATGTGAGATTTCGAACTCCCTAACACATAATGGTGAGATTTCTTCTGATATTAATTGTTATAGGACTAAAATCTTGTATAGTGTTACAATATTATTAGGTTTCCTTATCTAATTAGGACTAATATCTTGTATGCTTCACTATAAATTAAATAGGATCAATGGTAAACACTCCAATTTATGGAGTTTCCACAATATCTAACACTATCTAAGAATTATAATCAAACAATCTATACTTAACAAGAGCATTTATAAAAAAACGTTCTTACATTTTTCAGATGCGCTCTCTTCACCTTACAAAGTTTATACTATAAGTTTTACGGCTAATAAGGTCCAGCAACTTCAGCCCAAATAAGTTTAGGCAAAGAGATTACAACTACCATTTTTGGATAAAAACACATCTAGGCATGATATTGACCATTGACTCAAATGATCCAATCTTAGAAATTTGTCATAAGTAACACATCAAATAATTCCATACACAACATGTATCACTACTTTTATGCAAACAAATTCTACCTTACATATGCCTAAACTAACACCCTCAATCATGTAAAAATTAAAACTTCACTATCTTCATACATCCAGAAAAATTCATACAACATAAACCCTTTTCACTATTTCACTTTAATAATTATGCAAAAACTTGGTAACAAAAAATACTTCCTCCGTAACATAAAAAACGCAACAATTAAATATTTTATATCTCACAAATAATAATATCCAATTATTGTATTCTTTCTGTTACGGAGAAAGTATAAAGAAATCAAATAAAAAAATCACAACTCAAAAAAAAAAAAAAAAAGATGGGAGGAGAGAGAAAGACCTGGTACAAACGAGCAGGAAAACCTCTGAAATCATAGATGGTATCATTGATGTCCACAACATTAACAGAAGGTTGATCAGTTTCCCAGTGAGCAGAAATGACGAGAATAGCCTTGGGTTTTTTAGAGAATATTTTCTCTCTCCAACTTTCAAGGAATTTTTTAGAAGGCTTTGAATCATCAATTGCCATCATTGGAGTTCCATGAGAAATAAAGAAGGTTTCTTTGATGTTATCTTCACTACCCATTTTCAGATTTGAGCTAATTAGGAATTTGAGTAATGTTCTTCTGTTGATTTCTGGGGTTGAGATTGAAGAAACTTGAAGTGATGATTTTAGTTGCAAGTTTTGGCACGAAAGTATCATATTAAGTATATTAGCTACTTTTATTGATAGCTTGGATTATTAGTCGTATCAATCATAAATTATAAAGATCTCATTGAAACTGACCAATCAGATCGTCCTGATTTAATACAGTAGCGTGAAACACGATTACACAATAGTATATTGGAGAAGATTTGGACAAGAGAGATAATGGAAACTTCGTGAAAGTTTGACCAATTATTTGCCACGTGGCTGCCGACTTAAGAAACAAGGATAAACCTAAAGCTGCTATGAACTTATGGCGTTATGGGCTATGGCTGTATGGGTCACTGTTAAAATAAGAAGGGTATTTTTGTAATTTTACTTTATTTTATGTGCACTTGGTAAAAACATCACAATTCACATGAATTAAGTGCTTGTTCAGTATAATTAGTGAAAAATGACATGAAAAATTCTGATTACTCAGAAAGGATAGAACAAATAGATAACTCAATTAATCAATTTAGTGAAAAGCTGACTTTCCTGTATTTATGACAATATAAGAGTAAGAAGACAGTTAGACAGATGAAGAATAGGCAAGAATCAACCTCTTCCAGGCGAAGTTTTGGTAGATCGCTGAATCCGAAAAGCAGCTTCTAAGTGAGATGATCTCGGCTTGTCCAAACAAACAACTTTAGAGTTTTTAAATTACTATGAAATTCCACTCAAAAAAATTAACAAGAAACTTTACCGTCCATGTTTTCTCATGTCAACCAACCAAACACTTTGTAGTAGTAATGGATACCTTTTTTTTGTTTCCGATAGGTTGTACAGAACATTTAATAGCCCTTGAAATCTAACATGAAGCATAACATGTTGCTCTTGTGACTTGTGAGACCAACTTTAATTCAATAGTCTTAACATAAGCATTTTTCCAATATCAGCACGAACCTCACTCCTTAAACCAAAACACTCACAACTAGCTGTTCAACCAAATGGGCAGGTACAACAGCATAGGAGTAGTACTCAGAATAAGTTTAACAAGATAAGGGGATCATCAGATGCATAGAATAAGAGACTGCCGCAAGTTCTTAGCAAAAAAAATGAAATCTGAAAGTGATACATATCAGGATCAGTTTAATGTCTCAATCACAAACAAATTCAGCAGAAAATGCATTTTTTTGGCTTTGCCTTGCTTAGTGAACTTGTTAAGATAAAAAACAAATGTAACAAATAATTCAGCAAAACTGCTTCTCCAACTCATGCCAGCTCAGATCAAATGATAATGCCATTCATGATTCATCACAAAGCTACGTACCAAATCATGATTTCAACTTCTTCCTCGCATGCGGCCTTAGCGCCTTAGCACCCGCCTCAGCGTAAGTTCTCAGCTTTTGTAAGATCCTTCTTTCACTGACACGAAGGACCAATGAATGGTACAACTTTCTTTCGGTAGTACAATCACAGTTACTTAGGTTCTCGATTTCATGTTCCAACAAGCTTGTGCCATACAGGCGCTCTCTTATATCAGCAAGTGATATTAGAGCCTTACAGACACCCTTAGTCAATAACATATCACTAGTCATTTCAGAAATTTCTCCCTCTAGAACTTTGCCTTTCTTTGACATAATAGTTAAAGCAGACTCGGTGGAATTTCCTTTAAAGGCTAAGGTGAGATCCAACTTAGTATATGCTTCTTCAGACAATAAGATTATGTAAAGCAAGGACAATAGCTCAAGTTGGGGTTCACCGTTATATGAAACTTCAAAGTATTCTGAATTTTCGCTTTCACAACCTGAGTAGCCGAGCTTTCTCCATAAAGATAGTCTTGCTCTACTGTGACGATTAGAAAAGAGAGATGAACTCCACGGGAGTACCAATTCTATATCAATATTGACAATGTCATAAGGATTGTCTAGTTCCGTAAATCCGTATCTATGGAGCAATGCTGCATTTCCCATAGACCCATATGTGTTAAAGACCTGAAATAGATAAGAAATGTCAGAACTCAGAAGAGAGGAAGCCCGTGTTTGCATATATGATGCCCAGAATGCCATCTCAAATTTATAACAATTAAAACAAGGCATTGTGGAACAGAGTCACAGATCACTATGGAAAAATGAAGTAATTACCACAATTTCAACTTTAAGTGAGAGGGAAGATGGGAGAGGGGAGTGTTACCTAATTCATGATATAACAAAATGGGTACGTAAAGATCCAAAAGTATACCACTTGCACGTATTTGCCTTTTTCGGATTAGTTAGCAAATCAGGTAACACTAAGAAAGGGGCAATAATAGGAAGCCCAAATGACAATGCGTCATCTTCGGAATGATGATGATAAATAAAAAACATATAGAGAGTAGATAAAGCCTAACAAGAGATACCTCAGCACCGGCATTGACATCTTTCACAAGAATCATTTCCAAGACAAGGGGATTGTCAGGTATGTCTTCAGACTCCAAGTTAGGACCATCTAAGGAGCTCGGAACAAGTGAAGCACCCGATGAACCATTATCTTCACACTGAGATGTCTCTGATTGAAATTCCTCATTTTTGTCATTCTCATCATCAGTCACGCTGTCAGCACTGTCATCGGAATCATCAGGAGATGGTGCAGAGGTAAAGTGCACATCCTCAGCTCCGGTCTTGTGATTAAAACTGAAGAAAAGAAGAAAATTTCTATTAACCTTTTAAAGTCAGAAAGCAGTACGCAAAGAATTAGAGCATCTAGAGATTTTATTCATTTTAAAGCATTTGATTAGCAATCACCAAATCATCATGGATTTTGCAATGAAAGAAAGCTCTCAGTTGTAGCAGTGTAATCTAAATACTTCCATTGGGTGAGAACTAAGAAGGAAGTATTTAACTTACAGATCCGCCAAAGGAACCATTCCGGAGCCATGGTAGTCATCAATTTGAAAGGATCGAGATGCTATAAGGCTTTTTGCAGCAAAGTAATCCTCAACACCGAAAAATTTTGGATCAAGTGCAAATTCAGCTGAATGAATTAGAGGTAGAATGCACTCTTTCCAGTCCTCATAGATGAGAGCTTTGTCTTCTTTGATCGTCTGCCTACAAGTGTACAAAAATCATGAAAATTGGAAAAACACTAAAACATCATCTCCTAGCTACACTGTTTACGAGAGATTGAAAGGAGAAATCTCAAAACTCCAGCATGCAAAACCTATGATATCAAAACAAGTTCACCTTAGCTACACTCACATAAAACTTAAAGTAGAATTTGATAAGCAGGGTCCGGGGATTGTAAGCAAAACTGTAATGTCATAGATCAAGAACTATACTACTGGAACTTTCCACTAGAAGCTCAGGCTACACTTTGATTGCTGAACAATGAGTTCAGATAGACGGTAACTCGCACTAACTTACGCAATTCCAACTTTAAGTAAAACAATTTTTGATGAGCTCTTTCAAGAATCTGATAAATGCAAATCCTTGGGCATAAAAATAGATACATCTTTTTGGAATTCATAGGTAAACGAGAGCAAACACAACCTAGATCCAAGCTCCAAACC
The DNA here is from genome assembly GCF_026745355.1 of Beta vulgaris subsp. vulgaris. Lineage (NCBI taxonomy): Eukaryota > Viridiplantae > Streptophyta > Magnoliopsida > Caryophyllales > Amaranthaceae > Beta > Beta vulgaris. The sequence goes on along the minus strand of NC_079205.1, from coordinate 58,076,896 downwards.
AAGGTTTCTTCAAACCGAATATTAACTAGTGCCAACTTAGCCAACTGAAAACAAATACTAATCAAGTTCTCTATCTACCAAGGAATGGAAGAAGAAGATAGAACTCTAAATACCCAAAGTGGTGTATCATATTAAAAGTTAAAACAAGAGAGATACTACCACAAGTTCTTGAAAGGTCATCCTAGCTGTTAATCATCACTATAAGCACAGTTCCTAATTGCCCTTGTTTACACCATGTCAATACTTACTGCTGTTAAACATGATCACACTTCATGTATACATACACAATATCACCACAATTTCTTGAAGTTCACAAATTTCAAATGAAAACAAAATCACGAATAGATAAGCCAACTCAAGATTAATACCAAATTCCACAAAAACAGAAAAACAATTTCCATCAATCCAAGCATGAATCAAACATATGTTAGATATGCAAATTTCACACTGTGAGCATGGTACATCCAACAATATAATCTTGTTTAGCAACTATTAGCACAATGAGAATCAAAATGAATGAAAGAAAAGCCTTGGGTGTACCGCGCACATGGTATAATCGCGTGTACAGCGAATACACGACTATATAAAGAGGTCATGAAACCGCACCTTATGTAGCTCAGTACCACAAAGAAGGCGATCAACATCATCCAAACTCCAAACAAAAGGCAAAGGCTCAAATTTAGGCAACAGGTCAAGGTAACCACACCAAGGAGACTTCAAACCTAAACTTCTCTCGTACATAACCGCAACAGAAAGTCCTAACAATCCATCAAAATCAGCAGCTTCAATCATTGACGAAGCTGCGGAGGTTCGAATCGTCAAGCAAGCAATTTTAGGGATTGTAGCAATTAGGTCTCCTTCTTTTAAGTCGCATTTTGACTTGACGCAGATTCCGGAGTTTTGTGTTTCCAGAAATTCTAGGGCGTCGCTGAATTTAATGCCGTTTGAGGACATCCATCGTTTGAAAGCACGAAGACGCCTGTTGAGAGGAGAGAGAAAGAGTAGTGAGTGGAAGAGAGGAATGAGGAGGAGAATGGAGAAAAAATGAGGAGAGAGAATGTGTACCTGGAACTGGAAGCCATTGTTGGTGGAAGTCGTCGTCGTCGAGAGGGATGTTGAGAGGGTTTCGTTGCGACAGGATTTTGAGAGGGTTTTAGACGTTGGAAGCTAAATGGCATCTTTGGAGCGGTTGATTGTTGAAGGTGAAAAGCTAGCTTGAAGACTGACCACGGCTCTGTTTTTTTAGACTGAACTAGTTATTAGGCCCGGGCTACGCCCCAGGTACGGAAAATTTTCATTTATTAAAGTTATAATTTAAGATGATAACACTAAATATTATTTGGTCTAGTGGTTAAGACTTTAGTGTATGTTCTTGAGGTTTCGGGATCAAACCTTACACTATGCAATTTCTAATTTTTTTTTTATTGTTGTCCATTACATGGAGTAAAACTTCCTTAGGGAGAGCGTCACGTGGCACCGTTTCTGGCTTAGGCATGCCTTTTAATATATTAGTATAGATTAAACTAAATTAAATGGAACTGATTTGTTTGAATTAAATTTAACTTGTTTTGTCAGAGAAAACCAATTGAACTGAATCTTCTTGACTAAATATTCATTAATTCAATTCAAAAGAACATAGCCTACCTAAATCTCTTGAGTCTCGGTGAACAGCTGAGATTTGGACTGTTTAAATTATGAGGTTTGGAAATAGCATAATGAATTTCACTTCGGGATTGATTAACTTGTTCATGTTCATTTATCAAGTTTTTATTGAATCTTACTTTTTATTGGTAAATTTTGACAGGATATTTATACATGGGATCTCTACATTAAAAGGCAATATGATTGTCGTTGTCGCAGTATCAAGGACCCTTGGTTCTAATGGTATGGTTTTCTATCTCCCACATAGGAGATCAAGGTTTAAAACTTAGTGGAAGCAAAAATTTTAATATTGTTGGGGAGGGAAAAGAGGGGGAGGGGGGGCTTGTTGGGCCTATGGGTGGTTTTGGTTTACACAAATTAAAACTCAACCCAAACCGCGAAATAACGGTTTGAGTTGCAGTTTGGTGCGGTCCAGCCCACACTTTGAACAGCCTTAATTCTGTCCAACTCCAATGGGCAATAAGGTATAGTTGTTTGTCCACTGTTCCACACTATTACCTAAATTTTAGCAGTTCATAGTCCATCAAGATTTATTTGTCTTTTCTTCTATTCCTTACTTGCCTAATCTATTTGGCTCTTAAAGCCGGTTGTTTTATATTTTCTATAGATCTTGGCTCAAACCCATATTAGAGTGGGATAAAGTAATATAAAACTAAGGCTTTATTTGACAATTATCGTTAGTTGTTAATTGTTAGTTGATTGTATTAGTTGACTAGTTAATTGTATTAGATATTTTATCTAAAGGTGTTTGGTAAATAGCCGATATATGATTGCTATATAATTGTGTAAAATGACCATTTTTTATGCAAAAAAGGGAATAAATATGACGCTTACAGACAAAAAGGCTGGGGAACTAGGCGAGGGATAGGCACACTAAAAATGTCTTCATGAAGAAGGGGAGCTATGAACTATGAACATTTGAACCCACAACCTCAAGTATGAAAGAAAGAGATACAACCATCACTCCACTATACTATTATTGCTCATTTAATCAAAATTAATGATGATGTATGAAAAGAGAACTTTTGAAATCCATATAATGAATGACATGACTTTTTAAATGAGTATGAGATGACTTATTTAACTACTACTAAATTGTAGCACTAGAGAAACCCCGAGGCGTCGCCCGGGCCTAAACACTAGTTAAGAATATGAAATCTCAACCATGATAATTTTGATTTTGAGGTCCTTCCAAGCATGCTTTGTTGTCCATTTGTAATATGAGCTTCTGAATGTCTATGTTGGATGCCATTTTTAAGACCATCCCAGTCGCCAAAAGCTCCGCCCTATAAGATGTGCAAATACTAAACTTTGCTGCAAAATCCCTGGAGGAACTCCCTTATGATAATATGGACATGTCCATAATTCATTATTGTACCTTTATTATTTCCATTAATGTATTTTTTCAACAGCTTTAGGACATAGATGGATAAATGTAATTGACCCACTCATTTTCAAATCTCTAATATCAAAAAGCTCATCCTCAGCTGTTTGAAAAAGAATATTTTGGCCCCAATCAATTAATTGAAACTTATTTTACCAACCACTCAAATTAGAGAATTCGATGACTAGTCAATATGCGTTAAAACCTCTAATTCTTTCCCAAACCTCAACTTATCAAACAAGGCCTTAGCTTACTGTGATGAGAAGTTGATAACTAATGGGGGCTAAGGGACCTCAACATGCAAATACTCATTCCCACCTCCATGTGTATCTTGTCCCGAAAAAAGTTAGTAATAATAAAAAGATAAGTTACTATTAAAGCTATCTTTATCGGTTACTATTATTAGTTTACCAACTTTCTTCATTTGGGTTGTCTCTTATTAATTTACCTATTTTTCTTCAATCTGTTTTCAAGTGGAACCACTAATTTTATATTATCATATTCTACATAAAACATCATATTTCTTTTTATCACCATCTTTCTATTTCTTGGCTCACAATAAATTAATATTTTATCTTTTTTTTTTATAACTCACATAACAATTTACTCCAAAACTCTGAACCTAAGCAAGTGTCGAAAATCTAAAGTCTAAACTAGTAAGAGGGAGAAAATCTATCTTAATTCCATAATCAAACTTATGTTTAACATTGGCCAAACTTTTTCGGCCCATTACACTCTATAAAAACCCTAAGCCCACATGGCCTATATAAATCCATCATCTTCCCCAAACCCTAGTCTTTACAAACCTCTCAGCCTCCCTCACTCGAACGATTTTCGAAGGCTCTTCAAACATCGTTCCAGGTTTTTCTTCTTCTCTTTGATAATTTCATGTGATATTCAATTTCTTGCGATTTTTATGATCTAATTATTCATACGATTGTTTTTGTTTGTTTCACGAATTCAACTTTTTTTTCTTTATCTCATGGTATTTTATTTTTTAGGGTTAATTTACATGTTATAAAGTTATGATTTGAATTTTTGGTATAACTTGTTAATTCATGTTTGTTTCATGGAATCTTATGATAATAATTTCATGTTATAATTTGTATATGAGCATATTTTCATGCGATTGTTCGTTTGTTCTTGTTTGTTTCATTAAATCAATTTATGAAGTTTTGTGATTAGAAATTAATTAGTAACTATTCCAAAACAATTAGTGAATTATCAGTGAAGTAGAAAGTATTGTGTGATGCTAGATATTTTCTTCTCCTTTTTTGGGGTAGGGGTGGAGATTGTTCGAATTCTATAAACTTAGGGTTTGAATTTTTTGTATAACTTGTTAATTTATGTATGAATCAAATGATAAGAATTTTGATGTTACAATTTTTGTACATGAGCAAAATTTCATGCGATTGTTCGTTTGTTCTTGTTTGTTTCATGAAATCAGTCTTTGAAGTTTAGCGACTGAAATCTAGAATGAGTGAAAGACTGGAAATTGATTAGTAACTACTCCAGAACAACTAGTAAATCAACAGTGAAATAGATAGTATTGTATGATGCTAGACCTTTTCTTCAATTATTTTTTGGGGTAGGGGATGGAGGTTGGGGATGATGCTTTCCAGTGTTCGTACGTAATCATTCGACTTAATTATTCGTTGTACTTGTTTCAGTTTATGTAGCACATTTGTGAAATGTCATACTCTTTGCATATAGAATTTAATTTTTGCTCAGAACGGGTTCATAGAGCATAATTCTTATCATTTGTGTGGATGAAGCAGATATTTGCACTGCTGTGTGATTACCCAAGAAATTAGCCAAGATGCAGAACGATGAGGGAGAGATTATGGATCTTTACATCCCCAGGAAATGGTAGATATTCATTTAATTTGAGTTATATTTTCTTTAGTTTTATAGAAATCAGATATTTGATCCTTATATGTGGCTGTATGTGTTATCCAGTTCGGCCACTAACAGGCTGATCACTGCTAAGGACCATGCCTCGGTCCAAATCAACATCGGTCACTTGGATGACAGGGGTGTCTACAACGGGGCTGCAACCACCTTTGCTCTCTCGGGTTTTGTCCGTGCTCAGGTCTTGATTGTTGACATTTTAACTGTTTAATTTTTCTTGTGTTCCTTTGTTTCTAATTGATGTTTGCAATATGTAACCTTACAAATGAATTTGGTCGGCTGTGTAGGGTGATGCTGACAGTGCTGTTGATCGTCTGTGGCAGAAGCAGAGGTCTCAATGTGGACAGTAGTCAGTAGGGAAAGTTCAGAGGAGAGTTCAATGTTGAAGAACTGTTTTTTTTTTTTTTTTTGTGTTTATTTTGAAGTTTAGATTTTGTTTTGCGGTGAACGTTATGAATTTTATTACATAACATCAGTTTATTTGGTAAAATTTGCTCTCTTTCTCCTATTTTATGATACAACCATCTGAATGCAAGAGTAAAAGTGAGGAAACAATCGAAATAGGAGCATGAATGAATCTTGTGGGATATACATCCTCTGTTTTTAGTTTGACCCAATTACTTTAGAGCAGCATGTATACATGGTTTTCCAACTCGCTCTTCACTCTTTCTTATCTATTCTCTCTCTCCAAGCTACTCTGAAGAATTATATTTAAAAATATTCAACAATAACAAAAACTTTTTAAAGTGCTCTTCATTATACTTTTCATTGTTTGGTTGTCTTTGTATCAATAAATGAAATTGTTTTTTAAGGAATTTCTGTAGTTATTTTATGAAGGTGAGAATTTCCCCACACACATTTTCATCCCTTTACTTGGGATATCGGTAACGATGCTCCCATAGTCATGAACATGATCCAAGATGGTTCCATACTTTTGCAAAGTATCTCAAATGAACTTGCTTGATCAATTAGAGATGAGGAAATCAAACAAGATTCTTCTCAAACAATTTTGTTGTCTTTTTCATTCTTCGTCAATACATCTGCTGTTTTCTTGAGGTCTTTTTCATTCTTCGTCAATACATCTGCCGTTTTCTTGAGGACCTCCGCCGAAAGGGAGGGATCCAAGGCTATTGCTTTGCTTGCTACAATTGCTTCAATCACATCCTCATAGATGACGTAATCTATTTCAAGTTGCTCAAAAAATATCAATAATTTTTGTGACCATCTGTTGTAATTCTTGCCATCAAGAGGCTCCAACTAAGAGATGTCGGGAAGAGTCTTGTTCAACATTGGATTAGCCAAAACAATCCACATAATAATCTCGTTTTCAATTGTTGCATTTTAAGGTTTTCAAGGCTAGAATGAAGAACAACATTTGAACAAATATCAAGAACCTGTGTCGTTAAAAACAAGTCACTGCCTTGAAAACGAGATTCGGTGCAATCGAGGTGCACAATTGTAATCACCGAATTATTCACAACTCTCAATACATAATGACACACTTGGGTGTGAGATGGAGTTACTAAAACTTATGCCCAAAAGAGATTAAGAAAGGAAGAAGAGAGAGAATGGAATGATGTGTATCTCAAAATCAGAAAATGAATCATATTTATAGGAGTAGAGAAGGAGAAGTAATATTCCAAAGAAATCAAAGGACTCCAAGGAATCTAATGATCATAATCAATCCAATTAAACACATAACAATGAAAAATAAAGCTTCCCACAATCAATAGGAATTATGAATTAGAATAAATCTCCATTATAAGGATGATAAGCATCCTTAAACCATGTAATAAAGGTGAGGTTACAAAAGGAAATAATGAAAAGATCTGAAAACGATAATATTGGCCTTTGTCCGATCAGGCTCGAGACGAAAAAAATCAAAACTCACGGAGGTCGCCCGACCAGGCACCAACATTGACAATGAGACGCCTGCTCGATCCAATCGGGCGCCCCTTTTTTCCTTTATTTTTTCCATCTTTAATTACAACAAATAGCAGTTTGTTTTATTATTAAATGCTACTCTATGTAGCGGTTTGTTTTGCCAAAAAAAAGCAAATTTTTTTCTGACATGAAGTTCTACATGAATGATATGCAGAGAATTAATTTTAATTTAGGTGCGGAAAGGGAATTAAAACTCCTTTTGACTATATCTAGGGAAAAAATTCAAAGAATATACATAGGCTGAACATACTGACAAGAAACATAGGGAGTGTTCGACAACTGTAGTTGTGGTAGTAGCTATTAGCTGTGAGAGTAGCTATTAGCTGGTAACTTTTGGTGGTTGGTGTGTAGCTATTAGCTGTCCAAGTAGTTGTATAAAATATTGATGTTCGGTAAAAGAAGCTGTCAAAGTAGTTGTTTAAGAATAACTAGTTAAAAAACTCAAATAAAACTTTAACATATAATTTATACACTATTAAAAGCTACCCCAATTGTAGCTTTTGACAAACACTACTAAAACACTACTTGTACCACTAAAAGCTACTTACACCACTACTTTGTCGAACACTATTATTTTTTCTAATTAGTGTTTTGACCGAGTCAAGACACTAAAAGCTACTTAAAAAGCTTGTGCCGAACACGCCCATAGAATAGTTGAACTACAACATGTATTTTCTGGCAAAAAATCATCATTCGTTCGGATTAAACAGCAATAACAAATGAACCAATTGTAAAAATATTCTCCCATAATGCATTTAAAAAAAAAAACCTCTGAACAAGTCTATTAAATCACATTTTTTGTGATTTACTGGAGCTAAACATCTAAAACATCACATTATCACTATCAATCTATCATCAAAACATTTGTAACAATGTTTAGAGCAAAGATACTATAATGTTGATATCTTCTTATTGTAGAAGTTTACGGAATTGCAGTGAAGCAAATACAAAATCCATCATTTTGGACAGTGGCAAATTGGCAATGGACTAAAGTGTAGAAGGTGAGATTGTGAGAATTAGGTGGAAGTGAACTTGTAGGAAGCATGTTTCAAAGTACCATTAGACACTCTACCATTAGTCAAGGTACCACGGTACCAACTACTATGAACACGCTCTCCCTTGCAATTTTCACCAGCAGCACCCATGGCGACGTGCAACGGATAAAAATGCTCTGGCATTGGATGTGCTAATTTCCAGTTTGGTGCTTTCGTTTCATATGTATTCAAATCTTCATACCTAATCAAAACCATGTAGCAAATCATAATCTTCATCTATCCGAAAGGTCACAACAATGTTGATCATTTCAACTTAAGACTAAGGCCATGCTCTTTTGAACTGAACTGGGTTGAACTGAATCGAGAGAAATTGAACTAAATTGTATATTTAATTTTCTAAAATAATAATAATCGATAATAATCAATAAATATTAACATAATATTATCAATACTTATTATTATTTTATTATTTATTATTTTTATATAATTGTTTATTATTTTTATTAAATTGTTGTTGGTGGCCTGGTCTAGATAATAATAATAATAATCATCGGGTCCTAATTAAACCAAGCAAATGGCCTGGTCTAGACAATAGGTACAAAGTGATTTTTTTTTTTTTTGTTAAAGTTAGAGCTAGAAAGATCAAAAGGAGAAAAGGGAAAATGGTAAAAGAGGAAAAAGAAAAAGGAAAAAACAAAAGAAAAGAAAGAGAAAAATAAAAGTTGAAACTGGTACCCAGGGAGTCGAATCGGCGACATAAAAGCACCGCAGTCCGCATGTAATAAGTTGGTAGAGCTTTTACCACTGAAATAAGTTAGATTCTCTAAATTTTTGGCTCAGGAATCGCATTTATTTAACTATAAATATGCCTGACGTTAAGACAAACAAAAAACTATTTTTTTTTGGTGAGGCATAGACCACTCATGACCTTTAATAGATACACCCATGATAATAATAGTAATCATAAGAATAATAAGAATAATAACAACATTAATACTAAGAATAATAACAACAATAATAAGAAAAATTAAATAACAATTAATAATAATAATAATAATAATAATAATAATAATATAATAATAATAATAATAATAATAAATAATAATAATAATAATAATAATAAAATAATAATAATAATAATAATAATAATAATAATAATAATAATAATAATAATAATAATAATAATAATAATAATAATAATAATAATAATAATAATATAATAATAATAATAATAATAATAATAATAATAATAAATAATAATATATAATAATAATATAATAATAATAATAATAAATAATAATAATAATAATAATAATAATAATAATAATTAATAATAATATAATAATAATAATAATAATAATAATATAATAATAATAATAATAATAATAATAATAATAATAATAATAATAATAATAATAATAATAATTAATAATAATAATAATAATAATATAATAATAATAATAATAATAATAATAATAATAATAATAATAATAAATAATATAATAATAATAATAATAATAATAATAATAATAATAATATATAATAATAATAATAATATAAGAATAATAATAATAATAATAATAATAATATAATAATAATAATAATAATAATAATAATAATATAATAATAATAATAATAATAATAATAATAATAATAATAATAATAATAATAATAATAATAATAATAATAATAATAATAATAATAATAATAATAATAATAATAATAATAAATAATAATAATAATAATAATAATAATAATAATAATAATAATAATAATAAATATAATAATAATATAATAATAATAATAATAATAAATAATAATAATAATAATAATAATAATAATAATAATAATAATAATAATAATATAATAATAAATAATAATAATAATAATAATAATAATATAATAATAATAATAATAATAATAATAATAATAATAATAATAATAATAATAATAATAATAATAATAATAATAATAATAATAATAATAATAGACAAGACTGAACTGAAGAGAACAGAACTGAAACGAACTTAAGTGAATTGAAAATAAGTCCAAAAGAACATGGCCTAGGCTAAAGCGAAAAAAACGGGGTACCTTCCATTTGTTAGAGTTGTTTGAAGCCAAGCATCAAACTCTGCAGCCCAAGGAGCAACTCCATCATAATATTGAGGCGAATCCCATGCAGGGTGTGTTGCACTTCCGGAACCAATGATGAGTACACCTTCGTCTTTCAGAGGAGCCAAGGCTCGTCCCATGTTATAGTGGTACGTTCCATCCAAATGCGGTTGAATTGAGAGCCCACATACAGGGATGTCAGCCTCAGGATACATCAGCATAAGAGGTACCCAAGTTGCATGATCAAGCCCACGTTCTTTGTCAATCTTCACAGATTCAAACCCGGATGTCATGAGAAGTTCTTGTACCTTTTTTGCCAATTCTGGAGACCCAGGAGCCGGATACTTCACCTGGTAATCGATAAACATTAGAAAATATGCAAATGGGAATTGATCATCCAAGGAAAACGAGGAGAGTTTTGGACCATTTTTAGAGTTGCCGCCAAATATAGTACACATTTAGCAAGTATATAATGTTTTAACATCTGTATCGCGAGTAATTTCTTTCGAAAAAAGAAAGTAGAAAACTATAAACATGATTAACGAAATAGAAAAGTAGGGAAGATTGAGAAAGACCTGATATAAAGGAGCAGGGTAGCTAACGCCTTCGTAATCATACATGGTATCATTGAGATGAACAGAATTCACAGCTGGTTGATCAGTTATCCAATGAGCAGAAATGACTAGTATAGCTTTAGGCTTCAAGGAATACACTTTTTCTCTCCAATTTTGGAAGAATGAGTTCAATGGATGAGTTTCTTCTATTGTCAATTTCGGGCATCCATGAGTTATAAAGAAGGTTTCTTTGATCATTTTCTCTCCATCCATTTTTCCACTTTAAGTTAATAAACAACTTTTCAATAGGTTTTGTTACTTTGATTGTTACTGTTTAATTTGGTTTTAAAGAGGATCAGATTTTAATCATTTTTTAATGGTAAACAGGATCCATTGATGGTGCCGCCAAATGTTATATCTGTTGAAATTTATTGCATTATATGCATACACATTTGCCGGCGGAATGCATGGATTATAATTTAAGCTAGTAGGATTAATTATCAAGTCAAATATTGTTCTGTAAATTAATACTTCTTGTTTGTACTGATCATTTATATCAAATCACTGAATCCTGCTTGAATCACAATAAAAATGATGATCATACAGCATGTACCAGACCATTACAATGCCCAAGTTAGAAGCTCACTGTCAGACTCTACCTAAACATATTTTCAGCAGCCTATATCATTATCCACACTTTCTCTTCCTCGAGTGTCTTCGATTGTGTCCCGTCAAAAAAAAAGAAAAGAGGTGTGTTAATCCTATACTTTCCTATGATTATAATGACGAATCCATATGAATCTTCGACACACAGCTATGTACATTTATGCCTTCGCATCAAACATCTCACTTGTCACATCTGAAGCTTCAAATGCAAGCACTACAAAACAGATAGGGAAAACAACATTAATTCATGGTATGGATAGAGTCATAGAGTCATATAATGAGATCCATTTTAACAAGGATGTTATAGTTAACTGATACTACCACTTATAGAAGATATGTAATGGTTCATTGACTGCAATAAGGGCAAAAGAGAACAAGTATCTTGAGGTCTGAATTCGAAATAATCTACAGAGGTCATCTATGTTGCAGATCCAGAAATTCTTACGGCAACCAAGACCTGGATATATGTGTGTGATTGTTTCTTAAAGCACAGAAAAACAGTTAGCAATCCCTTTAGCCAGACATTACTCCATTGGGGTACAATATGTCTAAATCACAAGAACCTCTACACGCACAGAATGTATAATAGTTTTGTAATATGTTCCATGAGTCTATTTGATGCACATAACGTATCTTTTCATTCTTTAAGCTGTAAATGCTTTAGAACGAATAATATGACTATAAAAGAGAATGCACATTGTGATGGGACATATTATGAATGCACATTGTGAAGGGTTGACACTATCTTGCCCTTCAGTGAAATTATGTCAGGGCAAGATAGTCAGAGGGATGAAGAACAGCATTTGGGTGTATGACCATCAGACATAGATGGAGGGATTATGAATATGATCATATATATGATGCCTACATAACAAATTAGTAAAATTAAGAAAAGATCTGATAAACAATATAATGGATGACCATCCTCTTCACCCTTGGGATGGTGTTCATTCGCCATGATAACCACAAGAGAGAGATCACTATCATGTGAATCACAGAATACACTTTTGGCCTGAGAGACTGATATCCACAGGAGCACTTGGTCATACTTGGAGATAAGGAAGGCTGGGAGCTCAACTAGATGCCTTAGGACACAATAGCTATACTGTGAGGCAGCCAAGATGAACTAAGCTATATGGGAACCCCTCTAGTTGAAGTCCTTCGCAATAAACTTTTAGACTGAAAATCATTAAACTATCAATCTCTAAGGTATAAAAATCCCATCCCAATCTGGGAAGACGGTATGTGATCTTTTAGTTTCAGTGCAACAGGGACCAAACTTAACTACGTGAGGTAAACAAAATGCTCACTTGGAGGGTTCAGCAGCAACATGTTAGGATCCTTTCGGAGCTCAACGTATGCATTTATGGTTTTGTAAGCTCAGGGCTTCTTGTGGCAAATACAAATTCAATAAATTTCTCTAAGATCAATTTTTGCAGCAACACATTTTGACTCGATTCAAATATCATATTGGGCAGAACATTAGTTCGACTGCACAATTACATCTGGATGCACATTCTTGGTGGATGACTGTGTACAGTAGCCTTTTCTTCCTATGGACTATCCTTTAGTACATTGCATTTGTATTGTATGGCTAAGGGTGAAACATGAAGTATTAACACGACCATTTATCCATTCAAATAAAATATCAAAACCTTACGAACTTTAAAGGAGAATACTAGTACAAATTAAACATTGCACTCCCGTGCTTACTAACCAGTAAACTCCAAGTCGAAAGTGATTCTGAATAGTGTCAAAATTGCTTCACCAACTTGAGATGCAGAAACAGATTAAAGCAAAGGCACGCAGAGAGCTGATAACCGCAACAATAACATAGGCCATGCACCATATGACTGCCGCAGACAAGATTCTTGAACCATCTGACTGTGCCATGCAAATCTGACATGCAAACAGCATATAAATGATAAAGTAAAGAAAACGAGCTCACGAGTTTAACACCTCTTCATTGTTACCCATCAAAGAAATATAAAGAATGGTAACTTGCTGATTTGAAATTAGTGTAGTCCCTTAGACTTTCAAATTGGTTATGTTATGCAAATCCATATTCATAAAGTGGAATTCTTTCATTTGTAAATAATCCAAACAGAGAGAAAAGAAAGGCGATAAAGAGAAGTAATCTTTAACCACCAAAATCCCGAACTCTAAATAGATTCAGCCCCCTCCTCCAACACACCCACCCATAATCTTGTAAGAATTTGTTATCACCATTTCTATTTAAGGCAACATTCCCAGCATTCTAGAATATAATTTGCAATTTTCAACAGAATATACGGAGTAAAAGAAGCTAACAAAATCAAAGGCAAAAGAATGAAGATTCATATATACTCAGTATTGACTAATTTTCAAGGATTTGAACGGGTCTACATGGAAATGAGGACATCAAGACTCCTCTGACCTCTATCTATCTCTACTCTGATTTTGCCATCCTTTCATTGTTTACTTCTATATTGAAGAGTCAAGATGAGTTCCCGTTCTTCTCCCTTATTTTTACTCCGTTGAATTACACAGATAAATTTCCCGATGAAATGGCTCGACAACTTATGGATCATTTCACAAATTAAGGGAACAGTAACGATTTTGTGTTTAGTTATACATGTAATGTCCCATAGAAAAGTCCATCATAATGCACCTTCACTACAAGAAAAAGATTTTCTTCACTAACTTCCATTACCATTTTATCCACACCACAACCCTTAGGTGACAATAAACGGAATGAAAATGAAAATGAATGGAGTAAAATACACACTTGGTACTAGAAATGCACAAGCGTGACTGTAAACACGGAAAATTCAACCTAAAATACTTACAAACTCGCTATGCTATCCTCTCAATATAACGAAATTCCATTTCTACAACAAAGAACACAATTCCGGTCAAAATGATGAACGATTCCTTACTCCCATTAAACTATTCAAGGGGTAAAACGAAAACCTCCCACATTGTTCAAACTACTCTATAATTTTATCATTATTCATAGGCTATAACAACGAAATCAAATTGACAACAAACTCCTAAGCATGTTAATCTTTTAAGCCATTGCCAAGCATCAGAAACAAGTTTATATATATGCTTCAAGATTTCTCATATCATCTCTGTAATTTCATCATTTTTTCACTTCTAATTTCCACATATAGAATAGTCAAATTCTTACAAACAATCAATTATGTTTAATATCTTCCATAATAAACTAATTGCAACTTGAAATTAAGAAGAAAAAAGTTTAACACAATCTTACCCACCTACCAGCATAAATTATGCTCAAATAACATGACCATTTTTAGATTTTAAGCCAGTAATCAATCAAAAAATCTAAACCCAGTTTGTTTTTTAATCTTAACATGCACCCTCTGGAACAAAAAATAAAAAAGTTCTCGCATTTAATCAAAGAAAACACAATAATCAGAATTCAACAAATTAAAAATAGAACCAATTATAAACATAATTCCAATTATTTGATGAAAAAACAAAAAAAAAAGAAGAGAAATTTGAGGAGAGAGAAAGTACCTGGGTGAAATGGGGTTTTGGATTTGAGTTACAGAGTAGAAAAAAAGAGAAGAATTTTCTCTCTATCTTCTAAATTGGGCACTAAAAGAAAAAAAAAAAGGAAAGTTTGGTGAGATAAGCTAAATTACAACATGATTATTATAATGTTTTTGGATAAATGTTCAAGAAAAAACGCGTTTAGTGTTCATTAGCATGGTGATTGGAGTACGTGTAAGATACCCATTGGTTGTTTGATGGACCCCATAAAATCTTCTTTCTTTTTATTTTTGTGGATTTGAAACGTTATGCACGTGGTTGTAATTATGGGGTTTTATGGTTGTGCATTTATCCTGATTTTGGGCCATAGGTGGATCTTGTTTGGTTTGATTCACATGTCCATTAGAGGTTTTAAATGGATCTTGTAGACGTAACTCTTTTTTCACATTTTTTCTAATGATTTTCTGCTTTGTTTTTTCTCAAACTCGTATTATGACATATCCATATGATCCT
This sequence comes from Beta vulgaris subsp. vulgaris, assembly GCF_026745355.1. NCBI lineage: Eukaryota > Viridiplantae > Streptophyta > Magnoliopsida > Caryophyllales > Amaranthaceae > Beta > Beta vulgaris. The sequence continues at coordinate 58,061,654 of NC_079205.1, read as the reverse complement.
TATTCATTGTAGCTTCTTTCCAAGTACTCCTAATCTTCAAGTTTAGCTAATCATACTCCAAATACGTCCTTAATGCATGAAATTCATCAAAAACAAGAAAACATACCGAACAGGAGTAGAAAGGCATAACTTGAGAATATAATGCAACAATGAACCTAAATATGAAACTAAATGCTCTAAAATGCAATCTAGATGCACCTAAAAACTATATATAAATATGACTTATCATGCAGCCACACCGTCCCCCTCCCACGCAGCCCTCATCCCTCTGGTGATGCTTCTAGTTTGAGGCGGACAACTAGGAGCAGTCGAATAAGGGGCCGATCACCTGAGAAAATCTCAAACGTTAGAAAAGCAGTTGCCACCACACTAGATCTCAGATTTTTCAAAAGAGAAGGGGGAATAATGGAGAAGGGTTCACCAGAATCTTCGAAAGAAAATGGGGCTATGTGGGAGGGGGAGCTGTGGGGAACGGGAAGGGGGGCTGGTGGGGCTGGCATTGTTGGGGGGTGGTGGGCTGGGGGGTGGTGGGGCTGGGGGCTGGTGGGGTTGGGGAGAGAGAGTAGGTTAGGTTTAGTTAGGGTTAATTAGATTAACTTAGGGAATATTAGGTTGACTTAAGATAAACTTGTTAATAAACGCTAACGGAGGACTAACGTCCGTCAACAAAAGAGTATCTGGTGAATTTTTTAAAAGGCCAGGTATTTGGTGAATTTTGAAAAGGGGGGAGGGGTATTTGGTGAATAATTTTTTTTTGTCAGAAGTATTTGGTGAAAAACCGTATATTATATAGAGATTTTCTGTGTGTGTTGATCTATTTTATAACTAACTCTTTTCTCTAACACTTTTATTTAACTTGTAACTTTTCACCCAAAAATTGAACAAGGCTTGTTGACAACTCTTACAATTTACATACATTGACATACACTAATTAAACTGAATTGAAGAAAATTGAGCTTAACTGGATTGAATTGTGCTATTTAAAGTGAATTGAGTTGAAGTGATTGAAGTAAACTGAAATTTTATATAAAAAAAGGATTTTTTAACTAGAATAATACAAACTTTTGCCCGTTCTCTCGCAATAATACAAACTTTTGATTATTTTTAAATAATACAACCTTTTGCCTATAATTCCTCCAGTAGGACAATACCGGTTGTTAACTTATTGTAGGAGGTAAATAAGCTGACGTGGCACTCACTAGGACACATGTCTTATTTGATTGGCTGGTTTTTTAATTATATTTAAATTTTGAAAAAAAACACAATTTCCTTTTTTTCTTCTTTCTTTTCCTGCTACCCCCCTCCATTATCTTTCTCACTCCCCCACCCTACCCCCACCCCTGGCCTGAGCCTCCATGACTGACACGTTTCTCTCTCTTCCTCCTCCCCCACCCGGAAACCACTTCAGCCACACCGAAACCACTCCGCACCCTCCCCCACCAGAAACCACCCGCCCAGCCCCTCCCCCACCACGAAATCACCTCCCCAGCCCCTCCCCCACCACGAAACCACCTGCCCAGCCCCTCCCCCACCACAAAACCACCTTCAGCTTATGATTTTCGCGAATCAACTCGCATTCGCTCAGCGCGAAGAAAAGGACGCCCAACATGGCCGTTGACCTCGAAAGCTCGCTTAGCAATGTATTCCGACGCCTTGAGGTATGATGGTGATGCGTGTTTCTTTCTCCTCAGTGACTCGATCTCGCTCTCGTGGTCGGCGATTTTCGCCTCCGATTGCGATTTTTATCTTGCCAAAGTCTCGACCTCAATTGAGGTCGTCGATGTCAGTAATGGATAATGAGGATTGCTCTTTTGTGGTGGTTTCATGGTTATGTGGTAGAGGAAACCCAACATTTTGTGGTTTTAGGTGGTTGGGGGAGAAAATTAGGAGGAGAGAGAAAGAGGAGTGAGGGGTACTGTTGGTGAGAAATTGGCCGGTGGGGGTACTAGTGGTCGTTGATGGTCGTGCGGTGGGTGGGGGGGATCGTTGGTGGTCGTGCGGGGGGGGGGGGAGGGGTTGGATCGCTGGTGGTCGTTTGTTGGGTGAGGGGCTCTGGGGTGGTTCAGGTAAGGGGTGAGGGGAGGAAGGAGAAAGAATAAAGTTGATTTTTTTTTACCTGTTATTCAAGTTACAAGTCATATTGCCCTACTAGAGGAATTTTCGGCAAAAGTTTGTATTATATAAAAATAATCAAAAGTTTGTATTATTGCGAGAGAATGGGCGAAAGTTTGTATTATTCTAGTTAAAAAATCCTATAAAAAATAGAGCCTAAGTTATGCAATTTAAGTGATCACGTGTGTAGCAAAATAGGCACATCTGCACATGCATGCTTGGTAGAGGTGGGCATGGGCCGGCACGATTTGGGCCCGGCCCAGCAAGAGCCCGATCGAGGCCCGGCCCGTTGTCCGCTACGTGGGCCGCGGGCCTGACACGGTCAAGAAATTTTATTTTCAGTCCGCACCGGCATGAGCCCGCGGGCCAAACGCTCATTTCCTTTGTTTTTTACTTTAAAATTGCCAAAAATACAACATAAAACATGGGCCGGGCCGTGGAATAATTTTTAAAATTTCAAGCCCGGCCCACGGGCCCGTGGACAAATTTTTAAAATTTCAAGCCCGGCCCACGGTCCCGTGGACAAATTTTTAAATTTTCAAGCCCGGCCCGCCACTCATGGGCTCGGGCCTGGCCCACCATTTACTCAAGCCCGCGGGCCGGGCTCGTGACGAGGCCCGCCCCGGCCCAACCTCTAATGCCTAGCTGCCTGCACAACCAATACTCCCTCTGTATTTTTTTGTCTTTCTCACTTAGAATTTTGACACTATTCACAATTAGATAGAATCTTGTAGATTTTTCTCAATATATAAGAAAAAAGAAGTTATATGGGGTCTTATTTGATTCGTCTCAATGAGTACTTTATTAATATTCAATTATTATAATTTTTACAAATATGTAATGAAAGATATTTAATATAGGATAAATGTATTGAAAAACGTGTAAAATCAAAGTAGGAAAGATAAAAAAAAATACAGAGAGGTATCTTCTTATTTCCCTATATAACCATAACATCAACCCAAGGAACCACTTTTTTTTTTTTGATTTTTTTTTGATTAGAAAATTAAGTCAGTCCAAGGGCTAACCCCTACCTGTAGGAAACACCAACACATTGGCTGGTAAGGCATGCATAGCATGCTAAAGAAATATCCCAACATAATGCTGGGGGTAAAGATCGAACTCCTGACCTCAAGGGCCAAGGGGGAGCGCTCTACCCACTTGAGCGAACTCCTATCCTTATCCAAGGAACCACTTGAAACATGTATACTACCTTCTCGTACAAAAGTGACGCAACCAATGAAATATGAGAGATACTTTTCTGTTCTTTAATTTTTTGATTGCAACATTTTGAATTTTATATTATTTACTGTTCACACTTTGATCGTTTATAATGATCTACACACAAGGATAAACATAGTCATATGATATCTTATTAGAAAAATTGACACGTATAATTCAACTTTCACCCGTCTTTTCAAAATAATCCTAAACTTTGGATTATTACAGAATAAACCCAACTTTTGAGGGAACCTTATCAAAATAAGTCAAACTATCATTTTTCTTAACTACACAGAATCATTTTAGGTCTATAATCTATTGAAAATTAATAGTTCGGGTTATACTGAGAATGTACCCCTGAAGTTGGAACTGTTCTAAAATAATTCAAAGTTAGGATTATTTTGAGAAGACTGGTAAATTCGTCTCAATATGCAGTTTTTTAATATCTCATTTGCATAGTTTTTTAAAATATACAACTAAAGTTATTAATGGGCAAAATTATATCTTGACAAATATAAAAGTGTAAATGTTGCAATTAAAAAAGAAGGGAGTAGATAATAAAACAAAAATGATTGATTAAATATGAAACACGACTTTTCACGAGCATTGAGCAAGCTAAGAGCACCCACAATGGCAAGCTACAAGTAGTTGTAGCTTTGTATGCCACATCATATTTCCAAATTACAACATTCCTAGCTACAACCTCTCCCATTAGAAAACTACAACTACTTGTAGTTTTTGTAGGTCCCACATGTCATAACTCCAATTATATATAGAGAAAGTGTATTGGAAAGTAAAATATGAAAGAGAAAAGTGAAAGTTGGCCCCACAAAAAATTGACAAAGCTAATAGCTTTGTGGAGCTAAGTGGCTTCACAAAGCAACAAGCTAAATTTGTCTCCAATAATAAAGCTAGTAGCTCTATCTTTTAGAAAATTGCAAGCAAGAACTTCCAAACAACCATTGGAGTTGCTCTAAGTACCATCACCCAACTGGTAGGTGCAGAGAAAACTTGGAAAAGTCTATAATGTTGACACAACACCTACTAATTCTTTTTCACTCACCGCCAGGGCGCCAGCATACAAATATCCAATACTCCTTTTCATCGTACTATCACTCAGACATGAAATTAAATCTTATGTTCTACATTTTATGTATCTTTTAATTTATATAACTAATTTTTTTTGTCCGTATGATGTTTCGGATCAGTTACGATAAATAAATATGTTATTATTTTTAAATTTCGTAATTTATTTTGCAACTTTTTGTATTTTTTATCCATTAAGAAATTGAAAAATTCATGACGCGATAAGTAAAAAAACATTGAAAGGTTTGAGTTTGAAAATAATACCTTAAAAAGAATTGTGGTAAGAGAATATGATATCAATATTAGGTTACATTTTTTTTTTTTTGAAAGACAATATTAGGTTACATAATAAGAGTGTTAGAGATGTATAAACTTGTTTAAGTTTTTTTAGTTAATTATAATTATTACAAGACTTCATCATATTTTATTTGAAACATTAGAAAACAAAGTCATAGTGTATTTATGGTTAATCTTTTACTTTTCATTTTAAAAGTCACGTGTTCGATACATTGCAATTACACATTTTTTTTCTAAGTGAGGAGTACACATTTACCTAAAACATTTGTATTAGAAATTTGAGGAGAATGCCACGTGGCACATAGGCTTTTTTCTCATGTCTTTTAATATATTTGTATAGATTATATACCACCTTTTCTTGTAAGTTTATGAGATTGATATATTATAATAAATTTTCATAAATTTTAATTAGAAATAGGTGGATCATAATTAGGGGTGTAAGTGGATTGGTCTGGAATGGACTTTCAAATTCAAATCCACTCCAAAGTTTATAGACTCGAGGAATCATGTCCAAATTCAATCCGAAACTTTTCTTATTTCAGTCCAATTTTTTTAAAGTCTGAATTTGATTTAGTTTAGTCCGAATATTATTTTAATTTTTTTTTTAATTTAAGTTCACAATATTTTCTCATAATTGAAAATTTGAAAGATTAAAATCATTACCTCCATTCCATAAAGTAGATTACATATATCTTTGAAGTCTATAATGAGATGCAAATTGAAAGATACCATACCCAAAACAACCCAACCCAACCCAAAATGATAATTAAAATACAAGAAACATGAGGATCATACACCTCAGGCAACATCCATTCAACATAATCTAATTTGTATCTCGCGATGAAGCATAACAACAATTAAGATTAATATTAAAACACAGTTAATGCATCAGAATAAGAAAAATGAAAACTAAAATTGGAAAGCTTAAGTTAAAGTAGAATACTATAAATATGAGTGAAATTAGATACATACCTCGATATAAGTTGAGAGGAAATAGAGAAAAAAAAAGGTCTTTCTACATTTTATTCTCGTATTTTTCCATTTTCTACGTTGTACCCCATGTTTCTAGGATTTCTACACTATACCTTTCAACTCTCATTTTTTAATTCAAATTGCCATTGCCGTTAAGTGAACATTAAGTATTACGTTATGCTATGTTTGGATAGCAAGATTTCATTTCAAATCCTGAATTTGGATGAAATCTATTGTTTGGATGGCATGGAATGTCATAGGACCAACTCAACCAAAAGCTTAAGCTTATGGTTGAGGCCCCAGGAATAGATTTATACTCTATCACGCCCTCTCACGCAAGAGCCCTTTGGGCTTGAAGTGTGGATGCAACACAGGTCTCCCTCATACCTGACGCTAAATATTCCACCGAGAAAGGAGGGGTGGATGAGATTCGAACCCGTGACCTTTTTGTCACGCTGGCTCTTGATACCATGTCAAGGGACCAACTCAACTAAAAGCTTAAGCTAATGGTTGAGGTCCCAAGAATAGATTTGTACTCTATCATGGAATTTGAAATTATGGAATTTGATTAAATTCTTATCAAAAGCCTATATTAGTAGAATTTGAAATTCAAGCTATTACCTTGTCATTTGAAATTTTCTCCTCATACATATCCCAACTCCATGAGTATCTATATCCCAACTTCATGAGTATCTATATCTCAACTTCACTCATTCGCTCTCTAATATTTATTTCTCTCTCCTTTAGTAAACCCACACTTTTTCTCTCTCCTCCATTAAACCTCTATTTCTCTCTCTTCTATCAAACCCCATTTACAAAACAATGATTAGGAATTGAAATACAAACTTTAAATTCCAGATTTCAATTCCATTAATTGAAATGAAATACAAGTTTCCAAACACTACCTTAGTGAAATTAATATTTATTTATTAAATTACCATCAGGTTAAAAAACCCATGAGAAGGAAACTTTCTCACCATAAAACTTAGGGTTTAACTCCCTCTTATTGACTTATATCCCCTCCCCCACAAATCTTCATCTTCTTTCTTTCTTTGTGAAGCTTCTCCCCAAAATCAAACGGTAGGTAAGGCATTTAATGCCAAACCTAACGTCCATAATTAATATGAGCTCATTAATGGCAATGTGAATTAAAAAATGAGAGTTGAAGGGTACAATGTAGAAATTCTAGAAACATGGGGTACAACGTAGGAAATGGAAAAACACGAGGCCAAAATGTAGAATAACCCAAAAAAAATTATATATTAAAATATTTTTGGATTGGATTGGACCTCAAAGGGGTGAGACTTAGGGATGGCAACGGGTCGGATCTGGACCGGGTTCAGGTGGACCCGGACCCGTTTCCAGACGTTGGATCCAGATTCGACGGATCCGGGTCCAAAACGGATCCCTACTATCATCATGGAGTGACCTGAATGATTATCATATTCATGCAACATCATGAGTTGAAGGAACCCTAAACATCACAGAACTAAGTAATTTGAGTGTAACCAATGCTAAAAAATATCATGATTCTTTTATTCAATTTTTGGTGTTGTTAATAAGAGACCTTATCATCATGTCCTTTACCTTTTTCCTACCCTCTAATTGTAGAAAAAAGTGCTCACAAACATTATCTCGACATATATGTCCATAAGATTTACATGCCTAAGCAATTAGATACGATCAAGTTCAAGTATTTCTCAATCTGAGTTTGGAGAAAGTTTTGCATTTCCTGAATGGTGAATCAAAACAAATATCAACATAAACCCAAAAATCAACAAATAAATGAAAATGAACCAAAAACTTAAACGAAAATCCACTGATAAACGAAAATTGAAACATAAACCCTAAATTAGAAATAAATTACATATTGACTAGATCTAAACGAAAATCAACCAAAAAGTAAATTGTTCTGAAAATACAAGAGAACGAAATTATATATGAAAATAAAAAATAAATCAAACTAAAAAACTAGAGAAATTGGGAGTGGGTGGTAGTGGACTGTTGGTGGTGGGTAGGGAGTAGGAACGGACTGCTGGTGGTGGGTAATCTCATCAACAAATTACTGGTCGCGTGCTTGGAAGGTGGCAGACTTCTCTTTTGCTGGCGAGTGGGTGGTTGTTGGTGGCGGCTGTACGTGTGTGGTGGTTGTTGGTGGCGGCTGACCAAGGATAAATTAGGAGAGATAGAGAGAAGCGTAGTGTCAGAGAGAGAGAGAGATAGAGAGAGAGGATGAGGAGAGAGAGAGAAGGGGCATATAAGATGGTAGGGGGTTGGGGACACTACGCTTATTCATTCTACCAGGTCTGAAATTTAGCAAGCCTTTATTAAAACGGATCTGCGGATCCGGGTTTATTGTATAGATCCGGACCCGGATCCGTGATCTGACAAGTGGATTCGGATCCGGGTTTATTGTATAGATCCGGATCCGTGAACTGACAAGTGGACCCGAATTCAACGGGTCCATAATTTTAGGATCCAGACCCGAAAAATCGGATTTGGGTCCACGGATCCGGGCCGGGTCCGAGATCCACTGCCATTAGGGTGAGTTCATATCTACCACGAAAATATTTGGACTTGAAAATTTGAGTCTGAGTCCAGTCCAATCCAAAATTTTAAATTCAGTCCGACAAGTTTGTATTCGTCTCGATTGAACTCTAGACTTTTCGCAGTCCACTCTCACAATTTTTTTTTGAAATAATAATAAATAATAATACACTTAACCAGAATAAATGTAGTGGTATACAAAATTTTGGAGACAACAGATTTTCATTTTTTGTGGCTTTTGTTTTGTTGCAAAGTCGTCTTTTGTTCAAGTCAAGTCCACTGAAGTCTGATGTATGCCCGCTTGTCCGCTTAGCCGTAGCCTGCCCTACAAGGTTTGAAGTTTCTTAATTCCATTCACTCACAAGGTAGTCCTTTCTATGTAATATACTTTTGCTGCCTTTAGATGAAACTTAGAAAAATGCTCTAGAAATCAATGATAAAATCATGTTAAGTTTCACAAGCATTCAATTTATCTTCACAACATTCATCTTTTTCTTAACTTTTCCCTTGCTAAAGAGCGAGGATACGAATTACGCAGCATGCTCTATTCCATACTCATGTGGGAATATCACAGTAGGGTACCCATTTTGGGGAGACAATAGGCCTAAATTCTGTGGGATCCCAGATTTGAGGCTCAAATGTAGCAGCGATGTCAAAGTTCATACTGTTACCAATCTTATTAACAAGGGATATGGTGTACCATTTAGAGTGCTCGCTATCAACCTGTCTTCCAACACTATAGTCGTTTCCCCAAATAAGCTTTTTGAACATTGTCATCTAAAAGAATCGAATATAACGTTTATTTCAACATTTAAGCCAGCTGCGAGTTACAGAAACATAATCTTATACTATGGTTGTGGTAATGGTTGTGGTTACAAATCATTGAACTGCACCTACAAGGATGGTTCTACTGGTTCTGCTTATTATTTTGATAAACCATCTGACATGAGTCGTAATTGCTCGTGTAGTAACAATGTCATTTTTCCGGTGTATCAGAGAGGGTTGGATGAGCTTAGAAGCACAAAAGATGGTTCGATTTATAGAATCTTAACCAAGTGGCCAATTCAAATGATGTATAAGGCGAACTTCACAGCCTGTTCTGAGTGTCAGAAGTCTGGTGGCAGATGTGGATCGTCAGAGGAACTATCTTCAGATCAGTTCGTGTGTTACTGCAGTGATGGATCCAAACAATTAGTTTGTAGATCAGCTAGATCTAAATCAGGTATAAATTCTTTTTATTTTTATTTTTATTTGTGGAATTCTTTTATTTTGTTTAATAATGGTAAGCAAAAGGAATTAGCCAAATCTTAACCTAAACCCGTCCTAATAAATACTCCCTTCGGGCCTGTTCTCCCCAACTTATTTTCAATTCAGTCCAGTTCAATTCAGTTCAGTTTAGTTCAGTTTAATTCAGTTCAGCTATGGACAATACTTTTTCTCTCACATAATCACTATTCATTTCAATTCAGTTCAATTCAATTCAGTTCGGTTTAGCTGTTTTATGCCAAAGAGAACAAGCCCTCCGTCCCAAAATATAGTTCCCATTTCCCTTTTTTCACGGTAATTGATGTAAGTAGAATATAAGATGGATAGTAAAAACTTTTTGTTTATTTAGATAAATGTTGTATGGGAAAAGAAGATTTTAGAAGAGAGAATGGAGAATAATTGGTGAAAGAGCATTAATTGTAACATTTTGGTAGAAAAAACAAAGGAAAAACAAAATTCAATAAGCAAATAAATGATGGGACACGGTTTTTCTTGACAAATTACGGAAAATTGTGGAACTAAATATGGGGGAACTATATTTTGGGACACCCAAAATGAAAATGGGAACTATATTTTAGGACGAAGGGAGTACAAAACAGCCTGAATTTGACTTTTTGATTTGACCCATGTTTCTGCCTAGAAACTGTCAAAAGTAAGTGTAGTGTTGAGAGTCTTGAAATCCCGAGAAGGCCTGAAGAGCCGAGGAGGAGGTCTCCGATAATCCTGCAAAATACAATGAAAAACTGATCCGGGGGTGTTCCCAGGAAAGCCCCTCCGACGCTCAAGTCAGTTGAGATTGAGGTAGAGAGAGAAAGTCAGTAAATGTAGAGAGAGATGCTCTGATTTTGTTAGGTGAGAATTGAATACCTTTGTCTGATGAGACAACCCCTATTTATAGAGGGTGAGACCTGTAATAAATGAGGGCATTTTAGTCGGCTCCAGCTGATGGAGGATTGTGTTCCCTAATGTTAGGGGTATTTTAGTAACTTCGTCGTAGATGGGCCGGTCCAAGAAATGGGCCCAAACAATTAGCCCCACGCCAAGTAATCGGAGTAAAGATCTGCCATTCTTAGTGCGGTTGATTGGCGGAAAAATAATGCTTGTGCCGAGGATGAATGATGTGTCTTGAGTTAGCTATCTGGCGCTAGGATTAACCAAGCACAGGGGTCTCGCTTCCTGAGAAGGGGATCTTATGAATTCCCAAGTCAGGGTAGATGAGGTATGATCACGCCTTCGAGAATAATAGAGAATACCCACTTTGCATTGGCCGACTACTGCTTGGCCGAGGGTGGATTCTCGAGCCACGACTAAGAAACCCCGACAGGGACCTTACGTGACGCGACGCTCGGTGCTGCAGGGCAACCCCGAGTCAGGGGCTAAGAGATCCCGAAAACATCATCTTGGGACGCGGTGCTTGGTGTAGCTTTAAGTCCCGAGTCGGGGGCTTGGGGATCCCGACAGCAGGTCTCATCAATTCCCGAGCTCGAAATTTAGTAAAGAGGGTCTCATGCACCCGAGTCCGGTCGAAGGATCTCATGCATCCGAGAGGCTTCTCACGAGCCAAGCCGGGGTAGAGGACTCTCGCGAACTCTCGGGTAATCCAATGCTTGGCTAGTTAACTCCCGAGTTGGGAAGGTAACCTTTCCCGACACACAATGCGCTAGGCTCGGGGTACTGTGCGGGTGGCGGAGTTTCGGGATCGATGCACTAGAGTGTTCAACACCAACCCGGGGGTGGTTTGCCCGACCGGATTGAGATAACGAGGGTGGAACCTCAGGCCCGACCCCAAGAATGTCTAGAGTTCTAGACCCCTTGGGGGATGTTTTCGCAGCCCCTATCCCGAGGGCCTTTAGGGCAGCAGACCCCTTGCGGGTGTATTCACAGCCCCAACCCCGAGAGTTTTCAGATGGGCGTTGGTTGTATCCTGAGAGTGGTATAGGCCTCGGGGTAGGGACTCAAGCTCTTCAGGTGCCCAATTTAGCTCCCGAGAAGGTCTGAAACCCTTGGGAGAATAGTCCCCACTAGGTGGCTTTGAACCTCATGGTCAATCTCGGGAAAACAGATGGGGACTCGGGGGCCATTGGGCCCTGAAATAGGTGATCCCAAGAATTGATCCCCGAGTCGGGGGGAAAAGGAATCTTGACAACAAGCTCGGGGATGAGGATGATAGCCGTTATTAAAGATTCCCGAACAAGGGTTGATTCCCGAACAAGGGTTGATTCCCGAGCATCCTCCTTTCAACGATACTTAGCCGTTTCTCGACTAAGTTAGTGGGACGCTCCCGTTATGACCAAGGAGGTGCCAATGACAGAGTTTTTCACCTCGGGGGGCTAATGAGCGTCATGTACCCCGAGGAGGGGTCACGACGCTATCTACTCGGATCCCGAGTAGGTCCAATTAATGATTTTTAGCCATTATTCGGCTAAGTTAGTAGGACGCTCCTATTATGACCGAGGAGGTGCCGATGAAGGAGTTTCTCGACTCGGGGGAGGCTAAGGAGCCCTATGTATCCCAAGGAGGTTTCACGACGCTACTCGGATCTCGAGTAGGTCCAATTAATGATAGCCGTTTTTTGGCTAATTTGCTAGGACGCTCCTCTTATGACCGAGGAGGTACCGCGAGATGGATGCTCGACTCGGGGGAATGGTGAGCCTCATGTTTTCCGAGGAGGTTGATTTGTTTGCACTTAACTTTTTCGCTAAGTGATAGGGTACTCCTGGCATGGCCGAGGAGGTACCGCGAGGTGTATGCTCAACTCGAGGGGATAATGAGCCCCATGTTTCCCGAGCAGGTTGATTTGTTTGCACTTAGCTTTCTTCGCTAAGTGATCGGGTACTCCTGGCATGGCCGAGGAGGTACCGCGAAGTGTATGCTCGACTCGGGGAAATGGTGAGCCCCATGTTTCCCGAGGAGGTTGATTTGTTTGCACTTAGCTATTTTCGCTAAGTGATCGGGTACTCTTGGCATGGCCGAGGAGGTACCGCGAAGTGTATGCTCGACTCGGGGGAATGGTGAGCCCCATGTTTCCCGAGGAGGTTGATTTATTTGCACTTAACTTTTTCGCTAAGTGATAGGGTACTCCTGGCATGGCTGAGGAGGTACCGCGAAGTGTATGCTCGACTCGAGGGGCTAATGAGCCCCATGTTTCCCGAGGAGGTTGATTCGTTCGGACAATGACAGTCGGTCGGGGCGCTCCTCCACTACCGAGGGGATGCCATTGGAGAAGTTTTTGACTCGGGGGGATGACAAATACCATCACACCTCTATCGAGTGCATTTATTGGACCAGCTGATGGGTTCAAGCAATTAGCCCCACGCTGGACGAACGGATAGGGTAGCCTCATTCCTTCCCGAAGCGATCGTCTAGCGGAACCTGAGAAAGATTCCTGGTCTGGAGCACCATGTCGGTCCCGGGAGGGGGAGGGGGAAGGGTTCGAGATTTCACCTTCTTTCTATGTGCTCTAATGATCCCAAGTTGGGTGTTAAGCCCCCTGGTAAGGTCGAGAAGGATAATGTACCAGCTCGGGGGACAATGATCCCCCCATAGTAACTAGTAACCCCGAGTTGGGTGTTGAGATACTTAGCCAAATTTAGGCTAAGTGTTGAGCCCCCTGTTGAGGCGAGAAGGATAGTGCACCAGCTCGGGGGCCAATGAGCCCTCCATGATGATCCCGAGTCGGGCGTTGAGATACTTAGCCAAATTTAGGCTAAGTGTTGAGCCCCCTGTTGAGGTCGAGAAGGATAGTGCACCAACTCGGGGGCCAATGATCCCTCCATGATAATCTCGAGACGGGTGTTGAGATACTTAGCCAAATTTAGGCTAAGTGTTGAGCTCCCTGTTGAGGTCGAGAAGGATAGTGCACCTACTCGGGGGCCAATGAGCCTCCCATAGTAACCCCGAGTTGGGTGTTGATCCCCCTGGCAAGGCCGAGAAGGATAATAAACGATACTTAGCCATTTTTTGGCTAAGCTGGTTGGGGCACTCCTCTCACGACCGAGGGGGTGCCATTGGAGAAATTCTCGACTCGGGAGGCTAATGAGCCTCTGCTTCCCGAGGAGTTCTTTTTCTCCGGAACGACGCTACTCGGATGCCGAGTAGGTCCTAATAATCGATACTTAGCCATTTTTTGGCTAAGCTGGTTAGGGCACTCCTCTCACGACCAAGGGGGTGCCATTGGAGAAATTCTCGACTCGGGAGGCTAATGAGCCTCTGCTTCCCGAGGAGGTCTTTTTCGCCGGAACGATGCTACTCGGATGCCGAGTAGGTCTTAATAAGCGATACTTAGCCATTTTTTGGCTAAGCTTGTTAGGGCATTTCTCTCACGACCGAGGGGGTGCCATTGGAGAAATTCTCGACTTGGGAGGCTAATGAGCCTCTGCTTCCCGAGGAGGTCTTTTTCGCCGGAACGACGCTACTCGGATGCCGAGTAGGTCCAATAAATGTTACTTAACCCTTTTTGGATAAGTTGGTTGAGCTTTCTTCTCATGACTGAGCGTTCACATTATGATTGTTGTTGGTGAACTCCCGGGAGGGAGCCTCTCCTTTTGCTTCCTTAATTTCTCGCCGATAGGCTTATGTGCCGCCGCTCGACATTGAAGTGTCGAGTGATGGGCAATTCGTGATGATATCTAGGAAGAATCCTGAGCACCTGTTGGGGGCCCGAGTTGCATGTTTCTTATTTGTGCTTGTTGGATCCGAAAGGGGTCCCTTCACATTTTCTTCGAGGATTTGTGATGCGAAATACCTTCTCGGTCCTTTTCTTCCCGAGCATCCTCCTTTCCACTTTGAGTGGAGGCGGGTGGATTTAGAGGAAATTAGCTCCAGAGTTGAAGTTGTTCTGCTTATCTCGAGAGGTAGATCACTCATCCTCCTAATGAGTTGGTTCCACATTAGGTGTGGTATGACGACAGGATGGGAGCTCTCAGTTCAGGTGAAAAGATCTTGTCTTCCTTCGGACGGGTGCCACGTTGCTCTCGGTATGTGACTTTGAGATATAGCATCCCCACAAACGGCGCTAAACTGTTTCCGCCTAGAAACTGTCAAAAGTAAGTGTAGTGTTGAGAGTCTTGAAATCCCGAGAAGGCCTGAAGAGCCGAGGAGAAGGTCTCCGATAGTCCTGCAAAATACAATGAAAAACTGGCCCGGGGGTGTTCCCAGGAAAGCCCCTCCGACGCTCAAGTCAGTTGAGATTGAGGTAGAGAGAGAAAGTCAGTAAATGTAGAGAGAGATGCTCTGGTTTTGTTAGGTGAGAATTGAATACCTTTGTCTGATGAGACAACCCCTATTTATAGAGGGTGAGACCTGTAATGAATGAGGGCATTTTAGTCGGCTCCAGCTGATGGAGGATTGTGTTCCCTAATGTTAGGGGTATTTTAGTAACTTCGTCGTAGATGGGCTGATCCAAGAAATGGGCCCAAACAACCCATTTACCATACTTTGCAGTAATACTAAAATTTTCAACATCTCATGTGTTGGGAATATATCCCTGCATAGCCATGAAATTCGTGCGAACTTGATCCAAAGCGGACAATATCATGCTAAATCATGGAACTCGTGGTCCCTGCATCAGGGGATAGATTATTAAGGAATTGATTTTTTGTGAAATCTTGGTAGTTCGTACTTTGTAAAACAAAGTGTGAGGGAAAAAGAACATGTGAGGGGGTAAAAAAAGATAGTAAAAGTGGCCTTAAATTGGTTGGTGGATAATTTAAGGAATTTGTTAGCACGTGAGTAGCAATTCTTTAAAGATAAATATATATATAGTCGAATTTTATTTTTTCGAAGTAGTTATTTTAATGAATTGGCAAGGGTGTTAAAACCAAAATTTCCACAAAATGGTCTCCACTTGGTAGCAAAAAATTGGATATTAGTAGTTGTGTTAATAGCAATAATCAACTCACTAAGACTATGCGTGGTTCATTATTTTTAGGCTTTAAGAAACGGAATTAATTAACAATTTCATCTCTTCTTGTTAGTTCAAACCCTCATCAATCCATTACCATTACCTCAATTCATTACCACTACTTCACGATAATGGTCTATATTCCACCAATTTGTTGCCCCCTCCCCCCCTCAACTCCTCGAGTAACAAATTCATTAATTGATGATAGTGATTATTACTTCCTCTGTTTTTAAATAAGTGCAACACTTCTTGTTTTCACGTTTGCCAATGCATTATTTTAACCATTAATATATTCAATTATCAATAAGTAAAAATTATAAAAAGTTGATATTAAAAAAATTCACATTCAGACGAATCTAACAAGATCCCACATGACTATGTTTTTTCTTAAAATGTAAATCACCAAATAAAGCTAATTAAAATTAAAGTGTGAAATAGTAAACACTATGCAAATATTGCCATGGAGGTTTTTCATTCTATGAAGTACAGGAATAGGAGTCGGAAAGGTATTGTTGCTATGAAACTTGACATGAGTAAGGCCTATGATCGAGTAGAATGGGGTTTTCTGAGGAAGCTGCTTCTCACTATGGGGTTTGATGGGCGCTGGGTGAATCTTATCATGAGTTGTGTGTCGACGGTGTCTTATTCCTTCATTATTAATGGAGGTGTATGTGGGTCTGTTACCCCAGCTCGGGGGCTGCGGCAGGGTGACCCGCTTTCCCCCTATCTTTTTATCCTTATTGCTGATGTTTTTTCTCGACTAATTCAGAAGCAAGTTCAGGATAATCAGATTCATGGTGCCAAAGCCAGCCGCAATGGTCCAATTATTTCTCACCTTTTCTTTGCAGATGACAGTTTACTCTTCTCCAGAGCCTCTCGTCAGGAATGCACTATCATTGTTGATATCCTCAACCATTATGAACTAGCATCCGGGCAGAAAATTAACTATGACAAGTCAGAGGTTTCTTTTAGTCGAGGAGTCAGCATCGAACAAAGGGAAGAGCTGAAGAATATTTTGAACATGAGGCAGGTGGATAGGCACGAAAAATACCTTGGTATCCCTTCTATCTCTGGTCGATCGAAGAAAGCTGTTTTTGATTCGTTGATGGATAGAATTTGGAAGAAACTCCAGGGTTGGAAGGAAAAACTTTTATCTCGAGCAGGGAAAGAAGTACTACTGAAGTCTGTCATCCAGGCCATTCCTACTTATCTGATGGGTGTGTATAAGCTCCCTATTTCCGTCATCCAAAAAATTCACTCTGCTATGGCTCGTTTTTGGTGGGGCTCGTCTAATACGCAGCGGAAAATTCACTGGAAAAGTTGGGAGTCTCTGTGTACTCTGAAATGTTTAGGTGGTATGGGGTTCAAGGATCTTAGGGTTTTCAATGACGCTCTCCTTGGGCGTCAAGCTTGGAGATTGGTTCGTGAACCGAATGCTTTGTTTGCTCGAGTTATGAAAGCTAAATACTATTCAAAATGTGATTTTTTGGATGCCCCTCTTGGGTGTTCAAGTAGTTATTCCTGGAGTAGTATTTGGAGTTCGAAAGCTCTTCTTAAGGAGGGTGTGGTGTGGCGGGTTGGTAATGGCACGTGCATTAAAATCTGGGATGATCCTTGGGTTGTGGATGAGAGTGGTCGGTATATCGCTAGTGAGAGAAATGATGCTTACAATACCGTTAATGAGTTAATTGATTTCGATAGTATGGAATGGCGAGTGGAGGTACTTGAAACTTTGTTTGTGGAGAGAGATGTCCGATGCATCCTTAGCACCCCTCTCAGTTTGCTTCCCATGAAAGATGAGTTAACTTGGGCTTTTACAAAGGACGGTTGCTATTCGGTAAAAACCGCATACATGCTTGGTAAGGGTGGAAAGCTTGATAATTTCCACCAAGCTTGGGTGTTCATTTGGAGTATGGAAGTGAGTCCCAAAGTTCGCCACTTTCTATGGCGTCTTTGTACTATGACCCTCCCCGTTCGTGCTTTGTTAAGGCATCGCCACATGATTGAGGATGATTCTTGTCCTTTGGGGTGTGGAGCTGCTGAAACCCCAGGTCATGCTATATATGGATGCCCTCATGTTCGAGACATTTGGACTGGTAGTGGATGTGCTGGTATTTGGCAGGATGAGGAGGATAATACTTTCCTTGATATTATTTTGTGCTGGCGTGATATGGATCCTAAGCTGGTCACGAAGGGCGCCTATCTTGCATGGATAGTGTGGAGTGCGCGCAATGACTGGGTGTTTAATCAAAAAAGCACCCCCCACAATATATTGATCCAACGAGCTCATCACCTTACGGAGGAATTCAGCTCCTATGCTGCGAAGATTTACAGTGTTCGTGCTGCTGTACCTGCTGCCAGCCCGAAAACTTGGGTGGCCCCACCTCTGGGAGTTATAAAGTTGAACGTGGATGCCTCGCTTGCTGTGGATGGCTGGGTGGGGTTGAGCACTGTTGCTCGCACTTCCTCGGGTGGTGTATTATTTGCAGCTACGCGCCGAGTTCGCGCCCACTGGACAGCTGCCATTGCTGAGGCAAAAGCAATTGATATGGCTCTGCGACTGGGAAAAAGGTTTGGGCTCCAAGATATTGTGGTGGAATCAGATTGCCAAGATGTGATTCATCGTCTTTCTCAGCATGCTATTTTCCTAGCGGATCTCGATGTTGTTCTCTCTAATATTCTAGCTTCTTGTGTGTGTTTTAACTCCGTTGTATGGTCACATGTTAAGCGTGATGGGAACTTTGTTGCCCACCATTTAGCTAGGATTAACCCTTTTGGCATTGAACAGATTTGGGAGAACCACTATCCCCCGGAAGTGGCTCCTTATGTTTTAATGGACGTTTTGTCCCTTAATCTATAATAGCATGCTTTTCCCCTCAAAAAAAAAAAAATGCAAATATTGCACTTATTTAGAAACGGATGAAGTATTTATTTCCATTTTTTGACTTAAACACTTGATAAAGGTAATTATTTATGTTACTATTCCTCCCCTCTATTTGTAACCACTCTCTTTTTATTTCATATCTTGAACCAAACGACCTTTAACATACAAATGAAAAGTTTTCAGAACTATCAACATGGCCTAGTCGCCTAGATATTAGCTTGGGAATATTTGATTGGGGATGATATTAGTGATATATTCATATGCACAAAGTAATGTCTAGAAGTTCTTTTTCTGCAGGTGGAGGAAGAAGATTACTCCTTGAATTAGGTAAAATATGTGTGCTTTCATTTGCGGCTCATTGTTGTGGTACAGAGTGCATCCCTTTCTTATCTTGTAAACAGATGATAAGTTGACAGTTGGGCCGGGGTTATATAACTGAAAAATAGGGGAATTTTTGAAGGAAAAATAGGAGTATTTTAAGAGGAAAAATAGGGGTATTTTAAGAGGAAAAATAGAGGAATATATTTCCCTTCAAAAAAATAAAATAAAATAGGGGAATATACAGAGTAAATAAATACTTTATGTTTTTGGGGACTCATCTTTCTTAGTTTTTATCATTTGGGTACTCATCGTTTATTTTTCATTATTTGGGGATTGACGGTGGGAAAGTTAAATTCGTGTGATTGAGACTTTTTTTTAAAAAAAAAAAACTTTTTTTCTCACTTTCCTTCAATACGCTTACCTTTAAAAACAGGGGAAAATTAAGCCTATTAAACATACGTTTACCATGAGACTACTATCAATTCATTTCACCTGCAATATCTCCCCAACAAACTAGCAGATTCTAAGCGAGAATATCAAAGTTTTTGAGTGAAATTTTGTAAACTTACCTATGATAGTATTATAGACTTAAGTTAATTAGATAAATAGTATGAATTACTAAACAACTTGAGGAAAATCTATGAACACTAGCTGCAATTTCTTGGCACATTTTGTGTTTACATTGATATATTAGTGGTCAATATTGTGATTTGATTTTGGGGTACAGTTGGTAGCTAACAATCCTAAAAAAATCTGTGTTTTTGTTTTATAGTTTTTAATTAAATACTTTATTTGTTTTTAAAAAATTAATAAGCTCACCAGAATTTTATGTTCCGGCCATCATCAGTCCCTAAACGATGAAAGATAAAAGTTGAATTCCCAAATGACGAAAAGTATGAATGTTATGTGCATTCTCATTGATCAAATCTGAATATATATATTTACAAGAGTCTTATTATGAGAAGGAAGGAAAGATATCCTAACCCACATATGAAAGAATAAATAGAGATCTAATACAAGGAAACTTCCTAATATACAAGATTCTCTAACACACACACACACACACACACACACCTTCAAGTTGGAGCATGAGAAGGATCAAGAATGTCGAACTTGGACAAAAGAAACTCAAATTGTTGCTTGCCAATGGCCTTGGTGAAGATGTCGGTCAATTGAGTCTTGGTTGAGACATATGAGGATTCAATAAGACCATCGGTAATAGCGTTACAAACAAAGTGACATTCCACCTCGATGTGCTTAATGCGTTCATGAAAGACAAGATTATTGGCAATGTGAAGAGCAGACTTACTATCACAAAACAAGGGTATAGCTTTAGGATGCTGAACTCCTAAGCTTAACAACAGTGCTTTCAACCATTTTAACTCACAAGTGATGGAGGCCATAAATCGGTACTCAGCTTCTATAGAAGAACGAGATACGGTATGTTGCTTATTTGTCTTCCATGAAACGGGAGAGTTACCCAAAAATACGATCCATCCTGATAAAGAGCGACGGGTGATAGGACAAGCAACCCAATCAGAATCACACCAGCCTTGAAAAAATAACTCATTGTCAGATCGTAAAAAAATACCCTGATCAGGAGTGCCTTTCAAATAGCGCACCACGCCACCACCCGTACGACAGCCTCCCAATGCTCTTGGCGAGGTTCCTGCATAAACTAAGAGAGCACATGAACAGCATAAGCCAAGTCAGGGCGAGTAACGACAAGATAGATGAGACGTCCCGCAAGACGTCGATAGCCCGCGACATCGGGTAAAAGATCGCCCAAGGCATGAAGCGAGGCGACAGTTTTTTTCAATGCGGAAAGCACTTGGCTTGGCGCCTAAGAGCTCGGCTTTAGAAATGATGTCAAGTGTGTACTTGCGTTGACAAAGGAAGAGGCCCATGGAGCTTTGAGCAACTTCAATCCCTAGGAAGTACTTGAGGGAACCAATATCTTTCATCTTGAAACAGGCACTTAAATAAGTTTTGGAAGTATGTAACGCAGCGGAATCATTCCCAGAAATTATCAGATCATCAACATACACCAAGACATTTATTTGAACTTGATCATGAGTATAAGTAAATAATGAGTAATCAGAGTAAGACTGAAGAAAACCATACCATTTGAGGGCACTAACAAGTTTGGCAAACCAACAACGAGGAGCTTGCTTAAGACCATACAAAGACTTGCGGAGCCGGCATACAATATTGGGATTGGAGCTTTCAAATCTAGGAGGAAGCTTCATATAAACTTCCTCATCAAGGTCCTCATGTAAAAAAGACATTGTGAACATCCATATGATGAAGCTCCCAATTTTTGGAAGCGGCTATGGCGAAGAAGGCACGTACTCTGGTCATTTTGGCAACTGGAGCAAAGATCTCATTATAATCAATACTTGCTTCCTGATGATCGCCTAAGACCACAAACCGGGATTTGAGGCGCTCGATCTCGCCATTTGCTAAATACTTGATGCGGTACACCCATTGACTGTCCAAAGCACGTTTTCCAGGCGACAGAGGTTCTAAGGACCAAGTACCGTTATCCTCAAGAGCACTAATTTCATCCTGCATTGACTCCTTCCACCTAACATCACGCATTGCTTCTTTGAAACATTTTGGTTCTGTATTGTTAATAACAACAGCAAGAAACTTTCTATATTTCACAGAATAATTTGTACAACAAATATGATGAGCCATAGGGTAAGGAGTACCTGAAGTAGCCGTGGAACTGGAAGAAGAAGGAGATTGACAATCTACTTGCACGGAGCGAGTCACATAGTCCTCCAACAAAACGGATGGCTATTTGGAGCGCTGACCACAGCTAGGGGTGAAAGTTCGGTGTGCGATTTGGATTAGGACAGAATCCAATCCGATCCGAACAAATTTTGGATTTCAATCCAAATCCAAACCAATTAGGGTTTGAATCCGATCCAATCCAATCCGAAATTTCATACTCTAGATTGGATCCAATCCGAAATTTCATACTCTAGATTGGATCCAATCCGAAATTTCATACTCTAGATTGGATCCAATCCGAAATTTCATACTCTAGATTGGATCCAATCCGAAAATCCAATTTTTTTAAAACTCTAGTTTTTTTATGAAATAAATTAAGCACAACAGCAGCCTAGTAGATTTAGAAAATGAGTAATCAAGTGCAGTTAGTGTTACAGGGGAAGGATTGAAGTGCTATGTGTATTGGGCTATGGAGTAGTTTTTTTATAATAAAAAATCAGTTAAGCATTTAAACCCAATCCAGATACATAATACAAGACATATTACTATTCGGTCATATTGGATTTTTATATCCAATTACCCTCAATCCAATCCGATCCGAAAATCCAATTTTCCAAAAAATCTCAATCCGAATCCAATCCGAACACAGTTCGAATCCGATCCGAATTACTAATTCGGATTGGATTGGATTTTGGATTTTATCCGAATAACTTTCACCCCTAACCACAGCCTAAGAGGGGCTCAGAGCTCGTATTATTAGGAAGAAGGTGTGCTGGACTAGAAGGAGAAGATCAAGAGGAGTCCAAATATGTGGGCTGAGGCCCGGAAGAGAGAGGTGGGGAATGGGGGCGGTAGGTGAGGCTGGCTGGGAGGAGTAAGAAACGGAAAAACCTCTTCATAAAACTTCACATCTCTAGAGACAAAGATTTCTTTTGAATCGAAATCAAATAATTTCCATCATTTCTTACCAAAAGGATAATACTCACAAAGATGCACTTCAGACTTCGTTTAGCAAATTTAGCACCCTTGTTTTATGATTATGTGCAAAGCAAAGGCAGCCAAAAGTTTTAATGACCTCATAAGTAGGAGAAAAACCATGGAGAACCGAGAATGTCAAAGGGAGATTTCTTGTCGAAAAGAGGAGAAGGGGTGCGGTTTATGAGATGAGTTGCAGATAGTACACTTTCACCCCAAAAATAGATAGGTAAATTGGCTTGAAAAAGTAAGGCGCGTCCCACGTTCAAGATATGTTGGTGTTTGCGTTCAATGCGGCCATTTTGTTGAGGTGTAGCAGTACAAGAGGTTTGAAAAAGAATGTCAGTGGCAGTGAAATAATCATGGAGGCAAATGAATTCTGTGTCATTATCACTTTATAATTTTAATAGTAGAAGAAAATTGATGGTCAACCATGGCAACAAAATTCATGAACATACGAAAAACTTCAATTTTATTACCATTAAATAAATCAAAACAACTCTAGAAAAGTCATCAACTATTGTCAAAAAGTAACGAGCCCCACATGAAGAGAAGTGTCTGTAAGACCCCACGAATCACAATGTATTTTCTCAAAATATGAGAAGATTTATTGGTACTAACAGGAAAAGGATCCCTATGATGTTTGGCACGGAAACATATCTCACAAAATTGAGCTAAACTACCCTTATGACCACATAAAGGGGGAAGTAACTTCACTACTTGTTATGAAGGATGACCCATTCCACGATGCCACAATTCAATATCCAAAGCTATTGTACGAACCGTAAGTTGTTGAACTATGTGATCCCCTCCGTTGAAGTAGTAAAGTCCATTCTGTCTATGTCGCGTTCCAACCAGCTCCTTCAGTTGGTCCTGTGTAGCACACAGAGAGGAAGATAATTGAACAGTGTAGTGCAAATCATTAGTAAGTTGTGAAATAGAAAGTAAATTGTAACTGAATTGAGGAACAAACAATACATTAGAAAGCTTAATAGTAGTTGAGAGATACACAGAGCCCGTTTTAGTAGCAAAAAATGAATCACCACTAGGAAGACTGACTAGGCAAGGTGTACTCACAATCATATCTGAAAACCAAGATAGCTCACCAGAAACATGATGAGATGCACTTGTATCAATAATCCAAGAAGTAGAATCAAACATACCAGTGAGACGCTCATCAGGAAGTTGAGCATTGCCAAGAATACTGGCAAGAGCTTTCCATTGATCTGTCGTGAAGATAGTAGCCTGAGCCGGTGAGGAACTTGTTGGAACTATAGATGAGGGGGCCACGACATGTGCCTTTGGAGGACCGCGACCTCGGGAAGAGGTGTGCAAGCCCCCCCACGAGCAGTTGGCCTGGAGTTGTTGGGCCAGTCTTTGGGGTAACCCACGAGCTCACAGCAAGAGTGGACCTCATGCCCAATTTTCTTGCAATGGGTACACTCAAGCTTGGAACAACAAACTAAGGCATCATACCCGGGTTTACAGCAGTAGGTACAGGTAGGCTGGTTAGTGGACCCATGACCACGACTGGGCTCGACACGAGCAGCGAAGCCGAGAACCTCACTTGGTTGGGCTGAGTCGACAGTGGGTTGTGCTAACCGAACCCACTCATCTTGGGAACCAGTTGTAGGCGCGGTCCAAGGACAGTAGAGGATCCATCGACAATATTTGAGTACGAAGGCGAGCATAAATTTCAGATTTTAAACCCATTACAAAATCATGCAATTTTTCATGTTCACGTCTTTCCACATAAATTGATGCAATATTGCATTTGGAGCAACAAGTAGAGGAAACTAAAGGAACATGATGTTGCAATTCTTGCCACAAAGCATTCAACTTGCCATAATATACAGAAGGGGACATAGATTTGGTTTGTTCACAACAAGCAATAGAGGAACAAATTTGTTGAATATGAGGATCATTATTTGTGGCAAAGCAGGTTTTAAGATGATCCCAAAGACGGCATGCTTCACGGAATTTTATTAACGTACCTTTGACCTCAGGATCTATGGTGTTGAACATCCATGAAATAAGCATTGTGTTCACAGTTGTCCAAACTGAGGCCGTATAGGGTGGGTCGGCAATGGTGATGGAGCCGTCCAAGAAGCCAAATTTGCGTCGGGCCGGGATTCCAAGGATTATTGAATATCGGATGCCCACATGTCATAGTTATCTGATTGCAAACGTGTGGGCGTGATGAAGTCTCCTGGTCGATCGTCAGGGCCAAGATGGCCAATTGACCAATTTGGTAAAAAAAATTAGCACTTAACGACAATATGGTAAAAAAGTTAGCTTCAGTGACAATTTGGTAAATAAACTTAGCGTCGGTTGATAAATTGGTAAATAAACTTAGGTTCGGGTGACAAATTGATAAAAAAGTTAACTTTTGCGACAGTTTGGTAAAAATAATTGAGCTCTTGCGACGTTTAGGCCAAAATTTTAAAAACCTATTTTTCTTTTTCTTTTTATTTATTGTTGAATTCAGGGGTATCTCCTTTTAATTAATACAATACGAGCGAGAATCATTAAAATATTTTCACTCATCACATGGAGAGCAAATGTATTCATGTATGTGTTTGATATTTTTGAGATTTATTTAGGGATAATTTAATGGACCATTGTCCCCAAAGTTGTCATATATCTTCATTACAAGATTGTATTCATCTTAAAAATTATCCAAAAATATATTAAATACATATTGAATACAAATGTTAGTTAGAATGAAAATGGAGAGGAAAATATAGGGGATAATTGGGTAAATAATTGCATATAGAAAAAAGAAATAATGGTGAAATTTATAAATTAAAAATATTCTCTTTTACACAATTATTTTTCTCTTGTTTGCACTCTAATTAACATTCGAGAGCAACCTTTCAAAAAAAAACATTCAAAAACAATAACATTTGTATGCAATATGTATTGAAATTTATTTCAATATTTTTGTGGAATATTTCTAAGATAGATACATTATTTTAATGAAACTATACACTCCGGAGTAACAACTTTAGGGACAATAATACATTAAATATTATAAAAAAATATTGAATACATTTGCACTTAAAATTTGATGAATGAAATAATATTTTTTATTCTCCTCTTGTATTGATTAGAATGGAAAGAATATATGGTAAAATAATGAGCGATAGTTGGGTAAATAAGTGTGTGGGAAAGAAGAATAATTTAACAAAAATGGGAAAACATAGAAAAATAGGTTTTTAAAATTTTAGCCTCAACGTCGCAAGAGCTCAATTTTTTTAATAAATTGTCGCAATAGTTAACTTTTTTTATCAATTTGTCACCCGAACCTAAGTTTATTTACCAATTTGTCATCCGAAGCTAAGTTTATTTACCAAATTGTCACCGAAGCTAACTTTTTTACCAAATTGTCGTCATGTGCGAAATTTTTTTACCAAATTGGTCAATTGGCCAGGCCAAGATAGACGGGTGAGTTGGTGTTGATGGGTGTCGGCTGCGCCGGAGACGGTGACTTTTAGGGGTCGTTGTCGCCAGCCATTGGGAGGAATGTAAGTTAGAAAAAAAAATCCTTGCTCTGATACCATGAGAAATATAATTAGGGTTGAATGTTGTGTGTATTCTCATTGATCAAATCTGAATATATATGTTTATAAGAGTCCTATTATGAGAAAGAAGGAAAGATATCCTAACCTACATAAGAAAGAATAAATAAAGAGCTAATACAAGGAAACTCCCTTATATACAAGACTCTCTAACAGTAAGTCCCCAATAGTGTATTTTACTCGGAATATATGTATAAGTTTAAGTTCATATGAGAACCATTCTTATGGTGAGAACCACTTATTTTACGAAGATTTTTCTCATTTTACAATGTTTTTGTTCATTTTATGATTTGCTTATTTTATGTTTTTGCTTATTTAACATTTTTATGCTCATTTCACAATGTTTTTGCTCATTTACATTTTGCACATTTTACGTTTTTGCACATTTCACTTTTTTTTGCTTATTTTATTTTATTGTCTCATTTTTCAGTTTTGCTCATTTGACATTTTTTCTCTTTTAGTGTTTTAAACTCAAATTATATTTTTGCTCTTTTTTATTTTATTTTATGAGCTTTTTGCTTATTTTAGTGGTTCTCACAGTTCTTACCGTAAGAGGGTTCTTAGTAGAACTAGGGCTGGTAATCAGGTCAGGTCGGGTCAATTTCAGGTTGACCCGATTTATATTTTAGGTCACTCACCCCTAATCCAAACCCGACCTGATTCTAAATTCAGGTCCAAAATCATGACCCAAATCTGACCTTACTGATTTCGGGTTGACACGAAACCAACCCAAAATGACTTGAAATGAAATTCAACTATACATGATAAGTTATGAAAGTATAGGTTAATAACCTTGAATGAAATTTAGGTGATCCAAGAAATGTGCTTGGCCCAATACAAATATGAATAACAAAAAATAGGTTGTATAAGTTATGAAAGTATGGGTTAATTTCAGGTTGACCCGAATTGAAAATAATTCGTCTTCCAAATCAGGTTATTCGGGTTATTTTCAAGTTCATAAAGTCAACCCGAATCTAACCAATTATATTTTCAAGTCGGGTTGGATCGACCCATTTTTTTGTTTCAGGTCGAATATCTCAACCCGAACTCGAAATTTTCAGGTCAGTTTCAGGTCGGGTTATCGGGTTGGGTCAACCTTTGTCAGCTTTAACTAGAACCCAACCATACATATCTCTATTATATAAGGGAAGGGGGAGCTATGGTGTCCGCCAATAAATTTACTTAATTACCCCTTAGTAAATATAACTACTCTACTAAAAAAAAGAAAATCAAACTCAAACATAGCATAAAAAATTAACAAAGAAAAGTATATCAATCAAATATTTGATCAATCAATACACAATCAAGTAGTAAATCAAAAAGGAAAATACAATCAATTAACAAAGTGAAATGATTTAATGAAATCAAAATACTTTGTTGACAAAAATATAAGAAATACTTAATAAATCTGTATAGCATTCTTCTATCACTCATCAGTTTTAATTTTAAAAATCTTAAAAAAAAGTATATATAAAATAAATAATAAAAAACGGGTTTGGTTAAGTGGTATAGACTTAATCAACAAAATTAGGTAGCTCAAAAAAACAGGTCTAATGTTCAAATTTTACCTTTATTATGTCCAAAAAAAATTATAAAGTATGTTTTAAACAAGTGTGGCACGCATCGCGTTCATGAATTGTATACTAATATATGAAAAGGTGTTCCTAAGCAAGGATCTATGCCACGTGGTGCTATCTCTTAGTGTGTTTTTTCTTAGTGTGTTTAGTTTATATAAACACGCATATAATAAAAAAAATAGAAAATGCATCTTATAAAATTTGATCCTATAACCTCGCTCTAAATACCAGTTGTTATTAAATAATAGTTCATGCTTCCGACTAAGGTCCCGTTTAATGGTAGTCGTACAGGACCTCGGTAATGCTTTGGATGGCCCTGTGTGAAGATAATATAAGAGATTAGCAGTAGAAATGGAACCTTGCTTTGCTCTGTCAAATTTTTTTTTTCCGAAAACTATTAATATTCAATTGTAAGGATGAGGAGCTAGCTCATGTGGTAGAACACTCCCCTCTGATCTCTGAGGTCAGGGGTTCGATCCTTACCCCCAGCATTATGTTGGGGTATTTCCTTAGCATGCTTTGCATGCATTACCGGCTAATGTGTTGGTAGTTCCTACAAGGCTAGTAGCCTTGGTAGGGGTTAGCCCTTGGGCTGACTTAATTTCCCAATCAAAAAAAAAAAAAATATTCAATTGTGTATTGAACTCTGACACAAAATCAACAAATGGGTAACAAAAGACTCACCATTTACCAATTAGCCATTGTAACAAATTGGGTTAATTATTGCAACAATAAATTAAAGCAAAATTATAAACCCTACTCAATTAATTTTTAGCATTGCAATAATAAATTAATTTACAGCAACTTTCAACAATAAAGTTGCAGCAAAATTCAACAATAAACTTGCAGCAAAATCCAAATTACCGTACGAGTGGAGTTTGTAGGCCGCATCAAACACAACGCTGAAAGCTAGAGATTGAGCGAGCATCAAGCTCCGAACACCGAGTTTCAGGTGGTAGCCAAGGAGGAAGAAGTTAGGGATAACTCAGAACTATAAAGAGAAGACTGGATAGAAGGGTAAGACCAGGAGAATAGGAATAAAAAGTGTTAGAAATGTTGTTGTCCTATCCACTCCTACCTCTATTATGTCTTTAACTTATCAAAAAATACTTATTTTAAAATATCCAATTCTTTTTTGATCTACATTCTACAATTATGTGCAATAACTAATAAGAAAACTTTTTTTTTTTTTGGCAACAAAATAGATAAAAGAAGAAAATTACATCCTAGTGCCCCCTTTCCTCAGCTGTGTGGCAATATTATGGGCTTCTACTACTTTTGTTCTTTCCACTTTTATTACCTTAATACTGCTAATTCTACTACCTAGTTCTTTAATGTCACGTACAATATTCCTGATTGGGTATGCAGTCTTACTTCCTTCCCTCAAACCATCTACAAGAGTCCTAGAGTCTGTCCATACTTCTAGCTCCCTTGGCTCTCTATCCATTATTTCCCGCAGGCTGTATAGGACTGCCAAGGCTTCCGCCTGATTAGCAGTTTTTGCATGAATGCAACGTCCTCCTCTATCTATTTCCTTCATCCTCTCCAGCAGAACCCATCCATAAGCTGCAGTACTTGCTCCACACTGTCCCTTTCCATTTTCTTTCCATGCACCATCTACAATTAGTAGAAACCTAGCCTCGACACTGTCCCAATTAAGGTTCCAGTTCACTTGCTTATGCATCCTTTGATCTTTAGGGAACCAGTTCTGATCTTCCTTTTGTTCCTTTGGTCTTTGGCTCAGTTCTCTTCTACTCTTCCAGTCTCGAATTATATCAAACACTACCTTTGGGCAAATTATATTTGTTGGCTTGAAGATGCATTGATTTCTAAAGATCCAAATACTCCATAGAATCGCCACAAACTCAAAGCTTCCTTCACTTTCTGCTGTGTCATTCATCATGAAATACCAAATCCAATTTCTTACCCATCTTGATATTGATATCTTGCAGTTGTCCAAGTTTATGATACCAAGATTTGAAGTTGCCCAGATTCTTTTTGTGATTTCACAATCTCTAAATAGATGAGTATCCGACTCTTCCTCCTGCCCACATAATGCACAGGGAGCCTCACTTAGGATTTTCTTCTTCCTAAGGTTTACTCTGGTGGCAAGAGCACCATTAACTAGCTTCCAATAGAATAACTTCCATTTTGGCCAGAGTTTTAGTTTCCAGAATTTCTTCCAGAAGGTAATGGAGTTAGGTTTACTCCAAGAGTTTCTCATTACGGACCAGTAACCAGATTTTTGAGAGTATTGGCCAGATTGCGAGTCTATCCAGACATACTCATCTTTACATTCCACCAAAGGGATATGTATGGCTCTTATGTTTATGGCTTCCTCTCTTCCAAACCATCTATCCAACATTTCTTCCTTCCAAGCATTTTCACTTATTAGATCACTCACCCACTCCGGTTGTGTACCATGCAAGTCCGCCATTTGATCTACACAAGTTACCTGTTGCCCTTCAACCCATTTGGGCCCTTGAATTTTAGTATCCTTCCCATTCCCAATCAACGTCCTACCCCAGGAGCCATGGCCTGGACACTCTTCATAATACTTCTACTTCCCCATGAGCACGCACCTGGAATGTTTCCCCTCAAACTTTTTGTGAACCATGAATCTGTGTATTTCGCTCTAAAGATTTGGCTGGCTAGCAGGTGTGGATTACACTGCATGCGCCACGCTTGCCTAAACAGAGTTGCTTTGTTTACCGCCAGCAGGTTCCTCATCCCTACACCCCCTTCACACTTATGTTTCTCGAGTAGGCTGCGTTTCCTCCAGTAAATAGGTTTTTTATCTTTACTCGATTTCCACCAGAATTTCAGAAGGATTGAGGTGGAGGCAGCAAGCACTTTCTTGGGGAACAAGAAAATAGCCATGATGTGAGAAGCATAAGCCATAAGAATACTATTTATTAATAACAACTTACCTGCTTGATTTAGGGAGGAAAAGTTCCAAGACGTTATCGTTTTTGAGATTTTTTGCGTCAGGTCTTGAAACACTTGTGAGGAGTGCCCCGTCACATCCATAGGGCACCCTAGGTATTTGCCCAATTTTTCCTTGCTTCCGACTTTCATCCCTTTACTTAGCAGCCTTATAAATTTCTTGGGTGTATTCTTGCTAAACACCTGATATGATTTTTGGTTGTTAATCATCTCACCCGACATGGAGCAAAAAGCCTCAAGAATTTTGTGGATACTCCAAGCATTCTCCAGTGTGCCTTTTAAGAAGAACAAGGCATCATCTGCAAATAGTAAGTGCGACACCTCCGGCGCTTTCCTATGAACTTTAAGCCCCTTTATAAGTCCCAACTTCTGCTGCTGGATTATTCGTCGCGACAGAACTTCCATGCACAGTATGAAAATGTAAGGAGACAGAGGGTCCCCTTGCCGTAGCCCAGCTTTTGGACGGAAACTTTTTGTAGGCTCACCATTAACTAAGACTGAATATGTAACAGAAGAGATGCATTCCATTATGAGGTGTATCCAATTGTCTGGGAATCCTATTGTAGTGAGCACTTCCCTCACGAAATCCCAACGAACCCTATCATATGCCTTGTTGAGGTCCAGATTGAGCACCATGCTGAATTTTTCATTTTTCTTTGCTTTCTTCACCTTGTGTAGCATTTCATGCGCTATGATGCAGTTATCAGTTATTGATCTTCCTGGGACGAAAGCATTTTGGAATTGCCCTATTAAGGAGTTCAACAGGGGCTGAATCCTTTTTACCATACACTTAGCAATCACCTTATATGATGTATTACACAGACTGATAGGCCTAAACTGTCCCACTGTTTCCGGCCTACTTACTTTTGGTATTAGCGCAATAAAGGTCCTATTTGTTTCTCTTAGCATAAAGCCTCCTTCAAGGAAGTTTTTTGTTGCTTGACACACTCCCTCACCAATAGTCTCCCACTTCTTTTGGTAGAAGATCGGAGGGAAACCATCTGGCCCAGGGGACTTAAGAGGCTCCATACTAAAAGCTGCACTCTTGATTTCTTCTGAAGAGAAGGGAGCCTCCAGGTGAGCACATTGTTCTCTCGACAGTCGAGGCATCTCAACCATCCATTCATTTCTGACCGCGCTATCCACCATTGTCTCAACCGGGTTGAACAAGTTCTGAAAATAAGAAGAGAACTCCTCCTTAATTTTATCCACATCTGCTGTCCAGTTCCCCATGGAGTCCTTAATTGCTCTAATTTCGTTGCCTCCCTTTCTCATCTTCATACTTTTGAAGAAGTACTTAGAAGGTTGATCCCCTAGATGGTCCCATTTGCTTCGAGCTCTTTGCTTCCAGAACATTAATCTTACGTCCGTGGCCACTTTGAGTTCCTTTCTTCTTGCCCTTTCATTACTTCTCTTCTCTCTCCCTGAGAGTTCAGTTTGCGCCTTTACAAGCTCCTGATTAAAGTCATCCCACTGAATTCCTTGTTCCTTTTTGAAATCAAGGCACCAATGCTTGCATTCTTTTGCTATCGACTGCAACTTTCTTTGAATCTTGAACAAAGCAGATCCTTGAATTTCAGATTGCCAAGCATTTATGACAATTTCATCTATTATTTCATACTCAAGGCACCATGCTTCAATCTTGTATGGCCGATTTTTCTTCTTTGATGTAGGGTGGCATTCAACAATTATTGGTCCATGGTCGGAGATAAAAATCGGATAATTTATTATCAGAGCTTCTGGGAATTCACATCTCCAGTTATCATTACAATATGCTCGGTCCAATCTCTCAAAAATCGCTGCATCATCTTGTCGATTATTTGTCCAAGTGTATTGTACACCATGAAAGGGAATATCAATGAGATTACAGTCCTGCTTCCATTCTAGGAAGGAATTCGCCCCTTTAATGAGCATGTTCCCTCCCAGTTTTTGTTCGTTTGTTTCCACTTGGTTAAAATCCCCCAATAGGAGGAGTTTACCTGGGTGTGACCAGATGAAGGCCCTGATAGTATTCCATACTTCAGCCCTTTTTTCTAGAACTGGCTCACCATACACACACACAACATAGAAAACAACATTACATTCATCTGTTACTTCACAACATACATAGTTAGGAGATACAAACATGATAGATACTACAATAGAATCATCCCAGCACAAAATTAGCCCCCCTGAGAGGTCTTTTGCATCATGCCCTGCCCAACTATTAAACCCTAAGCTACTTAACGTACTACCCAAGTCTTCTACTTTACTTTTAGTTTCAGAGAGAAAAAGAAAATTTAAAGCTTTACTACTGACTAGCCATCGAAGGAACGGAATTGTCGGGGAGTCAGCAGCTTTAAGGCCCCGGCAATTCCATGCGCCAGCTCTCATAATCCCCGTGGGGGCTGCATGGGGCCAGCCACCTCACCCTTACCATTGCTCGACTCCTCAGAAGTGGTAGTGATATCATCACTTCCACTTAGCCCATATTTGCATGTGTATTTTCCCTTGAAGCACTTCTGGAACTTACGCCTTTTTTTCAAGGGAACCCACTCTTCCGATTCTTCTTCGATTGTAATCAGCTTGTCCCCAACTTGAGGAACCACGTGTGCTTTCTTCTTCTCTTCTGAGATTTTCAGCTTGTCCCAGAAACAACCCACCCATCCTAGCTTCTTCTTTGCTAGCTCTTTAGTCCTCCTAGCTCTCTCTTTCGCAATTGTCTTCTGCGACTTACCCTTCCTTGGGCTCCTAGAACTTATTTTACTTGGCCCGCTTCCATTGTCCTTAGCTTCAGTTACCCGTTGCATGTTGTCTAAATCCATCAAGTCTTCTTCACTTGGGCTGAGGTCAGAATCAGCTGAGAAAAAAGGGTCCTCTACCCCAACTACTGCTTTTCCTTTCTCACTTGCACCATTTTTCTCTCTTGCTCCCTTTACCACACTCATCGAAACAGATTTTTGACCATCCTTGCTACTGTCGAAAATTTTGAGAGGCTTTTGGTGAATTTCCAGTGGTGCAACTTCATTTTTTAGATGGTCTTCCTTCCCCGTTTCTTTCACATGTAACCCCTCATTTAGCCCATCTACCAAGATAGCAGGTCTCGACGAGGAGGCCTTATCAAATTGCTTTCCTTCAATCCATCTTGGCGAATCCGACTTAGGAGAGTCAGTATGGTTCATTCCTTCCTTTCTTTCTTGGCTTTCAGCTGGAGTCACCGGATTCCACGTTTCTTTCAACTTTTCCTCTCTTCCTTTTCCTGATAGCAGAAATTCTTTGGACAAGTAAGCAGGTGGGGCTGGGCTAGCATAGGAGTTGAAAAGGAGAAGGATTGAGAAGAGTCGCTGGACTCCTCATGAGGTTCCGAATCAGAAGTTTTTGGGCTTGGATATTGGGGGCTTTCCATTAGATCTCGAAGTGAGACAATTGCCATATTGACAGGAAATATTTCTCCTAAGGAATGAATGGGTCGTTTAGAGGGTTTGTTGGGCGATAAAGCCTAGAGGAATCGACTAAGCCCAGCCCAATATTCTCAACCACTTGGTTATCCAGCTCAGCTTCTGAACTTACCATTTTTGAAGCAACAAGAATTGTTTTTGGAAAAGGACAGAAGAGATTTTTAAAAGAGGGAAAAGGATGGGTCAAGGCTAGAAGAAAAGGAGGGGTATAAATAGAGTTGTCAAAGCAACTATAGTCTCTCTTCTGACCCGGGGAATAAGGGAGTTTAAAAGGAATTTGCAGAGTTGAAGAGGAATAAATATGTATCGCCGCCATTTTCTGAGTAATTTTTAGTGCACTATTCCAAATGCACAGTGCACTACTCAAGAACTGAGATTTATTATGTAGATATTCATTACTCAAGGCAGTAGTTTCACATAAAATCTGGTTGGGGGATTTATTCTGCAGTAATTTCGTTTCAAGGGGGGTGGTTAGAGGTCTGCTCGAAAGCCAATCAATTCTCAAACCTTCAGTAATAACATCACTGTTCCCCCCTAGTTGGTTTCGGCCCAAATTAAAAAAAGTCTTCTCATTAATTCCTTCATTCAACTCCAGGCTATTCACCACAGGAAGTAAATGCTTACCTGTTGAGGCTGAATTCATCTTGACTGAGGCACCTATGCTGCATTGTTGACGATTTACTTTTTTAGCTTCAGGTTGACTGACCGCGCTACAGTAGGCCTTTCGTTTTTGACTCACACGGTTTCCCGCCTTCCTCTTCTTGGCTCCATCTGTTGCAGAGCGATTTATTTTTTCCTTGCCGTCGCCATGATTACCATTTTTTCCAGCACTAGTTTTAATAGGGGCAATTGGAACTGAGTTTCTTCTTTCCCATATTAATCTTTTCTTTCTTGGACCATCATCTTCGCTGGACGATTTACTTCTTTCCCTTTTCCCCGCAACAGAACAGTTACCTTTACTTGGACTATCGGATGAGGATGATGACGATGTTGATTTCGAAGGAGAGCTCTGGAAATTTGCGTCGAAAGGGATTTCATCTGACGGTGGAGTTGTGAGGTCAATGCGTGACGTTCTTAAAACTTCAATTCGATGCAATCCAATTATCTTGTTAGTAAAGCATTGAGAGGGGGGTTGCCCTACTAGCAGATTTTGAATATCTATACATACTTCATACATCCTTCTGCCGAACCTTCTGTGAGCTTCCTCCATTGAGTATGGACACCCCGTAATCTTATGGCCAGCCATGCCACACTTCTTGCAGTAAATAAAGATGCCTTCATATCTGAAATCAATCCATTTGAAGTGATCCGGAGAGTATTCGTAAAAATACCCCGGAATTAGAGGTTTGCTAACATCCACATTAACTCTTGCTCTAATGAATTCTTTTGGGCCTTCTCGGAGAGACCCTGCATCCATCCCTATCACTCTACCTATTTTCCTCAGCGCTCTTTCTGCTACATGGGCGTTGTTTGAAGTAAGTGGTATACCTTCCACTCTTACCCATATCAGGCTTTCTGAGAAGTCGAAGCTCCTCAGGGCTGCACTCGGGAACCAACACTTCAGGATTAGCAGAGCCCCCTTATAATTCGCATTTTTCCTTGATAGGAGATTATCTCTATCATCAATATCAGTGCAATAGAAGAAGAAAATCTTTCCCACTTTTTCAACTTTTATTTCACCATTAATCACCCATTGATTATTTACCCAATTTTGGATTTGGATAGCAGTGAAGTTCCTGTAATCTATGAAATGGCCGACTACTGCCATTGGGTAGATTGCATCTTCTGGGTTCATGTCCCCTACTTGTGAAGGAATAATTGGCCCCATTTTCTTTATTCCATGCGGCGGCCCATGATTGACTGTCCCAAATAGCGCCTCCATCCTAAATTTTCCTAGCGAGCAGAAATTCCCAAAAAAGCTTTTTAAGGATCTTAAGGATCAATTTGTTTAACTTTGTGAAGATTTATTGTGCAATGAGCTGAGAGCAGAGGGGAGTTTGAAGTTCTTAACTAATATGGTTTACAAAGTTTTGTTTAGAATTTAAGGCTCTAGAATTCTAGAGAGAGAGGCTCTTAAAAAAGAGAGGTTTTGTTATAAGAAAACTTAAGATTGCCTAATTGATGATAAGATGTAAGGTAAATGTATGCATAGCACCTTTCAAAAAAAAAAAAACATGCATATATATATTTTCGATTGAAAATTAAAGTGATATAACTATAGCAATTTCAAACAATTACAAAGTAAGAACTTATAAAGTTTCTTTCTACCTGAACTTCCAATTGCAATTATAGTTTCAAAGAACCTACATTACTCATCCATAAACCAACCGAGAAAAATAAAAGGAGAGTCTCTTTTTTTTTTGCCTTTTATAATTGTCATATCTGTCGATTTGGATAATTTACCATTTTATTTATTTAAAGGTTCGTAGTAGTTGTTTGTGTCATTTGGGATAATCCATCTTATCGTTTTATTTTTATGTAGAAAGATGTCATGATTATCAGGTATATTATTTATGAATATGTTTGTAATTTAAATATATTAAAAAAATAGGTTTATATCATCCAATTTTCAATGTAATGTTATGCAATAAATTACACATATATTAAAGAGATTAACATATAAGATCCAATAACATCAATTTATAGTACATTATCATACATGTTCATTTATCACCTTGAAAAAAAGTTATGAATGATCAAATTAAACTACAATAAAATAATATTAATGCTTCTAGCGCTTTTTAATATTAATATTGATATTAATATGTCTTCGCATGTATCGCATGCATTTTTTTTGAAATGGGTAAAACCTTCGATTTCTAATAATATAATTTGAGTAATTGAGCAAAAACCGTCATTGAATTTATTGTTTATACATATATACATACATAGACCATTTAATATACATACATAAAATGAGCAAAAACCGTCATTGAGTAATATACATACATAGACCATTTAAAATGAGCAAAAACTTCTTAAAATAAACAAAAAAATAAAAATAAAAATGAGCAAAAACACAAAATTAGTAGAAAACATTAAATTATCAAAAACTTAAAATGGAAAAAAATGTAAAAAGAGAAAAACGTAAAATGAGAAAAAAAAAAACGTAAAATGAGTAAAAACGCTGCAAAATGAGCATAAAAATGTCAAATGAGCAAACATATAAAATAACTAAAACATAAAATGAGGAGAAATATTGTGAAGTGATCAAAATCTTCGTAAAATGAGGACAAATGAGTGGTTCTCACAGTTCTTACCATAAGGTGGAATCTTACTTGATACTTCTATTTAATTACACATTTCAAAAGTTTACTTAGGGTGCGTTCTGTTCAACTTAAAAAATTAAGTTTCAGGTCCAATAAGTTCAGATAAGTTCAGATAAGTTTAGATAAGTTTAGATAAGTTGCAATAAGGTCTAATAAGTGCAATAAGTTCCAATAAGGTCTAATAAGGTCCAATAAGTTCCAATCAGGTGCAATAAGTTCCAATCAGGTGCAATAAGTTCCAATCAGGTCTAATAAGGTCAATAAGTTCCAATCAGGTCTAATAAGGTCCAATAAGATCCAAATAGTCAATGTTTAATAAACATTTGTATTATTGTCCACTATTTTGTTATTCATAATTTCATATCACTATTAGCGGTTATGTTATTATTAGAATTTAATTAAAGTACCACAATGATTATATAGTATTATACTTGTATTAGTGTCTATTATTTTATTATTTATTTGTATTATGTCTATTATTTTATTATTTATTTGTATTATGTCTATTATTTTATTATTCATATTACTATTAGCTGATTATGTTATTATTAGAATTTTTTATTAAAGTACCACAATGTATAGTATTATACTTGTATTATTGTCTATTATTTGATTATTCATATTGCTATTGAATAATATTATAATCATGGTCAAATAATTAAGGTTAACAATAATAATAATAATAATAATAATAATAATAATAATAATAATTACATATAATAATAATAATAATAATAATAATTACATAATAATAATTAAGGTTAACAATAATTATAATCATGGTCAAATAATTAAGGTTAACAATAATAATAATAATAATAATAATAATAATAATAATAATAATAATTACATAATAATAATTAAGGTTAACAATAATAATGATTATTAATTTTTTGATTTTCTACTAGTGTTTTATAAAATTAAAACAACACTATTAGATATATTAGTGATGAAAGTTATGTATAAGCAAATATATAAATAGTAATTTTTTTGTTAAATTAATTATCATAAGAGATAATTAATAATCATTATTTTTTAAAGGACGAATTATAATAATCATTATTCCATAAAAAATTTTGAGGGGTAGTATTTACGTTAGTGGTAATATTTATGTTATTCATGGTCAATGTTTTTGTCTAATAAGGTCAAATAAGTTTCAATCAGGTTCAATAAGGTCTAATAAGTTTCAATCAGGTCCAATAAGGTCTAATAAGTTTCAATCAGGGTCAATAAGTTCCAATAAGGTCCAATAAGGTCAATCAGGTTCAATCAGGTCCAATAAGTTCCAATCAGGTTCAATCAGGTCCAATAAGTTGAATCAGGTCCAATCAGGTCCAATAAGTTCCAATAAGTTCAGTTCAGATAAGTTCCAATAAGTTCAGGTCTAATAAGTTGAATAGAACGCACCCTTAGTTGACCTATATCATTTATTCTCTACAGGTGCAGCTATATTAGGACTTGGGACAACGATGTCCGTTCTTTGGGTCATTTGTGCAAAGAAAAGACGGACTACCGGTAAATTCTCAAATCTTTGGAGTAGTAGAATAACAAATCAAAATGTAGCAACCTTTTTGAAAAGTTATGGATCTCTTGCCCCAAAGAGATACACCTATACAGATATAAGGAAAATGACTCACTCCTTCAAAGATAAACTTGGTGAAGGTGGTTATGGTAGTGTTTACAAAGGCAAATTACGTGATGGTCGTTTTGTGGCTGTGAAGAAATTAAAATTTTTGAAGGATGATGATGGAAAAGATTTCATCAATGAGGTATTAAGCATTAGTAGAACTAACCATGTGAATGTTGTCACTCTTTTAGGATATTGTTTTGAAGGAAACAAAAGAGCTCTCATCTTCGAGTTCTTACCTAATGGATCTCTTGAAAAGTTTATGTATGGTAGGCAAATTGGCTCGACATTGCAATGGGATATCGTATTTGACATTGCCATTGGAATCGCTAAGGGACTCGACTACCTACATAGAGGTTGTAACACACGTATATTGCACTTCGACATTAAGCCTCATAATATTCTACTTGATGAAGACTTTCGTCCAAAAATATCTGACTTTGGCCTTGCTAGATTGTGTCCACAAAAAAATAGTATGATTTCAATGTCGGAAGCAAGAGGGACAATTGGATATATTGCTCCGGAAGTATTTTGTCGAAATTTTGGTGGCGTTTCTCATAAATCAGATGTTTATAGCTACGGAATGATGCTCATAGACCTTGTATGTGGTAGAGAAAAACATGTCGTTGATGATCAGTTTTGTAGTGATATGTACTTTCCTGAATGGATATACAATCGACTTGATGGCTTGGAGGAAGGTGCAGTTCAGGAGATTTTGAATGATGCGAACAAAGAGTTAGAGAAAAAGTTGATTTTGGTGAGCTTATGGTGCATACAAACGTATCCCTCGAATCGACCGCCTATGCACAAAGTTGTAGAAATGCTAGAAGGCCCACTTGAGTTGCTACAAAATCCCCCTAAGCCACATTTGTCTTCTCCTGCTAGATGCGAGTTTGATTCTTCGTCTTTGATCACAACGTAGATCAGGTGTCCTTTTTGTTTCTTGTGCTATTATGAAGGTCATTTATCTTCATTTGAAAATACATGTATGGACTTGTTATGTTTTGTAATATAAATCTTAAACTATTTAGGACTTGTTTTTATCTAGGCTGAACTGAACAGTAAGAAGAATTGAACTAAATTGAACCGAAATTGTCCCCAAAAGAAAAGGGCATTAATGGGTGTAATTATAAAACACTCATCATGCTTCTATGGTGAGTTCACTCATGGTACACCTAGGGGTATTTTTGTAATAAATTAGAATTTCGGGTGCTCATTTGACACCAAATTTGCTCATATGGGCATTTTGCTCATTTCTCAATTGCTCATCTTGCTCATTTTGTAATAAAAGTGTTTACTCATTTTCTTAAATGAGTATAAATGTTTGCTCATTTGTTCATTTTGCTCATTTGGAGAAAACAGTCTTGGGTGTACAATGAGCATGGTACACCCAGGTGTACTATAAATATTCTCCTTCTATGGTGATTATTACAAATTAGTATAAAACACTACCATGCTGGTTATGAATGGATATAAAGCACTTGTCGATTAACATTGATATGCTGATTATCATTGTAAATTATATTCCCTCCGTCTCATAATATAGTGCTTACTTCTCATTTTTCACGGGAATTAAGGAAAATGGAGTGAGTGGTAGGATTTCCAAAAAAATATATTTAATAAAGTGTTTTTTTGATACTTTTGTATTGAAACTAGTTATTTATTTTCTTTTCCCTTTAAATAAAATCAAAAGGCAATAAATGTTCCTTGGAATGATGTAAAGCAATAAATTGGGTCACATGTTTTGAGAGAAAAGTATGGGTATTTTGGAAAGTTTGTATAGAAATTAAGGATAATTTTGTCCAAATAAATTGACAAAAAAGAAAATAGGCACAACATTTTGGGACACCAAAAAAGAAATGTAAGCACTATATTATGAGACGGAGGGAGTAATAAACGTTAAACCTGAATCGTACCATACATTTAAGAGAACGTATTGTGTCGGACTCGTCCGACCATAATCTTTGGTCGGACGACTTTCAGGTGGTTCCAATTTTTTTTCCATTAGTCTTAATTTTTTTTCAGGTAGTCTTCATTTTTTTTTCAGGTAGTCTTCATTTTTTTCAGTTGGTCCATTTTTTGTTTCAGTTGGTCCATTATTTGTTTCAGTTGGTATACATATTACGAAACAAAGTCCAACTGAAACAAAACAAAGTCCAACTGAAAGGAAACAAAGTCCAACTGAAAGAAAACAAAGTCCAACTGAAAGAAAACAAAATCCATTATTTTCAGGTGGTTCCAATTTTTTTTCACTTAGTCTTAATTTTTTTTCAGGTAGTTTTAATTTTTTTTCAGGTAGTCTTAATTTTTTTTCAGGTAGTCTTCATTTTTTTTCAGTTAGTCCATTATTTCTTTCAGTTGGCCCATTATTTCTTTCAGTTGGTCCATTTTTTGTTTCAGTTGGTCCATTATTTGTTTCAGTTGGTATACATATTACGAAACAAAGTCCAACTGAAAGAAAACAAAGTCCAACTGAAAGAAAACAAAGTCCAACTGAAAAACAAAACACTAACCTCTGCTTTGCTGTTGTCACCTGTGAGTGTTCAATCACTCATGCTAATTGCCAGCAATACCTTTTTTTATATAGAAAAAGATGTCGACAATTTGCCCCTGACTTGTCTCATATCATCAATAAGATCTCCTTGTACATTTCATCCTGTTTCAAAGCGTTGTCGGACTCTTGTATTGGCTAAACTAATCTCTTTATTACTTTGATTGTATGTTGTAATAATTGTTAAAATCAAGGTGGTTGTGTATAGTGATTTTGCTACCCAGGAGTTTGCCTATGAGAATGCAATGTCGTATGTCGTGAATCTGAAATGCTGCATTTAGAGGGATTTTTTTTCATGTTTTCAACTTTTGGCTGTGTTTGTTCCCATAAGATAAGAGAAGCTGTGTTTCTTTTACAGCAGAGTAATCCGTCGATGTAAATTTATATCATCTTACTTACCTTCTTGGAACCACTCTGCCATTGAAGGATGGTTGTACTATTTGAAGAAATGAAACAAAATAAATTCCACAAATACAGAGAAAAAAAAGGTTGTAGAAGTTGAAGAAGGAGAAAAAAAGAAGAAGAAAGAAACGACAAATTGGGATTATAAAAGGATATTATGAAATTATTGCAGCTCAAGAATCGAAACTGGGTGGATTATATGAAAATCCAGAGAAAAAGAAGAAGAAAGAGGAGAGAGAATGTGACCTAAAAAGTGAAGCAGAGAGAAGATGTATTGGGCTCAGCCCGTCTGACAGTAAACAATACGTCAGACGGTCTGACCCAATACTTTCACTACATTTAATGAGGTGTAACTTATAAAAGCTTGTCACAAATTGGAAAATTGATCATATTTATGAAATCGAAGAGGAGGGTGGTTAAATAAATTTTCAGATTTTTATTAATAAAGTTTGTGACTTGTCGGATACAAATTACATTTATTGCAAATTGTAAAACATATGTAACTTTTAACCACAAACCATGCTGCACCAAAACTTATAATGCGGTGTGGTCTGGTGCGTTTTGGGGCTAAAATGCAGTTTGGTATTGTTTGGTTTAGAAAAAGACCACACTGTAATTTTTGTGGTCTGATTTAGGTTATGACGTTATGTCCATGTATTAAGAATATTTTGACAGTGTGATAAGATTGCATAACATGCACTTATTGAAGTTCATTAGTGAAAAGGTTAAGGAGAAAGTTTTTGGTACAAACCTATATATATTATATATGAGATTTGAGACTGTTTTTGAAGGTGTATAACTTTACTGGTCATATCCATTATTTTCTGTCCGTGTTGTTCTATTTTATAACTATAACATCTCTAGGTGTGCAGGAGCTCACTAGTAGATATTGTTTTTTTGAGCCCTAATCCGTAAGGATTTGAATGTGCATAATATCTTGGCTATCCCGCATGGGAAGTTGAGAAGAACAAAACCTTCTTTATTAAGAGGTGAACACCTCAAACTAGTAAAATCATTTTGGGTAGAATTACGATCCTGCACCAAAGCAAATCCTTGAGGACTATGACCCACAGAGGACAATATCTACTAGTGGGCTACTGGGCTCCTACACACCTATAGTGTTACAGATGGTATCAGAGCCAAATCATGTACCAAAGCAAATCCTTGGCACCTAAACGGTGCACCAATATCTTCTTATATCCCTGTATAAATAACAACCCAAGGAACCACTTAAAACATGTAAACTACCTTCTAATACAAATCTTTCACACATGAATACACTATACACCACCTCTTACCAACTATGACTTATGAATACCATTTTTTTTAAAAAAAATTTTAGTTTGAGTTTATTGTTTGATAAAGGTGATTAACTAATGAGCTACAATGATTGAACTTTGTAATCATAAATTTATTATTATCTTAATAATTTATATTGGAAAACCACTCTAATAACACAATTACATGCTCTAAAAGTCTAATATCAGTCACCAAATCTGAAAGACCAAAACCCACCAAGTATTTCCGAACCTCTTTGCTTGACTTGTTAGGCCCGCATACATAACTCTACCAACCTCATCGGTGCTATTAGTTCATAAGCACAATATGTCGGCAAGTACCAATTTATACGATGCAACTTGCAAATTCGTCTTCAATAATCCTGGCCAAGTCCAGCCTTTGTCCTTTCCCCACTAGTCTACGGGCCTGTTTGGCAAAACTAGCGGTTCTAACTTCTAGTAGTTGTTACAGTAGATGTAGCTGTTGGGATAGCTGCTTAGCACTAGTAGTTGTTAGAAATTAGCGTTTAAAGTAATTGTTTAATTAAGAGTGTTTGGCAAAAAGTAGCGGTTGAGATGGTAAAATACAATAAATGACATTCATTATATAGTGTTTATTCGCTAGCCGCTACCTACAAATCTCAAACGTTACTTATTTTAACATTCTACAACTGCTACTCATAATCTACTCCGACCGCTGCCCGCTAATACAACCACTACATACTTCACCAAACACTCATAGTTTTCTTAAATAGTGTTTTGACCTTGTCCACCCGCTACCTAAAACGTTATTGCCAAACATGGCCTACAAGATTTTAAGTTTCTTGAGTACATTTACTTATGTCGTATTCCTCTTAGCGTCCTTTTTATGTATCCTTTCATGCTAGTTGTCAGGCTCCGTAAGACATAAATGACTATATGAGCGAGTCACATGAAACTCAAAAACATAACAAAAATATCAACAAAAAATGATGTATACTTTCTTTAACATCCATTATTTCCCTTTCCTAAATTTCATCACTATCTTCTTAGCTATTATTCCCTTGTCATCAAATGGTGAAGATCCAAATTATGCAGCATGCTCTACTCTATATTCATGCGGGGATATCTCAAATGTTGGGTACCCATTTTGGGGAGACAACCGTCCCAACTTTTGTGGGATCCCAGACTTTCATCTCACATTCTCACTTGTGATCACACTCAAAATCGTACAACTATGGTTCCATTTAAAAATGCAATCATTCCATTAAATGTTATTGGTATCAATACATCTTCCCACATCATGAGAATTTCGCAGGATATCCTGTTCAAACGTTGCTTTCTACATGATGTGGGTGCTGTAAACTTGCTTTCTAATTTAAAACCAGACATGATCAAGAATATAATAAAGTTATACTATGGTTGTGTTAATTGCAACTCCATATATTACCACTCGAATTCTTTTAAGTGCTCTTACTATGCTGGTACTAGTACTGCTTATTACTTCGATAAACCATCTGATATGAGCAGGATAAACGAGTCGTGTTCGTGTAAGAACAATGTTACTTTTCCGGTGGATAAAAGAGTGGTAGATGAGCTCAAGAGAACAAATCATAGTGCCTCAATATGGAGTCTCTTAAGGAAATGGCCGGCTAATGAAGTGGTGTATTTAGCGAACTTTACAGCCTGTTCTAAGTGTGAGAAATCTGGCGGTAGATGCGGATCATCGGTGGATCCACCTTCAGATCAGTTCGTTTGTTATTGTTTAGAAAACAAT
The DNA here is from genome assembly GCF_026745355.1 of Beta vulgaris subsp. vulgaris. NCBI lineage: Eukaryota > Viridiplantae > Streptophyta > Magnoliopsida > Caryophyllales > Amaranthaceae > Beta > Beta vulgaris. The sequence continues at coordinate 58,016,912 of NC_079205.1, read as the reverse complement.
GGAGCTCATAGAGCTCAACCGTTAGTGTGTCATCGTAAATCAGGTATGTAAATACTCTAATGAACATACTTGAATCGTTTCGTCATTGTGGATTCCTATACGAAGCTTTTTGTAGTGTTAAATTTCGGATTATATGAAATGAGTCTGGATAACTCAATAAGGAGTAGGAAAATTTAGCCCATTTACAAGTGGTTTCATCCTAAGAGAATGTTTGGTATAGGAAAAATTGATGTAGGAAACGAATTTAAATAAGCGTTTCAATTTCTAATTGTTTGGTATGAGTGTTAAGTAATAAATACCGTTTCCGGACTTCGGAGGGATTCACAATCCCTCCATTTGTTACCTTTATCAAACTAGTGGAAACAAATTATGTTTCTTTCCTCAATCATAAATCTCTCAATTGTTTCACTTCCACTAGGATGCTAAACAACTATTGAAGGTAACTCCCTTCCTTATCCAAATCATTTCTATTCTGTTTCCACTAGTCATACCAAACGCCCCCTAAAACTAAATGGTGATAGAAGAAGTAACTCCAAAGCTTGTAAAGTGGTTTAGTCTCCCCTTTTTCTCCAACGTGAGACATTCACATGTGCTCATTAATGGGATTCAACATGTAGATATGTTATGGGTTTCTTTATCATTTCGTCCAATACATATATACTAGCATTTTTTACACGCGATCCGTGCTTGGATTTTTTTCAGATAGAAACTATGTTTTCTTCAACATTAAGTAAGAGTCAAAATTTGAACATTAGACATACGAAGTATAATTGTTTTTAGTTCCAAAATTTGATTGGTTTAATATCTATCACTTAGGTCTCTCACCAGTCCTTTTTTTTTTTTTTTTTACTTTTCAAAGTTAAATTCCATGAACAAAATAGAAATTTTATTGAATTTATTTATGATTTTTAATATTATAATTTTTTAGTTGATTTTTGAATAAAGTACACTACTTCATAGATTGTGAAGAAAGTGGACACTATGATTTTAAGTTAATTTTTTGTGAATATTTTTTATGTATTGACGTTGTAGTGTATTGGTTGTAGTTTGTAAGTGAAATTTTTAGTTTCTCTAAAATTTTCTCATTTGAGTGATTTGTATAATGTAAATTATGCAATTCTATAATTTTAGTTGACTGGTGAGTGATTGTTATAATTTTATTTTCAGTATTTTTGTTTGAAACACCTTTCGTTTGTAAGTGAATTTGTAATTTAGAATTATGACTTATTGAAAAGGTATTTGTTGTGTGGGATACAATATTTTGGCTAAGCCAATTTACTCTATAAAGCCAAGCAAAGCAAAACTCCATTTTGTGCTCCAATGGTTAAGCAACTAGCTAAGTGTTTTACAAAATTGCTAGCAAGTCTTTCTTTTGCACCATTGGAGTTTCTTGGTTCCATTATTTGTCTTTCCATCATCAAAACAAGGTCGACAGGATGAATATAAGAGAAGAAGTCTTCGAAGTTCACTTCATTTGGGTTAGATCGACGTGAGAATTATTGATTAATGAAATTAAACTTCTTGCTTTGTAACTTGCAAGTATTTTTTGGCTTATGCAATCATTAATTAGTGTTAGATTATGCGAATCTCCGAGAGATTTCTATAGATCACAATATATAAGGTTATAAAGGGTTCATCCTAACGGTATTAAGAAATTTGACAATAATACATCCCCTAAACTATGTAGAGAATTATTTACATAAATTTTCTAGGAAAAATTGACAGGAACAATCCCAATTATGGGCGTTCCGCCATTTTCAGTCCCAACTAAAGATTATTTCTGAGTAGTCCAACTTTGGGGTATGTTTTACAAAAATGGTCCCAGTTGACCGGTGACCCATTTTACTGGTTAATTTTTGTTTTTACTTTTTTTTTTTACCTGGTTTACTACCTTCTCCCTCCCCTTTCTCTCTCCTTACTACTTTCTCCCAGTTGTAGCCCCCTCCTTCGTCCCTGCCACCCCCTCCTCCCTTCTTCCTCCTGCATTCCTCCCCCGCCACCCCCTCAAAATCTCGCCGGAAAGCACCGACAAAGGAATCCCCAAAGTTCCATTACCATTCTCTCTCCTCTGCTTCATGTCGATACCAAAACACCAACACCACCCTGTTGCGCTGCCCCCTTCGAACTACCGCAAGGACCACCGTTCGAACTACCTTGTTGAGCTGCCCCGTTCGGACCACCGCAAGCAGCATCGGCAAAGGATATTTTTTTTTGTTTTCCAATTTGAAAATTGAGATTTTGTTGATTTTTGGTGTTGTTGATTGTTCTCTTATTTCAGAATTTTAGGGATGAATTGTTCAAGATAAGATGTAGATGATAAGAATGATTTGAAGAATCAGAAAATTTGATGCGTATTTCTGTGTAGTTTCGACTCGACTCGATTGGGCTGCCACCCAAACCACTACCCTGTGTCCCTGATACGCACCTCACCTCCCAGACACCGCAGTCGTCTGCCGCTTCCACCATCACCTTCTGTCGTGCGTCATCCTTGTCTGTTACTTCTGTTCTCTTCCAAGAGTCGGGGTTGGGGAGGGGGTGTCGCAGGGGTGGCAGGTTTGGGTGGGGGTGGGGGGGGGGGAGGGTCGGAGCTTTGAGGGTGGGGGATGGGAGGGTGGATGCCTACTAGAGGATATAGAAAATAAAATTTGGGAGAAAAAAATAAAATAAAATTCGTTTTACCTGTTGTAGCAGGTCAATAACCTGCTGGGACCAAATTTGGCAAAAATGATAAATAGTTGGGACTACTCAGAAATAATCTTTAGTTGGGACCGCAAATAGCAGAAAGCCCATAATTGAGATTGTTCCTGTCAATTTTTCCTATTTTTTTTATCAATTAGTGAAGCCTATGTTGTGCTGAATGGAGTACTGTAATGTTGTGATCGCTTCAGTGAAGTAGTGGTGAACGTTGATCCACTATAGGAGTTTTGATAAGTCTCTAATGGGGAGATATATCTAAGACAATTTTTCGTGTAATAAATATTATTTGTGTTTCGTGTAACAAATAAGGAGAAAACAATACAAGCAATATCTATTATCTACACAAACAACATTTGTTATATGAAAAATCATGTTATATATATCTACCCATCAGATGTTTATATATCTCTATAAGAAACGGAGTTACTTGACCCCACTTGAATTGGTAAAAATTATGAAATTTCTTTTTAAAATTTAATTATTCTGAAAAATGTCTTTAAAAATTATGTTGTGACCACTGACCTCGTTACATAATTTTTCTGAATACGCTTGTAATAGTTTATCTTATTGGCAGAAGTGCAAATGTGACATTCCATGAATCAAACAAACGAACTCTAATAGATCTTATTGGAAATAGCAGAAGTGACATTCCATTAATCAAACAAATGAGAGTTCTTAATTCGTCTTTTATCTCAAATCAAGATAAAAGCTTTTCAAATTATTGACATCGCCCAGCTGACAGGGTATGTCTCATAATTTCATATGCACAAATCAATCTCTATAATTTCTTCCCTTGTGCAGGTGGAGGAATGAAATTACTCCTTGTATCAGGTACTATACTCTTCTTTTCTTTTCTTTACTTTCCTCTACCGGAGACTTCATGGTAAGATGAAAGCCCTTATCAGACCGAAACTAGACCAAAACTTCTCACAGATTAATCTGGCCTATATTTACGAGAAGATACTTTGAGAGTAGGAGGATGGTAAGGAAAAACTCTCTCCCAAAGTACTCTAGTGGATATTGAACGCTCAACCTTAAAGTTGGAGGTTCTTTCCTTATCACTAGGCCAATCTTAACTTGGTAATCATCAGGTACTATACTTGCATTGTCATACTACCGATCCAAATTCAATATGGATTTACTGGATTCACAATAAATCAAATTTGAAACTATATCCAACGGGTCCACGATTTGTATATGAATCTACATGAAATTTTTTCCACTTACAAAATGAAGCACCAAAAAAATAGTTGAGGAAAACATTACTTTTACAACACAAGGATATAATTAAAACTATTTTCATTAGGATTTTTTGACTTTTACTATCTTATAAGTAGGTTGTTTTATGCTTTACCACCTTTTGGTTTTTTTTTTTCAACTTAACCACCTTAAACTTTCCAACCCACTAAAAACTACCACCTAACTCATGCTCCGGCCAAGAATCCGGTGAGGGAGAGCCCACATTTGGGATTAAAGAAATCCCCCCCCCCCCCAAATCCTGTTTTTTACGTACCCTCTTTCCCTCGATTTCTTTTTCTTTCTTCCTTGCCTATTCTAGTTTTCCTCTCTTACCTTCAATCCCCTTAAATTATTCACATTTTTATCTTCAATTCCCTCTAACAATCTCTTTGTAAGAATCATCAACTCCTCTTTGATTTTTACAGAGACTTTTTTACACTCTATCTCCTTCACTTCACCTAAAAATCCAGAATACCAAGCTTCTCTTTCTCCTCCTTTATTTTGACTTTTGCGGCAAGAGGAATTCCACACTTGCTCTTTTGGTGATTTTGGGAAGAAGACTGAGACATTATGTGCCTATAATAATGAAGATCAATGAGAACCAAAATAAGCACTATGCTAAAAAAAACACCATAGATGCCCTAATTTAATTAGGCCTAATTTACCAATAAATTCAAAGAACAAGAAATGTCCAAAATTGAATGAGAACCCTAACCTATTAAATTGGGCTGAGAAATCATACCTTATAGTAGCGGATCGGAATTTCCAATTTCTCCTTTGATTGAGGTCGAATTTGTAAAAAAAAAGGTAAGCCCTAACTTGATCTAGGTTTCCATTAATGAAATTTGGGTATTTAGAGAGATTAAAAGACAAATTGGAGTTTTAATGAAGAGAAAATGAAAAATAATTGAGGGTAAAGGGGAAAAAATGGGGGAAAACTAAACATAAAATAGTTATTTTGGCCCCCTCAGCGGATTCTTTGCCGGAGCTAAATCAAGGTGGCGATTTTTAACGAGTTGGAAAATTTAAGGTGGTAAAATTGAAAAAAAAAAAAATCAAAAGGTGATAAAGCATAAAACAGACTACTTATAAGGTCGTAAAAATCAAATTTGATAATATACTCATTTTGTCCACTTTTCACATGTTAGAGTTCATGGATTGAAATCGAGACATTGTATACATCATGCCTATGTTAATGACTTAAATGCTAACTTTGTTGTTAGGTACATGTCGGAGATTGATTGAGTGATCCTAAGCGTTGCCAACTTTTTTATAGTGAAATTTCATTGGTTAAGAATACATTAAAATATTATTTTTATATCACTTCTCCCCTCATTTATTACATACATATCAATATTATATTTAAATGTGTTTAATAGGGTTGGCGATCCGAAGGATTACTCAAATATTTTCCGTACATGTCCGTGTTGAAGGATGCGACACGATATTTATATAATGCTTTTGTGGTTTTATTTCTCCCAATATTAGTTATGTTTGTATCCATGTCTAGGTGTCAAGATTTTGATAGGAATACTAGGTGAAATAAAGAGTTTAAGTAACCAAAAAAAAGTAACATATAGCATCATATTGACAAGCATATTGTATTATTAATAAGAGGAAACAATAAAAGGTTTAGTTGATAATTATTCGAAATGATATTAACTATAATTCGAAATGATATTACATTAGAATATTGAGGAAGTTTGTGTAATTTATGCTTTGCAGGTGCAACTATTGTTGTAATAGGAACATTGATATTGGTTCTTTTGATTATTTGTGCAAAGAAAAGGCAGACTACCAATAAGTTTTCAAATTTATTGAATATGAGAACAATGAGGGATCAAGAAGATGTAGCAACCTTTTTGAAAAGTTATGGATCTCTTGCCCCAAAAAGATACACATACGCAAATATTAAGAAAATGACTAATTTCTTCAAAGACAAACTTGGTGAAGGTGGTTATGGTACTGTTTACAAAGGCAAATTACATGATGGTCGTTTTGTGGCTGTGAAAAAATTGAAGATTTTAGAGGGTGATGGAAAAGATTTTATCAACGAGGTATTAAGCATTAGTATGTAGGACTAACCATGTCAATGTCGTCACTCTTTTAGGTTTTTGTTTTGAAGGAAACAAAAGAGCTCTTATCTTCGAGTTCTTGCCTAATGGATCTCTTGAAAAGTTTATATGTGGTAGGCAAATTGGCCCTTCATTGCAATGGGAAATCGTGTTCGACATTGCCATTGGAATCGCTAAAGGACTAGATTATCTACATAGAGGTTGTAACACACGTATATTGCACTTTGATATTAAGCCTCATAACATTCTTCTTGATGAAGAATTTCGCCCAAAGATTTCCGACTTTGGGCTAGCCAAGTTATGTCTACCAAAAAAAAGTATGATCTCAATGTCGGAAGCAAGAGGAACAATTGGATATATTGCTCCGGAAGTTTTTTGTCGAAATTTTGGTGGCGTTTCTCATAAATCTGATGTTTATAGCTACGGAATGATGCTCATAGATCTTGTATGTGGTAGAAAAAATATAGCAAATGATGATGAGCATAGCTGCGAAATGTACTTTCCTGAATGGATATATAATCGACTTGAGAACTTGGAGGAAGATGTAGTCCATGAGATCATGACTAATGAGAACAAAGAGTTAGAGAGAAAGATGATCTTGGTGAGCTTATGGTGCATACAGACATATCCATCAAATAGGCCGCCTATGAACAAAGTTGTAGAAATGTTAGAAGGGTCAGTTGAGTCGTTACAAATGCCCCCCAAACCAAATTTATCTTCCCCTGCAAGATCATTTGTATGTGATTCTTCCCTTTAATCACTACATGAGATCAAGTGTCTTTGTTATATGTTATAATCTTAAGGTCGTGTATGTCTATCTATTGAAAAATATATACATATATATATATATGTAACTATTGTAATAAACTAGCTTAGCTTATTGTAGACTTGTAGTACACTCATATAATGCTGAAAGTTGATGAGGCAAGTGTCTTCGCTTGGTGGTAGTTTATGCAAGTGTGATATCCGCTGGTAGCGTGAAGGTTACGTGAAGCGTTTGTTTGGCTCGTTCTGTTTCGTGTGACATAGTAAGTACTCGTGCTTGGTTTTTGCTTTCACTTTCGATTGTTAAGTGAAAGATTGTCGAAGGCGTTGTGTTGTGAATTTTGGTGGTCGGCGGCGTTTTAGTTTCTTTAGTTTATGTTCTTGTTTTAATCTTAGTTTAGGTTTATCCGGATCTAATTGTGCTTGGGTAATAGTTAGTATTGCTAAGTGGGTAATATTGCTAAGTGGGTAATAGAAGGTTCTTGGTTTCCTGTAACAAGGGTAGATTTAAATTTGGTTAATAGAGTCATTGCTCCTAGAGTTGGCCATCGTTTGATATATGCAGCTTTAGGGGTTCGAGTGTTGGGTAAGTTAGAGAAGGTTCTCAATTCAGATCTATTAAGGTTCTCCATGCATTTCGAGTTCTCGTGAGATTAAACTCTAGATACCCTCGCAGAAGGGTCAGAAGTACCAAATAACGTGACTTCTTTGTTAGTTCAATCATTAGAATCTTAATAAGTTGTTTCTGTTCAAGGAACTTGGGATTTATCATCTTATGGACATCGACACCTACATACAAGATGAGATGCGACAATCTATCTCTAAAGATTGATGGGTTTAGTATCTCAACATATTCCCTCTCACTACATTAGGTCTAATTTACCAAGACATATAACCCAACCCCATCAACCATCGTCCAAGATAAGTTTCATTTCGAATTGACAAGTACTAGGTTGTTTTTTCTTTATCAGGTGTGTAAGAGCAAATGGAGCTCAAGTTACTGTCTGTTTGTTTTCTGTTTTATGTTTAATTGTATTGGCATTAGGTTGTAATTCCATTTCTTTAATTAATGCACAATTCTCGATATAAAAAAAAATCAAGATGTATTAGATATATTGTGGCAATGCAATATGATTGTGTAACATGCACCTATTGTAGTGATCTATAGGTTAACTTAAAAAATTAATTTATTTTGGTATGAGTATATATGTGGTTGAGTGCGTTTTGAGTAGAACATGTTAATTACACCATAACTTATTTTGTAACAAACCTCATACATGTTTAATGACACATAATGACATAGACTCTAACAAATAATGACATGAATCTGATGTTATTTTGTCATCTATTTCATATTCTTTGATTTTTTTTATAAAAAAAAAAGGCGATTTGTGAGTTGGTACACTATAAGTTATAGTATAACGGTTTACATTCAAGAAATTCTGAACAAGTTAGCTTAAAATTGCACTTCAAACAACTAGTGGAATGTATATTGTCTACCCCATAGTATGAGAGTATGCATAAATTGTGTATGCACACCTTTATTTATTGTTTTGCCCCATATACCCCAAATAAGAAGTGCAAGCAACAATTGTTTCGAAGCGGTAACTTCAAATTCATCTTACTAAGTAAACCTATAGTAATTGGAATATCACAAATACAACATTATGGAGTGTCGCGTGTCTAGGCGCGCAGTGCAACAACTAGTATCAGGAAAAGGATGGATAAAATCATATGTTCTTCTGTTTAATAAATGTATCATATTGACTTTTTACACTATTTAGAATTTAACTTTGACCATATTTACTTACTATTGTGTTAAATATCATTATCCAAATTGTTCATAATTTTTAGTAACATATACTCGATGATATTAATATTCAGAGTTGTGCAAGTGTGCCCAGTTAATATAATTCATCGATTAAAAACAAATTAAGGAAGTAACAAATTTGCTAAGTTTTAATTATATAATAATTGTAAGCATTTAAGGTTAAAGTCATGAATTTGATACTTCTAACACACCATATCATATATTGTGCATTGGTAACATATATAATGAAATATAATACTTCTAGCACACAATATCATACAAAACTAGTTATTAGGCGCGGATTATGTTATGGATAAGAAAAATCTTCATTTATTAATATTGTACTTTAAAATAATAAATACCACTTGGTTTAGTGGTTAAGACTTTAGTTTATGAACTCGGGGTCACGGGATTAAATCCTATACTATGCAATTTCTAATGTTTTTCAGTGTACATGGATTACATGAAGTAAAATACTCCTAAGGAGAGCGCCACGTGGTACAGTTCCTTGTTTAGGAACGTCTTTTAGTATATTTATATAGACTAGTATTTTTGGCCCAGTCAATACGACGAGCAGATACAAATATCAGTTATGTATATTATTATTCATAGATTTCATAATACATTTTATCACCTTTTCGTAATTTTCTTTCTAGTGCGGAATTGAAAAATGAATGTCATGGCATGATAAGTTGTTTTGACAATAAACTTTCAAATAATCAGGGACAAAATAACAATGTCAACGGAATTGGGTGAGATAATGTTATTACTTTAATAAAAGTGTTAGTGATTAAAAAGCTTGTCTATATCTTTATATTTACATATAATTATAAGACTTTTTAATTATATTTTACTTTAAAACATTAAACATTGATATTGTAGTGGATAAGTGGTTTGACTTTCACATTTCACATTTCATTTCAAATGTCATGTACTCATGTGCTCGATTCTTATTAGCTACTCATTGTTAATAATTTTTTAATGAGATCATAAACATGTGTATTAGAAACTTGATAACAGCGCCACGTGGCACAGTTCCTTTGATAAGAACGGCTTTTAATATATTTGTATAAATTGTGCATTTATATTGCACGTACTTTTAACTACTCCCTTCTTCATCATCTAATTTACCCACTTAGACTTTTATGGTCTTCAATGTACATTTTTTACTACAAATGTCTTTGATTACAACACAAGAGTACATATGATAAAAAAAAATATGTTTTGAATTAATATACATATATATCAACACCACTCTAATGAAATATCATATGACAATTTTCATGCTGGTATTACAATTTAATTTTTTTTTACTATATACTTCAATTCATCTTTTTCAAAATACTTGCAAAAAATTAACTTTCACGCCCACTAGCCAACTCACAACTTACCATTAGAATTATATTAATTAGTCAAATTCTAAAAAGTGGAATTGTTAAAATATACAATGAAATAGATTAAAAAGTTGTTACACAACAACCTTTGTTCTTATAAATCAGTAAAAAGGATGTGGTTAAAGACACTAAATAATGCAAGGTCAGAATGTTGCAAGTCTTTTGAAACGAAAGAAATACTTTCTAACTTTTTTAGTTTTCCTTCCTTTCTCTTTCCCTTTTTCTCTCTTTATCTCTCAAAATAAACCCTAATTTTCTTTGTCGGTTTAGGGGATACCAACAACCTTTTGATAGACAGTAACCTTATATATTTCTTGTTTTTTCTAGTTCATGTAATAATAAAATCTTCATTCTCTCTAGCATATTGGAGAGTTATACTACCCAAGTATTGAGTTCTTTTTACTCATTTATTGGGTTTTATCTACTCATTTATTAAGTTTTATCTACCCATATATTGGATTCTCTCTCTTTGTGATAGTTTGAGGCTATGTTTTCAATTTTCCTAGAAATTTTGATTCATTGACGAAGATTTGTGTGTTGTCATGACAAATAATTAGTCAATTCTACATTTTCAATCAATTTGAAAACTAGAATATATGAAAAGGCACCCCTTGTGGAAGGTTATACTTCCACCGTTTAGAAATAGTTGCACTATTTCTATTTTGTTCACTATTCACATCTTACACTTAGATTGTCTTTGGTGATATATATTTTAGAAAAAACATAGTCATGTGGGATCTTGTTAGATTTCTCTCGATGTAAATTTTTTTAAAATAGACTTTTTCTAATTTTTACTTATTGATAACTAAAAATAATAATGGTTGAAATCATATATTGGCATGCATGAAAGTTAGAAAGATGCAACTATTTCTAAACGGGGGAAGTATTGAACAACAATGTGACATAGCATTGGATCTTATATACAACTTTTGTGATTTTGATAGTTTAGAATTTTATTTGATCAAACTTGTTATGTATCTGTTAGCTTTGAATCTGTTGTAGATGTCGTATAACTTTAAAGAAAAAATCGACACTATTTGTTCTAAATATGGCCAATTTCCTTTCAAAGGTCTCAACTCTCAACTCTCAACTCTCAATTGTCTTTAGCAATCTAGCTTGTAGGGTTCTATTTCCAAAACTATCCTTCAACTTAATTAACTTGCTAAATCAATTAAATAAAGCACATGAAACTCATCGAATAATCCTTTATTAATTAATTAAAGCCAATAAAGAGTTTAATGCATCATTGGTAACCGATTGAGCAAGTCTTGAGTTGAAGGATAACTCCTAAATGTGGGATTGTTTAGAGATAATCAAAAGTTAAGACGACCTTTTAAAGTAGACTGATAATAGTTAGGACTTATAGTGTCAATATTTTCTATAAAAAGATTGTGAAATGTTCCCAAATTTTATTATGAAAAAAAAAGATGGAGCCATGGCCCATCATATATTTTCCCTATTTTAAAAAATTGTATGGAACATCTGAAAAAATAGAGGAGTTATAAGTTCAAACATAAAATACAACCACATAAATTGTAAAGCATGGGTTAAGTGTTAAGATTGAGATTTAAGGATCTAGATGAAATCTAACACGAGAAAAAAAATCTTTAAATCATACACAATGGGTTAAAAAATACATTTTTAGGGGCTTTTTTTTTTTACACATGTATTTCCGTGCATTCTTGGTTATATCCTTATTATATTTTTTTCTTCCAAGTTATACTGGTAAATTTTATTTCGTTTTATGTTGGACCTCTCAATTAAGTTTTCAATTAGTTTATTTTCTTTATTCTTTAATAATTTGGACAAAGTATTACTCCCTCCATTTCATTTTAATCTACACACTTTGACATTTTACATTATTCACAAATTTCACTTTGACCATCATTTGTGATTTATACGCGGATGAAGATATAGTCATGTGAGATCTTGTTAGATTCATCATAACATGTATTTTATTGATGTATTTTTTTAAAATTTTTACAAATACAAAACTAAAGATATATATCCTCAAAATTTTTACATTGACATGCGTAAAAAGTGTAAGGTTGTAGATTAAAACTAAACGGAGGGAGTAAAAGAGAAAAAAGAATTTTCAATTAAACTAGTGGAACAACAAACTTTTTGTGTTAAAATTTGAAACTTACCATGAAGTAAACAACATAGCACTTCATCCTACCAATACCATTGAATTCCTAACCTTTATATTCCATCTTAAAATACCTTATAACTACCCAATATTATCTTTTAACAAATTATAAATACATCATATATGCTCCCTAAATTACGTCGTAGTAAGAGAAAGAGAAACAAGCGAAAGCTCAACTTCTCAAAACTTTCAGCAAACAATTCATTCGGTATTAATCAAATCTAGGGTTTCTGCTTAACAGGTAATTTCTACTCATTTCATATATGAATTGCTCATCCTTTTAGCATTCTGTTTAGTTCATCGATTCATTGTATTATGTTAACATTTACAGTTTCATTAAATGATTCAATTTACATTTAATTAGGCTTTTTCCGCAACTTTTACCTTAATTTTGAAACTTCGCTTCATTTTTGGTTATTTGATTGAGATATGCTGTTGTTGGATTTAATTTCAGGCGTGTGTTAGAATTTTTATTGGTAAAGTTGGAATTTTTTTTTGAAGATTGGTTAAGTTGGAATTTTTATTGTCATTTAATTGGGGAATTTTCGTGTTGGTGAAAGCTGAGTGAGTGAGGGGAGAATTGGAGGGGTTGAATAAGCAGATGAGTGCTGCTCCAAAAAGGGGGGGACACGAGGAAGGTGTTCATTCGTCGTCTTCCTCGATGCGCCCGGGCTTTGGGGGTGAGGAGGAGGAGAATACTGGCTTTCCAAGGGTTAGTTTTGGGACAGTTCAAGAGTCTAGACCTGGGTTGATACCCCGTCCGGAGTCCCGTGATGGGGAAAGAAGATCCCCTTTGCATTCGATGTATAAAATGGCGTCTTCTATGACTGATTCGCCACAGGTTAGCCATCCTGTTGTGGGTCCTGAAGTTAGGACAGAATCAAGGGATCCCAAGGATATTAGAGAAAACAAGGGTGTGGAGAGTAATAGAGATATGAAAGTTGATCAGAGAGAGGTGCATCATCATGTAGTCAAGGCTGAAAAGGAGAGTAGGTTGGATGAGAGTAAAGAAGGGAAATATGAAAGAGAGGGTCGTAATGATTCGAAGAGTGAAGTAAAAGTGGAAAAGGATGTTTATGGAGTGGCAGGGAGTCATCCCAATTGGAAAGAGCAACATAGAGGGAAAAAACATCCTGATGTTCCAGGTGGTGGTGGAATGACTAGCTTTTGGATGAATGCTTCTCAAATGCGTCCCAAATATGACTCTACAAGGGATGTTTCTGTGCCTTTCCTTCGCACAGAAACGAATGAGGCTGTAGGAGAGAATAGAGTTGATCTTAAAAGTGACGAGAAGTACAAGGACAAGGAGAGGAAGCGGAAAGAAGGGAAGCACCACGATTGGCCAGATAGTGACAAGGACAGGAATGATCATAAGAGTAATCCACAAGTTGGTGGTAGTAGTAATAATGATTTCAAGGAAGTAATAAGAGAAGAGAGAGAATCTGAGCAGTGGGGGAAGGAGAGAAAAGATACCCTGAAAGAGAAGGAAAGACCCAAAGAAAGAGAAAAAGATCATGTTGACAGGGAAGGTCGGATTGGTGGGGAGAAAGAGGCTCATCAAAATGAGAAAGAGATAGTAGATAAACCATCTGTACCAGAAAATTTTGCTTTGGAACAGAAGAAACCAACTGAATCTTGGAGAAACATGGAAAGAGAAGCTAAAGAGAGGAGGAAAGAGAGAGATGGTGACTTAGAAGGAGAAAGGCCTGAGAAGCGAAGTAGGGGCAACGATAAAGAGCTGGTTGAAGGAGGTGCTGATGTTGATGGTGCTATGGACAGGGAAAGAGATGCCTTTAGTTACGGGGTGCAGCAGCGGAAGAGGATGCTTCGTCCGAGAGGAAGCCCCCAAGTTGCTAATCGTGATGGACACTTAAAGTCTCGTGGTCAAGATGGAGAAGGGTAAGTCCTGTCCTTTATTTGTGTATGCATTTATCTCTTAGCTTGTTAGTATAGGTTTCAATTGCTCTACTGGTGTTATGCTTGATATAGATGCTGTGCGATTGGTTTTGTGAAATGTGACTTAAGGGTTGTTGTTTTTAGTTTTTTTTTGGTAGTTTACTAGTTTAGTACTTTAGTATGATTGATCTGGTATAAAAATGTAGTATGATTGATCAAATTTATAAATTTGGTGCGATTATATTGTGATGTCAGGCCAACTTGACTTAGTGGTCTTACAATAATGCTGACCCTCCTATGCTTTCTCTGCAGGTCTCAAGGTATGCTAATTTGTTGCTGTTAAATTTGGATGATGAGAGCCTCTTTTCTCTGCCAGTCACTTTAGCATATGCCATGCCATGCTGTTTCTTGGTGCCCTCTTTCCCCCTTTTTTTTGCCTTTGAGTGGCTAATATTTATGTGCAAATGTTGACTGAAATTTGCATTCCTGCTGTTGGTGGGATCTCTCTGGTTAGCTTATGATAGGTGTTTTTACAAATTGGACATACTTATAATTCATGCAATTTGGGTCTTCCTAGGACATCTCATCATAGCCAAGGGATTAGGGATGTACTTGTTCATCAGTGTCAATCTGTCATCATTACATTTGCTGCTGATTTGTTACATAGAAAATTTTAATGTGATGAGTCTATGGTGGCATAGAAAGCGATTAACTTTTGGCCTTTTGGGCAATATCGCCTATATGTTGTCTTCTTATGGTCTGATTGAGTTTCCTTAATGACATAGCTGTAATGTAAAATATGTGAACTTTTTTCCCCCAAAATAGAACTACTGGAAAGGTAAAATTTGAGAAATAGTACTAGCATAGTTGCAGGCAGTCTCTTCTTGGTTCTAACAGCATAAATATTGCTTGACATCTTTTCAATTCGTTTGGCCAATATCCACTGAACACTTAAACATTAGTCTTTATTCTGTGTCCATTATATCACATTGCCTGACACAGATGATGTATTTTTTTTTGGTTCAAGATTATCATGTTTGGATTTATAAAATTATGTTGCCTTTGATCTTCATTCCCATATAGCCTCTGAACTTTCTCTCGCAGGTAAACCCGAGGTCTCAACTATTTACAGAGTTGGTGAATGCATGCAAGAATTGACAAAATTGTGGAAAGAATATGAATCATCTCAGGCTGATAAAAATAGCGATAATTTATGTAATGGCCCTACTCTGGAAATCAGGCTTCCTGCTGAACATGTCACTGCAACAAACCGTCAAGTAAGTTTGTGCCGAATTTTTGTTTACTTAAGTATTTACAAGGATCTAGTGTTCGCTCTTCATTTTAATATCTGGATTAATGAGTTAAATCTTACTGGCTTTTGTGATGGAAATATTAGGAATGAACTAATTACTATCTGATTTATATAATGATCCTATCTTGCTGCATTTGGAACATAATGCTTTCTTGTAATTCCTAAACTTATTTTTCTGATTGTTAATTGAGTATGTAAATTTTGAATGGGCAGATAAGTGTGTCATAGTATGTTATTTTGAATGAGCATTACTAACCAAATATCCTTGCTGATCAGTGTGTCATAGTATGGAAATATCAGCTGGCATATTTGGTTAGTAATGCTCTCGATGATAACATATTTCTCTGGATTCGTTCAAGCTGTCGAATGATTTGCTTAATTGCCCTTAACATAAATATCCTTTATCAAATTGGAAAGGTGCCTACTAACTTATTATTGTTTGTAAACTATAGTATTCTCTTTATTTTTTGAGAATATGTTATGCTGGGAACCCAAAATTTCTTTTTCTAGCGATATGTGCTCATAAACATGCTTTTGAACAGGTAAGGGGTGGACAGCTTTGGGGAACAGATATATATACTGATGACTCAGATCTTGTTGCCGGTATGTGCTTTATTAATATTAATGAAGCTTCAAGATGTTTCTACATTTTAAGTAGACATGTAACATGGAAACATTGCCTTCTAGTTCTCATGCACACAGGTTATTGTCGGCCCACAGCATCTCCCCCTCCAGCAGCTATTCAAGAGTTACGTGCAACTGTACGGGTTCTACCTCCACAAGATAGTAAGTCAAGAGACACTTAAACTTGTAATTCTATATTTCACATATTTAAAAATATTCTCATATTGCCATTTTGCGAAGGACCAGAATTATACTTTGTTGGAAATTGTCTTCCATATATGTCTGGTGGCTTCACCTGGTTATTTAATTTGCGAAATGTATGCTTAACATTCTGTATGGGATAATTATTGGTTGAAATACATGTGTGGTGGTGTAAATCAGGTCAGACCTTTGACTTGGGATTGAGGAGAGCTATGCCCTCGCTTTATAGTTTCATTAGAGTTTCACTTTCCACCAGACTGATGTAGATTAGTTGCATAAATGTATGTGATTAATTTCTACCTAAAAAATGCTTTGGAACTAAAGGTTCATCATGCTTGTGCTGAAATTGAATATATATTGCCTTCTTTACTTGTAGGTTCCTTTACTATTTGGAGGTAGAACTAGGAAAGGTTAGATCACTGGAGAACTATTGAGATCAGTTATCTTGATGCTTTTGTAATTTACCTTCACTTCTAAGGGCAATCATCTAAGTCTCTAAACATCTCTAATATCTTCTAACCCTTAATTTGCTCACATGTGGGTTTGGCACGGAAGTCAAGAGTAGTAATAATAGTAGATTCAAACTCTTTGGGAGTAGATATAGGGAGAAAGTGTTTGGGTGGAGAGAGCAAAAAAGTTGATGTGATGAAGAGTAAAAGTATTAACTAAATTGTCTTTATTTCAAGTTAGAAGTTGGGAATATTTATGGGATTGTCCAAAAAGGAAACTATGAACAAAATAAAGGGATGAAGAGAGTATCTCATTTTTGAATATTTCTAAAAGTTTCCAGCTATAATCCTGCAAACCAAGGACTACAAATTTTAATGGAGTAAATTTCTCCGGTTTCACACAATTATACTTATCAAACATTTACAGGTACAAATTTGTTGTTTCTATACACATGATGTTATGTGGTACAAGATTATCAGTGCTGGAGAAACTTGGCTCACAAACATGCTACTTTTCACTAGTTTCTTGCAGTTCTTCTTTACTTTTCCTTGGTGTTGCTCGAAATCCGAACAGAAGTAGTGTTATGACTTGTGCGGTATATTTTGTACTAAAGGCTCATTAGCATGTTGTTTGTGAAATTTCTGCTTACTTTTATCAAGTGTTAAGTCAGACGATTCATGTCATAGAATACACCTATTTTTTATTGTACAATTTTGTTAAAAAGTAGTGTTATAATCTTCTTGTTGTGGGAAATGTTGCTTCACGTGCAAAGGTGTCAAGCATGCATGGGCATAAGTTGATTTTAATTGAATATTTTCTCAATATCACTTCAGTTACTAAACAAGAGTGACATGCAGCAGAGTTTTTGACCACAGAATACATGGTTGGAAGTTTGAAGTTTGGCTGACATATGCCTGCTGGATACACTTGGTTTAATAATGCTGCGGGTTTTGAGTTGTAACTTACAGTGTCTCATACCTTCTTTCACTTTCTCCGCATCCTTGTCTGTCATATCTGCCTTTTTCTTCCAATTTCAACTCAAATCTTTGTCCTCCCTTCCAATGATACTAGTCATTGAGAATAACCAATCCCTTTTTCTCTCTTAAGATAGAGAAAGACCTTCTATTCTGGACAACAGAGAAACATCCTCCGGTCTTGATACAAAGATGAGGCATGTAGATATCTTGAACATGAAGTAGTTAACTAGTACGAACATCAGAAAATTGGTAATTGCTGCAGATATGTTGTTCTGATAAATGCTCATGCAGGTTTAAAAGCGTTGTCAATTTTGTGCAAGAAAAAGTCTGCTTGCTGCTTGTTTTATTCATTAGGCCCAAGGAGTTTGTTTCTTGGTAGTTTTTGCATGCTTTGTCAATGGGATATCAAACACATTGGCTATCTATTTCCCAGTTTGGCCCTAATCAGCTTAAACTAGCCATTCTTATTCTGTTTAGTTGTGTATTTTATATTGTCCTTTGATAAGTAAACTTGCCATTTCCTGAAGGTTATGTGTCTACTTTGCGAAACAACGTTCGATCTCGTGCGTGGGGAGCTGCAATTGGCTGTAGTTATCGTGTTGAACGTTGCTGTATCATGAAGGTGATATTTTGCTGCAATCCCTCTTATTTCCTGTTCCCATAATTTCAAGTAGTTCTACACTTTGTTTCTTCCGTTTGGGATTTTCAAATTCCCTCCATATTAAGAACTTTGACCATGGTTTTGCACATTTAGAAAGTGTATAAGGGGGTGGTGTTAAGAAGTGGAATGGGAGCACGGCAAACTTAAAGGCATCTTTAACATGTTTTTTTTTTTGGAGAGAAAAAGGCATCTTTAACATTATTAGACTTGGTTCTGAAACGGAAATTAGGGATTAAAATTAATTTGGAAATTTTAGTCTGAAAGGAATTCAATTTTTTATTTCCCTATTCGATAATTAGATTCCATCTAAATCGATATCTTGTAGTTGTGGACGAAACTCCAGCTAAAGATTTTCTATTTAAGTCAAAATATAACTAGAAAATGGATTCTATTAATCTCTTCACAAAATCATCTATTTTAGTTAATTATCTTGACTAAATGAATTCTGTTGATATCTTTCTTAATCAAAAGATTTCCTAAATGAAATATCAGCTAAAAGATTGTCAATATGAGTTTAATATCCAGTGAGAATGTATGCTGCAATCTTGCCTGTTCTTTCCTTGATGAGAAACGAAGTTTGGTCTCCATAGTAGGGGTACTAGGAATCTAGGATAGTACAATGGAAACAAGGGAGGAAGGAACATTGGTAGGGATTGAATTTATTATAGTAGTTGAATATCTGTACTTAGAGTTTAAACATTAGATCCCCTTGGTCTAAATTTCAGGCTTGTGGTTGGTAAGATCTTGGTCTCCATGTGTCCAAAAAACAAGAAAAGAAATAAAGATCTTGGTCTCAGTTATATTTACTTTAATGGGTTTTATGGTTATATACTTACTGTATATTATTTCAGAAAGGCGGTGGAACCATTGATCTTGAACCTTGCCTCACGCATACATCTACAATTGAGCCTACCTTGGCTCCGGTTGCTGTGGAGCGCTCAATGACAACTAGAGCTGCAGCCTCGGTAACTTCCAATTTGTGTTTTCTCCATGCATAATCTTATTAAATGCAAATAAACTTGATTTTGCAGCATTAGAATCGTTTACTGTCATTTCATAGCACAATGATATATCTGTCCCTTACCTTAGTTTTCTACTTTTATAAATGGTGAAACAGATTTGTTGTTCTTACCCTATATTATTTGCTCATTTTTCATATGTAAGCATTTCCAATCATAGATTTAGGTTTCAGTCAATTATATTTTGTAGATGTTCCATGTTAAATTGATTTGTTTATGTCTGCGGAAGGTTCAAAAATCCATTATAACTACGATGCCAACCATGATAACAAACAAAAGGAAATATTAATAAAATCTAAAATAGTATAAAAATTGTGGGTAGTCACTAATTAGCTATCACTTTTTCCCCCAAGAATACATTTATGGATAGTTTACTTGCATTTTTATGATTATTTATGAGGTCAAAAACCTTAAAAACACTAACGTAGATCAAAGATGTAGATTAAAGCATTGTAATGGTTATTGCTGAATACCAACCACTTAATATATATACAAGGATTCTAAGGATTTGATCATGAGATTTATGGCATTTAAGGTCTCAAGTCTTAACCTGAACAATCTTTCTAGTGGGCTGAGGTTTGGTTGGCTGGTTATTGAGCACACTGTTCAACTATTCAATTGATATACGTAGTATGTGATCATAGGATAAATTACAGAATTAGAAAGATAATGAGACTTCTTTTGATCCAATCTTTGTTCATGATCCACTATGAAATCGTTCTTGTCATGGCAATGTGATCAGTTGGCTGCTTTCTCTAATTGACATGTTACCGTTATGTGATGCATAAATGTTCATTCATGATATTATGATATGATGATCGTCTGGCTTATTTTGTTCTTGTCTGAGGAATAGGCTGAACATCTGAGAACTCTTAATCTGTTGATCTTGTCGAGTATTATTGTTTTGATTAGTTACTATTTCAGAATGCATTGCGGCAGCAAAGGTTTGTACGGGAAGTCACAATTCAATACAACCTCTGCAATGAACCTTGGTAAACCATCTTACCTTCACAATACAGTGGTGTCGTGTGTGTGTGTGTGTGTGTGTGTGTGTGTGTGTGTGTGTGTGTGTGTCCCCTCACTGGTCAGCAGGGTCATTTATGATGTCCTTTTTGTTCATTTTCCAGGATCAAATATAGTATTAGTATTGTAGCTGATAAGGGCTTGAAGAAGCCCTTGTATACATCAGCACGCCTGAAGAAGGGAGAAGTTCTCTATTTAGAAACTCATTTGTGCAGGTAATATGTTGTCAATACTAGTTCTTCTATGAGCATTCTTATTGGTCAACGCAGGTTTTTAGTTGTATCATTTTCATGGCATCATTAAATCTTCTGATGAACTCATAACTGGCGTAGTGCCCTACCTCTTCGGTTGCCGGTTTGTATAATTTGGTTGACAATATTTTTTGTCATGCAATGAGTAAAAGAATAACCAATGTTGCTGCATTCTTTACTTGTTGTGGTTTTCCATGTGCAGGTACGAGCTCTGCTTTACAGGCGAGAAGATTGTTAAAGCCTCATCTGTCTCACAGACACATGAACCGGAGTCGGATAAATCCCAGAACCATGTTCAATCTGCAAACGGTGAAAGAAATACTGCCGAAGGTGATAACATGGTTGTAGACATGTTCCGGTGGTCGAGGTGTAAAAAGCCCCTTCCACAGAAGTTTATGCGAACAATTGGGATTCCTCTGCCTGTTGAACATGTCGAGGTACCTATCCCTTGTATTTCAGAAATATCATTTTTGCGTGTCTAGTTTGTGATCATACAGTCCCTCTATTTGTAACTAGTTTCAACATTAGTTTATTTGGAAAGGGCTTTCCACCTCTATATGACATAGATGCCTTTTCCACCTCTTTATCTCTTTGCTCATCAAATGGGTTCCTAAAAACTTGTGCCATTATTAGAAAACAGGGGAAGCACTTATAATTTTTAGATGGGATGCTTGCTTCAGTTGGATGATGACCTTTTCGCATGGTTGTATTCAGGCCAAGCCTGAACGCGTGAAATTAAGCTCTTTCCTTTTCAGCTTCCATCTTGACCTCAAGTTTTGGTGTATTTCACTTCATGATCTATGCTTGAGGTGACCTGGAATGGCCCATCACTTGCTGCTTAGAGCAACTCGTTCTTGCAGGAAATACAAAAACTTCCATAAATAGTCTCAGAATTGTTTATATGTCTATTCGTGTACCTTCAGATCGTGATCTGTTCACAGAGTTTGCTTCCTCTTAGATTGTTGTTTGTTTCGCCTAGGACTTCAAAGATTAGACGACTGTCTCTAGTTGCATCTTTGAAAACACAAATAACTGCACTATTATTCAGGGTTGACAAATGGATCATTAGGGTTGGGATCAAATCTTATTTGGGTGTGGTCTCATCTGGTATAGGGTTTGGTCATTCCCTCTTTAAGTTTATTATGTTAGATTAATTATTTTGATCATATTTTTTATTTCATGGGATAGGTCAAAGTCAGGGTATCTGATTTCTGGTACAGTTTAGGTATTGGGTCAGAATATTTTTGATTGGTACAATTTTGAGAACACAAATAAGTATAGTGTTCATGAAGAGGTATCATGTTATCACTTTTCATCATGAAAATTAGGGGCCTACACCCCGTTTTTTTGAGAACTCATTGTTCAGTGCATGCTAAAGGCTTGCCTTCTTTTCTTACTTCTTTCTTATCAGTTACATGCTCTCCTTTTCTTTTGGCTGCTACAACAGGTATTAGAAGAAAATCTTGATTGGGAGGATGTGCAGTGGTCTCAAACCGGTGTCTGGGTCTCCGGAAAAGAATACCCGCTTGCAAGGGTGCATTTTTTATCTCCAAACTAACCACTTCCTCTTTTTATCTGGGGTTAATCTGGGGTTGAAGTAGTCAATATTATATATAGGGGCTGTTATATATTTAAGTTTATGTAATGAGAAACTCCAATCCCCAGTTTTATGTTGATCTTTAAAGTATTATCTGTATTGTTCCAGTTTCCATGGCATCTTTTGTTTTGTATCACTATAAACATTCTGAGTATATTAATACTCGAAGAGGCTAATAATAATCTAAATGGTTTGCAACATTCTGCTGAACGATCTCTAGCATTTGCAACTCACTCAAGGCAGCACCATACACTGGAGCACGATTCGTGACAATAAAAAAGCCTAGCAAATTGTCGTTGGCCCATACTAAGACTTGCCCCCTATGGCACATACCTAGCTCTAACCAGAAGTGATTGATACAAAGAAACGACGGACGACGAAAATGTTGCAAAAAATTGGTTAGGAACGGAACGCCTTGTCTGATGGAATTATGTTGTGAGAGATCTTATTTGATGTGAGGGGAGTCGTACAAGATATACTGACTGTCACATTTTGGTGCATATGTTCCTTCTATGAGGGAAGATATAGTAACTGCAAAATGACGCAAATCACCTAAGCGGCATCTATTGTATTACGGAACGATTTTGTTAAGACATTATTTCTTGTTTTTGTAGGCCAAAATATCAACAACGTTAAAATATGTTCATCAAATCTTCTGAGACAGTCCTGCTCAAGCAAGAACTGAGATCTCGACAAACTGCAAGAGCTGGCCATTTTTGGTGGGGGAATAAAATCTATATAATCTGTATATCAAGTTTCTGCCAGTAACTAGGGCAAATTACTAAAACATTCGTGTTTTATGTACACATAGATGGTTAACGACACATTGACATCAATAGTGTAATATTTCACCATTCATTCCATTCATTTAAAAAATCATTCCACATAGAAGTTGCAATTGAGTCTCGTTGCAACATACCCATATGCTCCTTTGAAGGAGATCCTGACTGCATATCAGGCAGATCATCAAATTCTGGAGCCTCTTCTTCCAGTATCTTTTCTTCAACACTTGAAAATAGCCAATCATTGCAATCTTCTTGTCGGATAAAATTATGAACGACACAAGCAGCAATGACAATATCTCTTTGAACTTGAAATGCATACTGAGGAGCAAGTTTCAGAATAGGAAATCTTTCTTTCAAAACATAAAAAGTTCTCAAAATGGCATGTCTTAGGGTTGAATGCCGGTGATTAAAGAGCTCTTGCACATCTCTAGGTAGACATTTAGCACCTTTGAATTCATGCATGGAGTACCGGACTCCTTGAAATGGAGCAATGAATCCTTCCATATTCAAGTAACTTGTATCAATAAGATAATATTTACCTGCAGTAAATACTCTTCAGTTAAATAAGGTAAAGGGCAATGTTAGCAAGTAGTAGTCAAGTAAATAAGAGAACCACCTTCAGCAATATGAGGAAAATTCTGATCTGGATCATCAAGAACGGCTTTCAGTACACGAGAATCTGAAGCAGAACCTTCCCATCCTGGATATATAAATATAAACTGCAGATCAAAAGTGCAAGCCGCCAAAACATTCTGTGACAGAGAACCTTTCTTGTTACGGAATCGAGATTGATCTTTTGCGGGCACATTTGCAGGAATGTGCATGCCATCGATTACCCCGATGCAATCCTGAGGTGGAAATAGAAGGGTTCAATGAAGCATCAGAAAATGCACTTAAATTCTATAGGAACTGAGACTTCAATATTTCATAAAGGGTAATTCGTCAGCCTTTTCAATAGGTCACTTTGTGACTACAACATTTTCAAATAAAAGTAAACTACAACTTTTCAACAATATACATTTATTTTTGCTCCCTATTGCCGATCTTCATGAAATATTTATGAGGCCAAAACAATAATTTTGGACCAAATCACCACAACGACTACAAATTCAATATTTACATCATAATATCATTTTAGGCAAAAGAAAAATCTACTGAAATCTGACATGAGATAGCAATAACAAGTTATTTACAACCTTTTAAAAAAAAAAAGGCTGTTCAAAGTTTAGTAATTGTCAAAAACGTACCTTGAAATATGGAAAGAGTCGTTTGCTACCAAGGATATGTAGGGGTGTGTTGACTGGTGGTGCTTGTAGGAACTCACGGGACAATGACTTGATGGCCTTCAAAACGTTATTGAAATGCCGGCTGATGGTCTCTCCGGAATGCTGAAACCTGTCTTGTATAACTCGATTACGCTCATTATGTCCAATAATATTCAAGAATATTCCCAGTTGCTCTTCAATTGACACCCCAGCTGTATCACGAAGCATGCCTCTTTGTCGGAAAATGCCACATAACTTGTGGAAAACATGTCTATCCATCCTAAGCATTTCACGACATGCATGTTCTGGCCCCTCCATTAATTCAGTCATGTAGTTAGGTCGATTAGAAGAAAGACTATGGCGAGGCTGCTTATTTATATTATTATAAGAATAGTATCCAACAGCAGCAGCAACTAGTTCCATCTCATCCAGTTCTATATCAAAGTCCTCCATGCCTGCTGACGTATCTGAAGACATTGCATAGCAGAAACAAAATAGATATTTTGTAACAAAAGGGAAATGAAGCTTACTCCAACTAGCAATTTATCATTTCAATACTTCATATACACAATTTCATCTCTCTTTAAAGCATTTCCATAAAAGGAAAAAAGGTATTCACATTCAATGTTCCATACACACCCCTGACAGAAGTTCAATCATATCACTGGACTTCATGTAAAAACTTTTTCTCAGGCAGAAGTCAAAGGTTAGTACTTAGAAAACCCTAAAAAGAAAAGGCCTTGATCAGGACTTGACAACCAGAGATTCCATATTTCACTCCACTATTGACAAAAGAGCTCACCTAGTAAAATAAAAATTATTCCTTATAAGAGGATTCCCAAAACCATATAGGCCCTATAATTTGTATATGAGCATATGAAAAGAAGTAATCAATTTTATAACACAGATATGATTTTGCACTTTCCCTGCAACCACATTAATCTTCTCTCACTTCTAAGAGCTATAAAAGTCTCTCGTGCACTTGAATTCTCAAATAAGTCCAACGCAAGAAAATAGAGGCACTGATCAACCCCTTGCATTTCATCCAATACTTTGATGCATTTGCTTATAGAAAATCGTTCTTCGTTCTTCATCAGCGCAGCAGCTCTCATTTTAGAAGCAGCTGCGATTTCTAGCATGGCGTCAACTATGGCATCACCTGTTGCCTTGCGACTTCTTTTTTGACGTCCTGAACTTGTTGGGGCTGCAGAATGACGCTTGTTATGCCCATCAACCATATTCATCTCCTCTCCAGAGCCAGATGATGCATCCTCATCCACTGAGTTTATTGGCGCAGTAGGATGAAGAGACATCCTTAAAGCCCTACACACGTCAACAACTGTCTACACCCCATCACAAGGATAAAGTCCACAATTATTTCAAATAACCATCATATATTATAGCAAATAAATTGTATCCTAAGGTCAAAATATACAAATTAAAAA
Organism: Beta vulgaris subsp. vulgaris; assembly: GCF_026745355.1. NCBI lineage: Eukaryota > Viridiplantae > Streptophyta > Magnoliopsida > Caryophyllales > Amaranthaceae > Beta > Beta vulgaris. The sequence goes on along the minus strand of NC_079205.1, from coordinate 57,991,277 downwards.
GAAAGCAGGTACCAAGACAAAAGAAAATGAACTTTAAAGTTGACCACTATATAGCCACTAAAACGGTGTTTTCAGCAGCTACATAAAGGAAAAATGATTCTTTACCTGCCCCTACATCAGCCCGTTCCAAACCTCAGAAAGAGGGAGAGAGCAGACAGAAGAAGACAGGAGATAGTGTGAGTTCAGCAAGACAGAATCTAGCTTAGAAATTTGCTTCTAGAGCGGCATACCATATACGAAAAGTCAGCATGATAAGCTATCTTTAAAGCCCCCATAAGCTACTTCATTGTACCGATTGCCAATCAAACAGCAGTATATTGCTAAGGGCAACTTAAATTATTTTTTGTTTGAGGGGTAGGGGGGATGTGTTAAGGCCTTAAGGGGCTAATGAAGATGAATTCGGGTATTACCAGAAAAGAACATGTAACTTATTCAAGGGGAGAGGGATGAGAGGGACCTGGCAGGTCACTACTGCCCTCACAATGTGGTTAATAGTTCCCCCTCTTTACAGTTTACAAAATCAATACATCTTGCCATCTATAACAACTTCAATTCACCTCCAGTCTCTTTATTTTTTCTTCTATTAGCCCCTTAATACATCATCCCCAATGCAAGGTATTTGATAACAGGCAAGGATCCAAGACTTTTGATTCTTTTGCAAAATCTCAAAGTATCACTCCTCGCTGCAGAAAACTTCAATTCTGCATTTGTACATTGACCGAATATGTTCTGATTTCTCACAGGGACTAGTGTCCAATCAATCTTGTCGCCGGCTATTTTCACTCCTCTACCATATTCATTTATTCATTCCTTGGAAGCTAGGCTTCTACGCACCCACCCCCCCCCCCGGCAAGTTGGACTCGTTGTAGTGAAACAAGTCCTAACTTGGGCGCCAAGAAGTGATGATGTGCTGCTGAGAGGGGCTTAATTAGAACATCCGCAGACAGCAGATCCTGGTTTCGGGTTATAGCCCGGAAGGCCGAACCCCGGGGCACCTGCCGCAAGGAGAGGAGGCTCCTCGCCAACCCACCTATAGCCCAAAAAACCTCACACGACACTTCTGTTTCCACTTTCATTTCCTAAAGCTGATCTATACTACATTGTATTCCAAAGGCAGATCAAAGCTCCCAGATACGTAGTACGCAAACTGTTAGCATGGCAGTTAATAAATTTTTTTTATAGGTCTTCAGCCCTCATCGACTTTCTAAACTCCTCCAAAACAACCAAGATTTTCTTGTGAATACTTATTTTACATGGTTAACGGTAAAAGTATCTGCAACCTTGCTTCTACTCGCAAGTCTTGCCTTGGTCCCAAGATGAATAACAACTATGTTACCCACACTCTTCATATTACCTGAAGTACCTCCTTCAAATCCTAGACATTCCGACATTGATATGGACACTTTATTTTTGGCCAAAAACTTGAAAAAATTTAATGAAATAGCCAAGATGGACCATTGGACGCATACCCCTGGATGATATGTATGTGACTTGTGAGTCCCAGTAACATAGAATCACAAAGTAACAAAAAATGCAAGCGAAGCCAATTAAGGTGCATGAGGATTCAATTTTGCCTCGAATATTTGGTTCATAAAAGTAAAATTTTTTATTTTTGTCTTCTATGATTTATATAGTACACAAAATTATAAGTACACAGCAGTGTTACCTAATTCGCTAATCCCTCCGCGAACTGTGAATTGAGATAAGCGAATCATGGTAGGTTTTGGTTTATTTTGGCTCATTTTGGGCGAATTGCGAATTCAAAAGGCGAATTGGATAGCGTATTAGGTAACAATGGTACAGAGATGCACATATTTTAACCCCTAAATTCATAATATACAACAAAGTTAGTACTTCGCACTTCGCAATGGTAAGTGCTCCTTCTTAAGTCCTTGAGGTCATAGGACGAAACCTCACTAGGGCCTCTTTGGGTTGCGATACCCTTATCCTTTCAACAAAGAGCCTAACATGATATGTTGGATTTGTTGACTCTAGGAGATATGTGAGGCCAGTAAGATTCCCCCAAAAAAATAACATTCACATCCAACATTTGTAATCCCCCTGGCAAAGAAGCACTACAAGAAGACATTCGAAAGGCAAAATGACAACAAACTACTAGTTTATCAAAGCAACAAGTGGAAATTGAAACCCTGATCAGGACACTTAAGCCATCCAAGGACCACCATCAAGGTATTTTCAATGAACTTGACAGCAAACTCACCATTGTCAACCTCCTTTATCAAACTGTTAAATCATGGGCCTCCACTACTTACGTTATGACAATTACCATACTAACATAACGCCCCTCGATTCATGTTATAATTACACAACAAGCACTAAAATCAAGCTACATATATAAACAACAGATTCTTGAACACAATATACCATGTAAAACAATAGTATCCAAATTGTACCACAATTTAGAGTTTGGGGGAAATCACAAGCCAAAATATAAATAACAAGAAAATACCCATTTGAAAAAATATACATGAAAGTTAAGTTTCCCCCCTAAATTTTCACTCTAATTTAAGTTCTCCAACAAGATACATTGTCAATTTTCATCTTTGACGCACTGAATTACAGAACTAAATCTTCAATTCCCAAAAACTTACATGTAAAAATGATAAATGATCCTAAGAAATACCCACTAATAATTTTTGCAATATAACAAAGCACTAGCAGATTATAATTCTGGGAATCTTGAATTAGATATAATCAATATGAAGGAGTAAAAGAAGAAGATTAACGATATCACAGATAAGAGAGAGAGAGAGAGAGTTAATAAAGATTACCAAGAAAAGCGTGATCAGATAGCAGTTTAGGCAGCAGTAAGCAGAAGAGAGAGTTCGCACTTCGCAGGGAAGATAAATGGCTGCTTAATCAATTATTAATTCATCCTAATTTGGGAAAAGAGGGATAAACAGGAAACGGGAATAAGGGTTTAAGCGCCCCTAATTGTATATTTGGCTTATAGTGAGCACTTCCGAGTTCCGAGATATGTTAGATTGGGTCAGGTTCGTGTCGAGTTAAGTATAATGGGTTACAAATTTTGTAACCGTAATCTGACCTATTTAACTAAATGAGGTAGATCATTTAGTATAATTTGACCTACTTCGATATATAGGATTATAGGTTAAATTGACATATTAACTTTATCTTATTAAAAAATTAATTTACATTCTGCGTTTGTTCTGTATGAAAATTTTGGCTTACATTTAAGATTGGAAACATACTTTCCTAGTTATTAATTTATTTTTATTTTCTAAAAGTAATATGAGAGCACATCAATGTTGTTCCTATCTAAAACAACAAACTGATAATAATGATGTTTGAATGCCTGAACTTCTATTCGTCGTCTCAAAATTACTTAAAATCGTCTAAAAAAAGTTGAAATTAATTTTATCTTTTTCTTTCTATTTCCTTAAACCATCACCCCCACCACCATCCATCTCCTGCCACCTCACTCCACCAGCATCCACCTCCTGCCACCAGTGAGAACCACCGCAACACAACAACCCTTTCCCACCATCCACTTTCTTAAATACAAACCACCGCAGCACAACAATCATTTCCCCACCATTATCCACCTTCTTCAACAAAATCACCACCCAACCGCAGCACCACTCCTCAACCACCACCGGCACGAGAGCAAAAAAATAGTCTAATAAAAAATTGAGCTAAAAGTTTCTAAACCAATTCAAATAGAATAGAATTGAATGAAAATGATAAAAAATAGTCTCCCGTTGTTCCTCAGTAGCTCAGTGGTAGAGTGGTCGGCTGTTAGCTGATTGGTCGTAGGTTCGAATCCTACTTGGGGAGATTGGATTCATTCTTCATTTTTTAATTCAGAATGAAATGAAGGGGCTTGCTTTGACCGTTATGAGTAGGTACGTGGGTAGCCTGATAAGTCATATTTATATATAGTTTTTAGTTGCATTTTAGAGCATTTAATTTCATATTTAGGTTCATTATTGCATTATGTTCTTAAGTTATGATTTTCTACTCCTATTCGGTATGTTTTCTTGTTTTTGATGAATTTCAGGCATTGAAGACGTATTTGGAGTATGATTAGCTAAGCTTGAGGATTACGAGCACTTGGAAAGAAGCTACAATGCATAAGGATCGTATGGATATGTCATAATACGAGTTTGAGCGAAAACGAAGCGGAAAATCATTAGAAGAAATGTGAAAAAGAGTCATGTCTAGTCTTCTGATCATAACTTTTGATGTGCTCCTTAAAATCGAGTAATTCCAGCATATTTGGAAACTAGACTTGAAGAGCTTTCCCACGATAGGTGGCACGCCCTGAGGAGACTTATAGTCAATGAGTTATGTCTTTCGGAAGATTGCACTGTTTCTGCTGGAATCTGCCACGCGTGCGCGCGGATCACTAATCCGCCTATTAAAGATTTAATTAAGACTTTCCTTATCTTGTAAATTACTTTCCAAGTCATAATAGGTGATTGAATATTATTTAGATTAGTTTTTCATTCTTTTTCTCTCTCCTCCCCTTCACGTTATTCTTTTGGTTTTTAGTTTTAGTTTCTTCTCCTCTTTTTCTCTCTAGTTTTTAGTTGTAAACCCTAGTTTTTATTCTTCTTCATTAATTCATGAGTTTCTTTAGTTTGTTTCCTTGATTTCTTTGATTATGTTTTTCTTTGTAGATTTAGATTTCATTATTTATTTCATGATAGATTAGTTTTTATTTCTAGGGTTTGGGAATCCATGTTTATATAATATGATTTGATTGATATTTATTCATGGTTTGATTAGTTATTGATTTCTCTAATTGATTAGTGTTTTATTGTTAATCTTGCAATCTGATCAATTGTCTGATTAAATATTGCTAATATCGAGTCATAGATCGAGAGATAGTACTCTTTAGAGGCTTACCTACAATTAGCAAATCTGATTATGTTGAGCGACCGTACTAGCATATGTTGATTTGAGAGCGTTCGTCAATGCCTGACCAAGGATTAACCTGTGCTCTAGATATCTAATTGATTGAACTATTGATGATATTTTGATAGATTATAGTTATAAACATGGTGAACCATTACCCTAGATCCTTTTTAGTTTGATTTTCGTAGTTTGATTAGTTTAGAACTTTAATTCAAATATCTGTGATTTGTTTAGTTTCTCTATACCTTATAAGCTAGATAAAACGAACATCTCTCTGTGGATTCGACCCTACCTACCCTACTACATTGTTAGAAGGTTTTGCAGGAATTATTTTTGACGGGTGTACGACAACCTATCAAATTTTGGCGCTGTTGCCTGGGAGACGGTATAGTTTTTTTTTAGTTTTTATTGTTGGTGAAATTAAACTGTGTATATATTTTTTTCTTTCTCTTTGTAAAAAGTTTTTTTTTGTTTTCCTCTCTGTTTTAGTGTTTTGTTATGGAGTCGTATAATTATAGTTCAGATGGGGATGTTTTTTCTAATTATCAAGGGCAGTATGATTATTCTCTTCTCCTCGTAATACGTGAATCCCTGCGGCCCAACTTCTCTAGCTAGACCTGGTCATTGGTCGAGGCGGCCCCAGCACGTGAATGGCGGGTCGTGTCGGCCAATCCTGAAATTTCTAGATTTTGTCCACGGCCCAACCCAGATTCGCGGGCCGGGATCGTGCCTCCTCCGGGCCTGACCCGTGTTTTATGTTGTTCTTTGAATTTTTGACAATTTTAGGCTAAAAACAAAGGAAATGAGCATTCGGCCTGCGGGCCATCTAGGCGGGCTCGTGCTGGTGCGGGCTTGAAATAAAAATTCTTGACCGTGATAGGCCCGCGACCCACGTAGCGGACAAAGGGCTGGGTGCCCACCTCTATCTCTGGTCCTTATTTTCTCTCTCCTCCTCGAGAAACCCTGTGACCCCACACCACCTCCCTTTTTCCACCAAGAGACAACCAGCTGCCGACATTCCGGCGCCTGGTGGCTTGAAATCGAAATTTTTTTGTAATTTGGTGATGGGAAACGTTCGGGTCATGGGAGGAATGGTCTGGCCCAACGTTCCCCCACATCGCCAAGTATTAAAAAAAATTAAATCACGGGGTGGGTAGTTCAGGAGGTGGGTGGTGGCAGGTGGGAAAAAGAGAAGGGGTAGAATAATCTACCTCGGACGAATTTAAGTAATTTTGGAGCGACGATTAACAATCCCCTTGAATGCTGGTAGGCCCACTGTAAAGCAAAGGATTGATTCTCCTTTAACGGCAACAACCTGCATGGATTCACAAATTAACCTTGGGGGTTTTCGAGAAAACTCACTCGGATGCTTACATCAGATAATGATCTTAAAAAGTATGGAGCTTGTGAATTTTGAAAGTGTTCAGCTAGGACTAAACATGCCTTACATGGAAGCGTGATAAGGATATTTATAATCGAGGCCACAAAATAAGAGGCATAGAGAAAGAGGTGGTAGCTCACTAGAGTACCACCCTGGATTTAGGGTTTTGTCCAAGGTTTAAATTTTCATCCCAACAATATGTTTGAGATTCTCTTGTGGCAATCAGCCTTTTTGATCTGTTGTCTTATGGGTTGTTTAGCCTTGTACCCAACGATCGTTAGGTAGTACGAAGTGAACTATTGATTTCCATGCGATAATTCCTCATTTGTTATCTTCGCATTCGTGTTCGAATGAAAGCTAATTGCCCCTTTCAAATTCCTTCAAAGAAATTTTAAATAATTATACACAATGATTCCTATAATAACAAGAACTAATGGATAATGGATATGCATATATAGTTTTCAAATCAACCGTGAGAAAATCGGGAAAAGTTGGGGACACTTTTTTGCATAATTGATCTTTGCTAAATATAAGCCTCTAATAAAATGATTAATCCTAAATTGAAGTGCTCTTACTAAATACTATACTTCTACTAGAACTTTTTCATACTCGGTAAATAAATATAGGCTCATATCATCATATATTCGTATGTGCTCCATCACTACATGCATTTGTGATCCATGAAAAATTACAAAGTCCCTTCAAGAATTAGCAAATGTTTGTAATATATTAATCTTTTATCTTATATCTTATATCCATCCTTTCATTGGCGGATACATAGGGATACAATGGCTACAATGCATACAGATGTACCCCCATTAATTCAGAAACTACAATAGAATTTACACATGTAAACTTTTCTCAAACTTTTCTAAATCCGCCACGGCATCCTTTTCAACGAGTAAACTCATTTTACCAGAAATGGTCCATTTGTCCAACCATTGCTTTTCTTTAATTGATTTGTTAACACGTTGATAGGCATTAATCTAAGTTATGATTTTAAAGAATTAAGACAGCTAATTCAAAACCATCCTATTTTATGTGACAAAACATTTTTAGAATAATATGTACTGTCATTGTTTTCAAGACACAAAAAGGGTGTGAATGTTCCCACTGCTGGTTGAATAACAAACAGGATCATACAATTCAAACCACAAAATCTGACCAATATTCTGTTCACAATTTGGTACTCCATTCACTATTGTTTTGTGAATCCTGTCACATAATACACAGTTTTAACTTTTAAGTCTCTCCCTATGTCAACAAATCAGCTAAATAAGACTTAAGATCAGTCTTCTTTTGCATGATACTCCTATATTACTCACCTTGAAGTATATCTAATACTATATTAGTGTATTATCTTTGTAACCTACATAACCAAAGAAGGAGATAATATAATGTCTTGTTCACAACGATCACAAAAAAATATTCTTGGAACTTCTTCATTGTTTGGAATTCTAACACACCGTGTATGCTGCCACACTTCACATATATCACAGGCAACCATCCTCTCGCCGTCGTCTTCTTTAGTGCCACAGGCACAATCTATGCATCCATAACCTTGATTATGGGAGTAATTCTTGAGTTCATACCTATTCCATCCTTGCATCAATGAACCATTTCCGTTCTCGTTTCTACTCCCATCACCGATGAATCCTGCTTCAAGAATGATATCCTTTGCTTCTTCAATCACCCCACAAACAAAATCTGTTTCATTTGCATTGACATTCACAATTGATTGAATCACCAATCCTTTCAGTCCCCAATACATGTCTTTGAACCATTTTTCAACCTCTCTTTTCAACTCTTCTATAGTTATGTTTCCTTTTACTTTAACATGTTCATAAGGCTCCATGATTTGCTTGTCTTTCAACTGCAAAGTACAAAACAGATCAACTAGTTCATCCCCAATGCTAAATTTGTTCCCAAGTGGAAGATTTTGATGATAATTAAAATCTTTAGTAAGGTGTTTAGTGTCAAGAATCACCCTGCTAGCTATTAAAATGGTGCTACCTTGCCCTGATATAGGTTTTTTCTCTCTTAATGTGGATTTGTAGAGGTACAAAATATCCTTAGCTAGTTGAGCTCGAGTGACCGGGATCATGTTAGACTTTGATTCACTCATCATTAGACCATGATCATGGCTAAGTGAAATATCTTCCAAACAATATTCAAGCACTTTAGTTACAGGATTTAAGCTACGACGAACAAGGTATTTTCCTACAACATGATTTCCAAGTGATTTAAGCACGAAATCCAGCAGCCCCGTATCACCAATGTATGCCCTAGCAGCATCCCGGACTTCTTGTCTTGACACCCATTTGGGATCGGCCCTCTTCAAAGACTCAACTATGACCCGTGTGGCCATTTCAACTCGTTTAGGGGACCATCTACAAGAAGTTTCTAGAAGTATTCCAGGGTTGAACAACTCGGAAGGGACAGTCTCTTTTGGGAGACGGGACCTGAGCTCTAGCATGAAGTGGAAAAGATCACTCAAAGTGATTAAGGAATGCTCAGACAAGGCTTGGTATCTTGAGAATATGATCGGTAGGTAATTGTCTGAGGGGCTTAAATGGTGGAAAAGAAGGCATAAAGGAATATTTTGTAAAGCTTGAATGGATTTTTGGTACATAGACTCTGTGACTCCAAAGCTTCCACGCCCAAATTTGTAGTCCCACCGCGAAAACCAGGGACCTCCATATGCTAGTCCATGAAGTAGTCTTAACTCCATGCCTTTCTTCTGGGAGATGTCAGTCACGCTCACTTTCCTACACCAAAAGAATGAGTTCCATATCATCTGTTAATTCTTCTAAGTGTAAAGTTGTGTAAAAGTCTAAAAAGAGAACATTTATCCAACGAACAAGATCAAGGAATTGGCTTAGGACACACACCAAGTATTACCAAATTTTCCCGCTCCCACCTGTTCACTGGAGTACTGCTCTCTGTGTAGCCATAGTGATTTGATACAAAAATCAAAACAAGGTTGAAGAAGAATGATTTACCTTGCACGTAAAGTAGTGCAGATGCGATCCCAAAAATCCATAATTTGGTGACCATTCAAGTCTGAACCCATTTCAAGGCCATTAACACAGAGCAGATGCCCAAAGCCATTGCAGTGGAACACTCCATGCAAAGTGTGTCCCTCAAGTTCGACCAAGCTGCTGGACTTACTAGCACCGCAACTTGCAGCTAAAATTGTACCATCAGCACAGCAGTTGTTACCTTGGCAGCTCAAACATGTTGAGGCCATTGCTGCTGTTTCCTTGGAGGGCACTACAAAGTGATACTTCATGTTGCTGATCATATGCTGTCCCCAACCTGTTACACTCAACGGTTGCATTACATACCACATTTTAATTAGCCCACAAACCAAAACATCTTCTAAACTTCTAACAAATAGTTGTATATAAACTTGGTTACTGAACATGGTAGCTCTGTAAGCATAGGTTAGGTCAAGTTAAAAGGGTTTTAATTTGAAACTCGAGAGGGCCTTTAATGGACAGGATGAGGCCATATTTATCGATCAATAATTAAATAAGAGAAGATATAGTTTAGTTTGTATATGTGATCATGTTTGTCTCTGGCATCTCCTACATTCATATTACTGTATAAGGTCTATCTGTTATCAACTTGCATGGTACAGCCCAGTTTGGGGATTAACAGGGTAGCCTACTATTAACTAGACTTACTGTTAAACCCGCACCAACTTACCCAATGACCTGGTCTAATTCCGTAATTAGATAGTTGACACAAAGCACCTAAATACAATCCACAAGTTTAGACTTTAGAGTCCCGATACTCACCTATGTAGCGACAATGTCTGCAATAGCGATAGATTGAACCTTCAATTGGCTCCTCTATAACAAATAGAAAAACGCGGTGATGAGGCTTATGGCGATGAACTTCTAGCTGAAACGACCAGCTTACCATACCATTGTTACTAAGATTACTTTCCATGTGGCCAAATTCAAGTAATGCTCTCACGTTCTTCCAAAACGGTCCATCAAACTGAGCTGGATAACCCGGTTCACAGAAAGACTTGAACCGAAAAACCCGCTGATCAGCAGATGATCTTTTCCTCCTCTTATTGCAGCTGTGCAAGTACTCTAACTGTGACATTTCAATAGCCCTAGAAGAAAAATGAATGAACAATGATGCCGAGTTGAGGAGAGAGAGAGAGTGTAAGAGTGAGAGCTATATACCGAGAATGCTGCTTGATCACACAGTAAGTGCCTTCAAATAAAATTGGAGAAGATTACAATGAAATTAGCCACCTCAGTCTTCACTCTCTGCATGAACCTATACAAAAAATATTAGTCCCATGCAAACTTGTCGCAACAACGTTTGTAACAGCTGCTATAACAAGGTTAAATAAATACGGACATGCTTTTGGTCCACAGACCAAAATGGCAGTATAAAATATTTCCTACTCCGTTAAATTTTGTGGTAAGATGAGGATGCTCTTATGTGAGCTTACATAAGAGGAAATAAACAAGTAAATGCAACATTCCTTTGCCAACTACCACTTTCTGGGTAAGAAAATCTATAATACAATGTAGAAATAACAGAATTATATTTGATGATCTAATGTTGACTTATTAATAAGAGTGACACTGCAAGAACATGTTTCAACAAAATACCAATAATCGTACTTTTCATTAAATCAATAATATAGTTCAACTTCAAGTATGGTTTCATCATCATATAGATTACATTTTTGGACCCAGAAAGGCTAATTCTAATCTTCAATTTTGGCATTAGAATTTGAAAATATTACATTTGCTGAACTACAGCCTTTGAACTGAAATTTGAGCAAACAAAACTGCAGAAAATTACAACACAATATGCTGGCACCCCAAATTTCTAGCCCAAATTCTCACTTTTTGGGATCAGAAGAGCCCTCAGCAAATGGATGTCGGAGCGAGCCTCCTTGGCAAATGGGCTTTTCTCACTGTGGCGCATCTCCTCCCTGCTGCTACTTATTGGGCTCTTCTTAAGTTCCTCAGAAGAACAATTCACCAACAAAAAAAAAAAGATGTATCACAAAGATTCCGGACTCATAGACGGTCTGAGTTTAGAAGGCATCTGCATAGGGGTGTGACCAAACTTCTTTTTAAGGAAAGAGTCTTTTGGTGTGATGGACATCTTGTTCAATGAATCATTAAACTCGTCGAGATAATCGTTTTCTTCAAAGCCTTCTACTATATCTGCATCTCCGGATGCTGCTCCATTCATATCTGGATAGAACACATCAACATCCTCATCACTGCTGCCTTCATCTTCTTCATATAATTTTTGAACCATAGACCAATATACAAAATTTGGGCGAAGGAAGCTGCACAAACAAAGATTTTTATCAGATGAAAATTATTCAGACATGACACAGGACATAATCATACAAGTGTGAAGATTAGGATAGCCATACATCAAATTCTCAGCGCATAAAAAAGAGCAAGGGAGGAGGAAGGGAGAAAGAGGAAGAAGAAGAAAGGGTGGGGGAATCTGTACGGCGCGGGGGGGAGGGGAAGGGAGGAAGGGAGAAGAGGGGAGGGGCGCAGCTGGTCGGGGTGGGCTGCAGGGTGGGGTGGGGGGCTGGTGGTAGTGGTGGCTACATGGTGGTTATGGAGTAAGAAGTAAAGGGAGAAAGGAAAAAAAGACCTTATAAATGCGGACGACGCAAAGTAAATATAGGAGGCAAATTCCATGGCAATTTTTGAAAAATTAGGACCTTCCCCCCCCCCCCCCCCCCCCCCGCCCCCACAAAAAAAAAAAAAGACTCAAACGGGCAGTAAAAATAAAAGTTCTTTGATTATTGAATTATAGCTAAACACACTTGACTGGTGAGAAAGAATTGCCTACTTATTTTAGATTGAAGGAGCATAATATTACGTATAGGTGTGTTAATGAATCTGGCTTGTTCGTGATCGGCTTGGTCAAAACTCGGCTTGTGGTGGCTTGGTTCGGATTCGGACTAGGCTCAACACTATAACGAGCCGAGTTGTGCGAGCTAGCTCGGCTCGAAAGCTTGTGAAGAGACTTTACTTTTATATAGGAAAATAGTATATTTATATGGGTAATGTTATATGTAGCCCTGAGGGCTACATATAAGCATTAAATACATTTCTTTAAATGGAAAGAGTTTAAGAATTCAAGACAAAATTTCACATCAACTGAGGTCATAAATGCTTGATTCAATATTTTATTTCCATTTTAAGCACCTTATACATAGCCCTTACTTATACATAGCCCTAAGGGCTATGTATATTTATTTTCCTATTTATATATATGCATAAATATATTAACCTAGATATCACACAATAAGAAGCTAATAGTTTCATTGTCCAAAAGAAAACCTTTAAATCTCAAATATTGAAAAAGGAAAAACAAAGAGAACATGTAAAAACTAAGGGTGATAAAGAGCCAAGCCTGTTCGTGAACAGTTCAAGCTCGGGTCGTTTAAATTCGGTCAAAGCTCGACTCGAACAAACTTGGCTCGTTAAGCTTCAAGCTGAGCCGATCTCAAATATACTTAAACGAACACAAGCCAAGCAGACCATTGTTCGAGCTCAGCTCGACCGATAGGCAGCACTAATTACGTATATCGACTCCTACTAAGAGCACCACTCATGACAAAAGCTACTATTATTCGTTAGTGACCAACTACTTGGCGAATCATCACCAATACATAGTAACTAAATTGGACAACAATATCATGCGCACAGCTCAGACATCAAACATAAGATACCAGATAAATGAACTCTTTTATGGATAACTTGTAAGATGCTGTAGAAATGTTTTTAAAAAAAACCTGTCACTTTTCTTCAATAAGCATGGGTCAAACGGGAAGAACATGTCAAGCCTCTCAATCCCACCAAAAGCTCTAGAATATTCAGACTCCAGCACATCCTTGAAAATGGGAGTCCCACCATGAAGTAAATTAGCCGATTTTGCTTGCTGTACAAATTCTTCAACAATTGATGGCAAACAAACCTGTAATTGATATAAGAGAACAAATCATAAACATTAAAATGGTCCATCAACTATCAGAGGAAAAATAATGCAGACAATACAAGTTTCTAGGAAGTGGTTAACCTTAAATGGCTCCAGATGATTCACAAAGATTTGTCTCAAGGGCATAGCAGAAATTTGTGATTTCAGACGAGGAATGTCGATAATAGATTTCATTCGGAAACAAAGAACATACATAATGGCCTGCAGAATATGAAATTAGAAACAGATCCTTCCAAATTGCCCAATTTTTGTTTAAACAGTACTCAAATAGCAAAATCACAATAATAGACAATTTTAAAATTTGTGTTTAGACAACATTAAGGAAACATTTGGTTCAAATAATTGAAAGGAGACAGTATGAGAACGAGAATACCACGGATATAAATTTAAAAACATCCATTACTTTATTTTAGGTTGTTTGGTTCTATAAGCATGAATTAAGAAGATATTATTACATTGCTACAGCGGGTGGTGGATATGAGAGTCAAGGGGTTAATGACGATGAGAAAGCTTTGGTATAAGGTTTCATAACCAAGTTCCTCAGCCAAACAACATTTCCACCATTAATACTATCACATCCTTCCATTATGTTCCAAAATTTTCAACCAAATACCCTCTAACACAAATTGCTAGTAGAAAACCGCCATTGCTATCTATATCAATTTCAGATTTATAAAGGAAATAGAAGGCACGAGAATGCAGTATTCAAAAGTTCCTTCATACGTAAGCGGATTTCGTCCCCTTCACGCCCAAAAAAATAAAAAACTCACAGCAGCAATGTTTTCCTCTCTATCCTAAATGTTGTTCATCCAGCCTTATTGCAACTGTTTTACCTTCAGCTATAGCCAGACTTTTATGCCCCCTCACAAGTCCATCATACCCCTGCTGTAGCCTGTATATACCAAATTTGAAATTCCACCCACGACACTAATTCCATTCAAGGAGAGCACAAATTTTGATGATGCCAGACATATTGGTTATGTGATGAAATATATTTTTCATTCTTTTATGTAGCTTTAAAGAATGTCACAGAGGCTTTGAATCTCAAGGTTGATCATTTGGGAAAGGAGAGGCAATGAAGATAAGCTTGGGGAAAAAACTAAAAATGGCTCATTAGACTTCTTGGACTGATTTATGTTGTCTCGTTAGACTTCTTTGACTGAATTTATGTCGTCCGGTAATAGAAGATCACATAGAACATCAAGTCGGGAGGCGATCATACAAGCAAAGGGTGGCGCAAATTCATCGCTTGATTGGCAGAGAAACAACCGACTCTTGATCATCCACATGGCAGAACTCAAATAGAAGAGAAAAAGCAGTCGACCAAGTGAGAGTAGCGATGTAGAAAAATGGACATGTATCTTGTTGCTCTCACCATTCACTGTCATGCAGCTTTCAAAAGAGGGGTTAAAAGAAGGGAGAGGAGGGGGGAGGGGAAATGGGAATTTAACACTGCCCATTCTTGTTTCCAATGATGTACAGATTGTACACTTGGATAGTTGGGTGTGCAGAGGTTTAGACTGTTGCCCCAAATTAAACAACCTCTACACACTTTTTTTGCTTTGTATGGGAAATTGAACACTTCATTTCTGTTTTTCAATGTACACCTGGAGAATTGGAGATGCAGAACTTGAAACTGTTACACCCAATTGAGCAACCTCCTATCTTATTATAAAGAATAGAACATTAATGGCACACTTTTTTGAGCTCCAATATCCAGAAAACAGTGGAATTTATAACCTATCTCCTATAACCTCCAACAGATCCATAGCAGACAAGGAATTTTATTTCATTCAAGGGCATAACTGATATCCATGTCCTTACATTTTCCTCATATTCGCTCCAAACAACAGGGGACCCATGTATTACTACTTGAATGAAGTATATGCTTTAATGACAAATGCATGTGAAATGGACTTGCAACTAAATGGTTGGCAGCATATAACCACTTCCTTAATGTAAGGGGTTCAAATCCATGTGCGCGCCTTACTGCCTTTTTTGGAATCTACTCCTCACATATTCCCTCTTTTTTTTGTATTATTAAAATCTAGAGATATGTTTAGTGAACATTCAACTTTGCATGGCCCACTTATATTGTACTTTCTTCAAGCTTTTTCTGCATTGAATTGTAGAAGTAGGTAATTTTATGTATCGCATTGTTTTGAATACTTGTCATACAAGTGCATAACCTATTTGAAATCTTGAATCTGCCACTGGCTCCAAACCTTCCATTCTGGTAGTATTGCATTGCTGCGGTAATTTCTGCAGCTTTATGTTCTATAACTATGTGATAACATGTCAATTAGGCAGATACGGCCATAGCAAACTGTTCCCACCAGATTAAACGTTTGTTCACTTTTTCAGGATAAATCCTCCAAACAATATTTCAAGCTACTTCAACTTATTACATAACATAAGAATGTACAGCTAAGTATCACCAAAACCAAAAAAATATGAAGTTGCTAGGGAGGGAGTGTATTACCTGACATCCGGCGTAGAACAATCTATGAGCTGTTGGATTTAAATTGCCATTTTCGAGTCCATCATAATCTGAGCACCACTTGGCAACTCTGAAAGTTTACAACCATTAAAAGTTGATTTAATCCTCAAAATTATCTCCATACACATCAAAATAAAACTGAATTGAAAGTAATTGCACTAAGTAGGAACCAATTACCTTCCCAAAATGTTCACCACGAGAGACGTTGACAGGAACCTCCCACGAGACATGAAACTAGCTAAATAAGCAACAGCACTCATCCTACACAAAACCAACAAGAGGCTCATTTCACAACCACTTAAAACGAAGGGAAACACATAGAGAGAAGCAACATAAGAAACACAAAAGCAGGTCAACAATGCATAAAATGACTAGGTAACCAAAAGTTAATGTGTCAAGGAATAGCTGAACCCCCATATATAACTCCTCGTTGAATATCTTCAATTACGAATTTCTCATCTTATGATTTCATAAACTCGTCCAGGCTATGAAAGCCTAGAAAATGCTTAATCAAGGAAATTTGAGCTAATACCTGTCTTCTGTTCTACTCCAATTTCTACTGTCTAGTTTCTCCCCTCACCCCCAATAAATCTCTCACATTCTCTACCAGTCTCACCCACATTAATCTTCATATACATTGCTAGAGGAAATAACTCTGATACAAAAGTTAACAGAAATTTTGATTTCAAGAAGGAAATATATCTTCAACATTCTTTTGGTTCGTGAAAATCAATATACTCAATGGACAAGCTTTACCTAATTTCTGTAAGTTTCACTCAGAAATAATCATTTCGAAATTCACATGACAAATATCACTCTCAAATAGATGTCAATTCAACCCCCCCCCCCCCTCCCCGAGATTTTGTCCGAGAATCAAAGGACATGTTCAAGAAACCTCTACAGTTCTCCCCAACTAATATCAAAAGAAAAATAATTAAAGAATCACAACATATCATGTATCATACAGTTGACATACACTTTCACCTGGTGAGAGACGGGGGGCCCTGCAGCAGCCTAAATGCATAATATATCAACCAAAGGGAGGAGTGCATTTAATAGAAGATACAGAGGTTCATGGGGGTGCTTTTTAAAGGAGGTGGCTGGTGGGGTGAGGCGGTATTACTACTGTTGTTTAAACATTTTCAATAAAGAAGTCCGGTCTAGTGGTAGAGTCAGAAATAATTGAAAAAAAATAAGAGTCCATACCTTCAATGAAAATGTCATTCTAACCTCCGTTTCTAAATAAGTGCAACATAGAAAAGTAGCACACATACCAAGGCATCTAGATAGAAAGTTTGGGACCACACTTAAAAAAAGAGAAAGTAGGCAACTTAATTAAATAAAACACTAAACTAATTACCCAACAACTTTATACACCCACCACCTCCCACCTGCCATCCACCACAGCAACGCCACCGCTGAACATCACCATAACCACCACCATCGGAAAATATTTTCCCCACTCCCCCTCCCCCTCGGAAAACACCCCCACTTTCCCTCCTCCACACTGTCCACCAGAAAATACCCCATTTTCCCTTGCCCACTCTCGAAACCAACAGCCTTCCCTCGAAACTACCCCCAAAACCAACAACCCGAAAAATTGGAGTTGCAGTTGAAGGAAATCGATGTCCCCGACCCAACCCAACCCAACGTCGGCAACAAATCCACATCACCTTGCCTGATTACTCGTAAGTTGCCAAAATATCACACGAGTAACAAATCCAGCAACGGAATCCATAATCGTGATGGCTTCTTCATCTAAGCAAGAGTTCGTCCCCCAATATCACACTCATCTCAATCGATTTTCTCGCTCTCAACTTCTAAGACGTGAGAATTGCATCTCGCATCAGTGAAGAGAGGGGGTGGAGATTTAGGTTTTTATAGGGTTAATTTTATCGAGAATTATATCTTTTTAGGTTTTTTTAGAGCCGGTACTAGTGGCATGGTGGTGTCGGGATATTGGTGGTGTCAGATTGGTGATGGTGCTGGGTTGGTGGCGGTGCTTTTGGTGGTATCCAGGTTGGTGGTGGTGCAAGGTTGTTGGTTGAGTTGGGAAGGAGGAGGTTGGGTTGTTGAGTTGAGGAGAGAGACACGAGGGTGAGGGTGGCTTTAGTTGACGAGAGAGGGGTTGCAAGGGTTAACTAATTAACGTGGTTTACTGTTTAGGTTCAATCTAGATAGATGATAAATTAATTAACTTGTTGAGGGAATCAAGTAATGGCATTTCTGTAAAAAAAAAAGGAAAAAACTTTCATGTCGAGCTATGTTGCATTTATTATGATATTTCCTAAAATGGAAAATACAGCACTTATTTAGAAACGGAGGAAATATTGAAGTGGGACAGTAAAATATGGAAAAGTGTCACAATAAGAAACGGGTGAAGAAAGTACCATACAGTGGACATACAATTTTACCTGGTAAGTGGGGGGAAGCTGCTGGAAATGAACATATTAACAAGAAACTCAGCATATCTTATGCCAGAATTTTCAGGATCCAGAGAACAGGCATAAAAGATCACAAACTGCAAGAAGTTGAAACATAGGTTACTGGAAAGGCACTAGAGTCAAAACAAACATCACAACTTCATACTGATAATTAAGTAACAAGAGTAAGCACATTCAACTTGCTCCTTCGATGTGTCTCCGGGTCATAATTAGTATGAGCCAGAGGAAACAAACAAATGATATGATTAACAAAATTATGAAACAAACAAATGATATGATAAACAAAATTAAAAACTTCACAATGGCTTAAATTTTCCTTTTCATCAATGGCACAGTAAGTACTACAGTACTCTAATCCAGCAATAAATGCGAAAATCTAAAAATTAATTATAAAATATTCCATGGAGGTAACATAAGATAAGGTGCAATATTATTTGCAACCCTTAATTTTAAACCTTTATATTATGTCGCCTTATATCTCTATATTTTCTAGCGGACAGAGCATCATAAAGCATAAAAGATTTCGCTAATATAGTAATAGCGCGGACTGTTTATACTATTTAGTTTTTACATAGGAGTATTGATAAAAAAAAGATCATGGCTTTGATATGAGTTGATTATTTCAAATTTGAGTGTTCATAATCAATCGATTTCCTTCCAAGAGTTTGGAGCTTAATAAGAAGTACAAAGTTGTTTTACTGTTCCTTCTATTTGGATTAATGGGCTAGTTAAGGGTTCTTTCGCTAAGAACTCACCTTCTTTGTAAATTGCAATATATACTACTTTAGGTAATTTATATTAATCGCAACAATCGCCTTTTGGTAATAAAAGCTAACCAAATGGACTAAAATGCCCTTCCAATGAATAACTAAAACTCTCATTAGTTACCCACCCACGTGCACTTTTGTCCTATCTCACCATCTTTTTCATTTCCTTAAAAAGTGAGCCAACCCCATATGTTCGGTTTAATAAAGAACAAAGGAAGTACATAATAGTAACTTGATAATAACTACATCACGACAAATATTAATAAGCAAAAACAAGAATAACATTTAAATCTCAAATCATTTTACAGAAACATTTTTCTTATAGCAAACAAGATAATTTACTTTTGCTGAACACTCACATAAAAATTATTTTGAGGGCATTGCAATCACAATACAGCTCGATTTTATGCACTAGGTCATGTATTTAAAGTTAAAACAGACTAATATGGCCTAAGTTACCTGTGCAAATTTGGACTTATAAGCGTTCAAAACTGTTATCTCAAATGACTGGAGGAGAGATTCAAATACCTAATCACATAAAAAATGAGTTAGAAATAAAAGGCAGCCATATACACGAGTAGGTAGGTGATGATTATTTGGCAAAAATCCAGAAAGTACCTCAACAAAGCGCCCATTCTCTTTGCAAAAGTTTAGATGCTCAAAAGTAACAACCATAAGGCTGTCCAATTTTTCTAATTTGTCAGATACATATTTTTTCCAGAGACGCCGCTGACCCGAGGTTTCTCTGACAAACTGAAAAGTCCAAAGTTAGCATGACATTGATAGATGCTAAATTATGGAACTTTGGGAAGGAGGAGAGTGAAGTTTATGCAATAATAACTCTTCACCATTCCCATACTTAATGAGTTTCTTTGACTGAATATACTATAGTAACTAAGAACCAAAAGAAGTCCAAAAATGCACAATTGAAAACTCATGTATGACATATCCAACATACCTCACCTCCATCATCATCATCATCCTCATCTAGTATCTGCTCATCTTCTAACTCCAGCTCAAAGATGCCTTTATGAGGGTTCTCCTCTAGAATATCATCCCATCCAATCTCCACCTACAAGAAGCACATATGTTAGCTATGTCATTTTAAAATGTCAAAAGGTTAAGCACTTAAAAGTTAAGAAAATACAAATAAGAAACCATTGATAATGCTTATAGGAAGGTCGTGGGTAATGGAAATGTGTTGTCACTACAACAACATGTTAATTAGAGCATACTCACATCAAAATCTATCAGCATGTCTATGACAGACATGATAAGCGTTTTACTGCCAACAAGCTCCCCAATTGCACCGCTTTCCAACTTGAACATGTTTTCCACAAACATCACCACCGCCTACAAGACAAAACACATCACACATTGACAACTAAACATTTTAAAGAGCCTGTGAAGAAAACATGCAGTATCATAGCATCCCACCTACTGCAGAGGAAATCAATACAATTTTTCTGGACTGCATATAGACAAAAGAAGAAAGGACAAGGGAGGGAGACAGACAACAATCTTCTCATCAAAAAATCATCCCTTCTTCCCCTATCTTTCTGCCAGCGTCATGGCAAGAGCCGCAGCGAGGGCCTGAGCAGCTTCAAACTATGCGAAGTATTTCATGGAAAAAATAACACTACATAATTTTATTATTCTGGGCAATGATTTTCACCCAAAATTGACAATCATCAATAAAACCTCTCTATTATAAAATACAGTATTTGCATCATAATCTGTAGAGTTTGGGTGACCACCTACAACAATAACATACAAATAACGACAGCTGACAAACTGGGAAGAATGGTCGTGAAACAAAAGCATATGACATGCATTTGCAGCAGAAACGGCTGAATTACAAGCCCTTTTTCTCCGTTGTCTATCAGCAATCTGCTGCAACCCCTATCCCAGCCTGACCCCCCATTTACAAGCATTGATCAGATCAAATATAAAAATGGAAAAATACACTGGGCATCTACAAGTCTACATGATAATAAACTATATGAACTATGACTGACAAATTATAAAAATCTGAATAAAAGACACCATCAGATCAGAAATGTTCCCTATTCCTGTTGTCTTTCACCCTCTATTCTATTTCAGTACTTAAAAGAACTCACAAATGCGTCAAACAAAAGAGTAGAGACAAGTATTTTTGCACACACATCGTCACCAAATATGGCAAAACATCACTTCCAAACTGAGAAGCATAATTCTACTACACTTACAGGTTCTTGCAAATTTTGATGAACTCTTGGCAGTCTCTGGAGCACAATGGGCAACAATCTTGATGGGGCAAGTGGAACCAGGCCAGCAATATATTCCAGGGTAGAATGGACTCTAACCAAAACACGGTCCTTCCTTGCAATGCCATATGGCGACTTCAGTGATTCTACAAATCTCCTTGGCGGTATGAAGTTGCATACAAGCATATCCAAGCATAGATCAACATGTTTACCATTTGAGGCAGCCTGCAGCATGTGAAGTGAGACAAGAGTAACAAGGCCTCACAAAACCATGGTCCAAATCAGATCACGTACCAGGGATATAATTAGTTCCATCAAAGCATCCATGACATCAGGACCATAGCTCCACATGTTCATGCTAAAGATCTGTACCAACGCATAACTCATTATCGTGTAGTTACATTTAAAAAATATACTTCGGAACCAACAGGTTTTAGCAGATAAATTAAATGTTTCAATGCCTGAATAACAAAGCATGTGAATTGCAAAGCTCAAGGGGTTCAAGGCAATATAATGGCACCGGCTAAGATGCTTTCTCTCTCTCCCATAATGTCATGCTATGCATTCATAAAACTTTCAACGAACATATGCTGCAGCCCACACATATTATAGCCATAATTTTGTGCCAATCTCTATTTAAAATAATGACAAGGAACGGAAAATATTTACACTTCTCCATATGAGAAGTTTAATGGGACCTAACAGATATGCACAGAAAATAACAGCTATCAATCAGATACAATTCAAGCCAATAGCCAATGCAAAATACTAGGAAGAGCGACAAGTATACAGGCAAATACTGGCTAAGAGACACGAGGGTACATATGAGAGTTTGAGACATGTACTCTTAGGAGAGAAAGGAGGGGACAAAAATCATAATATGTGATATATATTGAACGCAGTAAATCAAAAGGATAAGGTAATCCAAACAGAATCTTTCTTACAGTGTCTAGAAGACTCCGATGGTGCACATTGTCTATGCATGAAACTGCTCCAGATATAGCCTTCAAACTTGTCTGCAGGGCAATGAGATATGCTTTTTAGGCAAATTCGAATATAAAAACTCTAAACCAAGAACAACATCCAAAAAAGTCAAAGCTTACCACAAGCAGAGCTACTTCATCAGGCTTGAGATGATCATTGTAATGTAATAACCCAATGAGTTCACTGTAAATACCATTGTCATCCTACAAGGTGCATATCAAACTCATAATCAATAACAAAAGTAATCATAAACATCAATAATTTACACCAAAATTATGTTACTCATACACAGGTCAGTATCCAGTCTCTCGTACGAACGCATATCCAATGGTCAGAGACTTGTTGAAGAAAGAGATTCAGTAAAGATTCGACCATTTTGAAGCCAAAATAATAAGAAGCCAAATTGCATACCATAATAAAGCGACGCCGCCTTTGAAGCACAACACCCATATCAAATACCCAGTAAGGGCAGAGGCATCTATAAGAAAGAAAAGAAAAAAAAAAAAAAAATTCCCAATATACCGCCTCTACGCCCATTTAATAACCCAAAGATTCCAACAGCTCAATCAGTTCAAAGAAATTAACTAGTTATAATGATCATGTTCACGTACAAGGCAGCTTACCCCAGACATTCATATCAGCAAGCACAAGGAATATCTAAGCTATAAGATAGACTTAATTTCGTCTTTTAACATCGATAGCGAAACGTACCAATGTTGCTCAGAATGAACGAAAAACTAACCAAACTAACTACCATGGACAACTAACACACTCCTTAACTGACTTACTTAAAGCACTATGTTGCTAAATTAAGCATAATCAACACTATTCTCACTTCTCAGCAAGACAAAACAATTCATCACTATTCTCAACATGAAAAAATCACAACAAACAAAAACCTTCAAAACATATGCTGAAATCACTAACTCCGAAAATTCAAAACTTTCACTCAATTCTCAAAATTCAAACACAAACAATATCACTAACCTAAAATCAAAAACCATATATTATACAACAAAACAAATAACACGAACAATCGACGAACATGACAAAATCAAACCTAAAAAAAAGTACGAAAAAGGAATTGGAAAGTAATTATACCGTTGAAGCGGATTTAAGAGCGTCACGAACATGAGAAACTAAATCAGAATCGCTAAAAGTAACATCTTCCATTAGATGATACTGTTCCTCCCTCGTATAGTTACTTGGCTCGACTTCCATTGCCATTTTCTCTCTCCTCTACAATTCGACGGTGGAATTCGCCGGAAAATTGATCGGCAAAAACAGCGGCGGTTGATGTTTGGAGAGAGAATTTGGAAAACCCTACGCGTAAGTGGAAGAAATAGGTTGAGGGTTTTAAAAGGAAAAAATAGAAATAAACAAGTGTCCTCTTTATATATGGTTGACCGACATTATCGGAAATTTCGTTTTAGATTTGTTATAGGAGATCCACACTATTTGGCTTTTTTATCTCTTTCTTTCGTGAGTGAATTAGTTAGTGAGTTAGTTCATTATAAACTCGCATAGGAGTGTTAATCAAAGTGGGGATTATACATTAGGGTGCACAATGTTTATCGTATACTTAAAAAGAACTTTTTTATTTTAAAAAAAAAACACACTACTTAAAATTAAAGAACGTGTAAATTTATATTTATAAAAGAATAAAGGTTATAATAAAAAGAATATATAGTAAATAAACACTGAAGATAAAAGAACATATACCTCTTAAATTTAAATTTGAAAAAGGATTCTTTAGTTGCAAAATTTAAGGAAGCAAATAACAATAATTTTTTAAAATTATAGACTCAAAAAATGATAAAACAACGTAGTTTAAAAAAGGTGCACCATACTCTACATGCACTTGGGTGCATGTACTTATTTGCGAGTGTTAATGAGTCGTGGTGGTTTATAAATTATTTGAGTTCGACTTAATTAAAATTTGATTCTAGCGAGTTTGATTCGAGATTGATATCGGTTCGAGATCTTAATGAGCGGAACCTAAACTATCTTAGGATCGACTTGAAAGCTCGTGAAAATAGGCGCGTTATTTTTAAAATTACTAAAAATATTTCATTAATGTTTAAATATAAGATAAAAATAATAATTATGGAAAAGAAATTATAGTCTTGAATTGTAGGACACTAAGGGGAAAAACGGAAGGACTGCGGTGCAAGGGATGCGTTTTTCAAAAAACGCAGCCTTTTTTTTATTAGGAAATTAAGTCAGCCTAAGAGCTAACCCCTACAAGGCTATTAGCCTGTAGGAAACAGTAAACACCAACACATTGACTGGTAAGGCATGCATAGCATGCTAAGAAAATACCCCAACATAGTGCTGGGGGTAAGCATCGAACCCCTGACCTCAGGGACCAAGGGGGAGCGCTCTACCCACTTGAGCTAACTTCTATTAATCGTGAAGGGTTGCGGTTATTATTTCAATGGGCGGGCTTTTAAAATATTCAACACTCCTTATTAAATTCTCATTCTCTCTCCTCTCTCACAAATCTCACGCACAAATCTTCAGATCTTCACACCACCACCACACCCCATCTTCTGTTGCTCACACCACTCTCGTCTCCTCTGCATCTCGTCGGAGCTCCGTGCATGGCCGCCGCTCTAGCCTTCTCCTTCTTCGTACTCGTGCGTAGCCAGATGTTAGCCTACTCAATCTCTTCTTCTTCGTCGTGCCTGTCCTGCTCATTGTTGCGCGTTGCTTCATAGTTGAACGATGCCACTGCGCGTCACACCACTCACGTCTCCTCTTGTCGCCGCTCACACCACCACACCCCCTCTTCTCGCGCGCACCACTCGTGTCTCCTTTGTCTTCGCTCACATCAGATCTAGAATTAGTTTGTTTTTTATTTTAGTTTGTCATTTTTTTTGTATATGTTGGTTTTTGATGGTATTTTTCGTATTTTTTGTTAATTTTAGGTTTTTTAGTTTTATGGAATTAATTTGAGATGGTTCGAGATTAATTTGAGATATAGGGTTCGAGATTTATTCGTTTTTTATCAATTTAGTTTTTCGAATTTCAGTTTTTATTTTATTTTGTGGAATTAATTTGATTTTATGTTGTTGATTCGTTTGAGAGAGATTTATGTTCAAATTTTGTCTTGATATTGTTATGAGAATCAGTATTTTAGTTTAATTTGGATGATCTTTGTGAATTTGATTGCTGAAGATTGTTTTGCTGTTGCGAGAAAAGGGGATATATCATCGAGGATATATATATACTACTTCATAGAGTACTTAAACAAAACAGATACTGCTTTGATGATGATTGCAGCGAATGCGAATCCTATTTATCTTTCTTTCTCTCACTCATCAATCATCAACATCTTTTGTTCTAATCTATTGGACACCGATCAAAAGATGATTAGAAGGGGATATATTTTCTTTACAGATTTTACTTAGTTTTTCGAAATTCTCGCTGTTAAACAAATTAGAAGGCAGAAGTGGTGAAAAAAATATTTCCATAAATATTTCTTGATATTTAGGAGTAAAATAATGCAAAACAAGAAAAAAATATTGTTTTTTTGGGTCAAAAGGGCTGCGGTTATGATCAAAACCGCAGATTGTACAAAGAAGGGTTGCGGTTTAGGCCCAAAATTGCCTAAACCGCATTCCTCCACTAGTGGGACCATATTAAATAGTTAAAGGTCATATGTTCAATAAACTAGAAAAATAAGGAAACTTAAACCTTCTAAAAAAAGAAAGAAAGGCAAAAACAATAAAAAAAAATGAGAGAGATATTGTCCTTGTACTAAGTGATGCAACATGTAATACTATCCTTTTATGCACGCGATGCGTGCGATGATATTTTTAGGCCTAATAGTAAGTAGTAAACAAACTGAAAATGCAAGTTAGTATTTAAGTTCACCTCTATTTTGCATTGTGAATAAGATTCTTCCATGTTCTTTTTATGCTGTTATTCATTTTTGTGATTTTGAATAGTTTTTTGTTTCTCAAGTCTTATATGCGCATGTTCTTTTATAATCAGTATGAAGTTCTTTACAAAATATCGTCATGTTCTTTTTTTTTGGTTTTATTCATTTTTGTAATTTATAGTAGCTTTTGATATGAATTTCAGTAATTTCCCTATGATCCCAAAATTGTAACCGAAAAGTATAATACAATTTCAGTTTTTTTTCCTTGTCTAACTTCTAAATTCTGATTTCACAAATTGATATTTAAGAATTTTCCTCATTTTAATTTTTTCTCCTTTATTAAATGTTCACACTTTGAGTTTCAGTTATATTTGAAAGGAATTTTAAGTTTTGATTTCGTATGAAATGTTCATATTTAATTTTTCTCCTTTTCTAAATTTGAACACTTTGAGTTTCAATTATAGGTGAAATGAAAATTTCAAATTTTTTATACACAATCTGATTTTGCATGAATTGATTTTCGCAAATTAATGTAAATTTCTTTTTTTTTTCTAAAAATGGATTTTTGCAAAAGTTGTTCGAAAAAAGGTTTGATATTGTTTTGTTTTTCAAAATTTATCTCTAAACATGGATAACAAAAGTTTTGGGCAAAAATTTTATTTTGGAATTTAATAAAAAGAACTAAATTTGTAACTTTTTCATCAGTGTCATAAATGAATCAAATTTCATACACATCTTGTTTTCTGATTTAATATGAAAACGAATCAAATTTGAGTCTAATTATATAAAATCTCTTTTCAACTAATTGCTATTATCTCCATTTTTTCAACTACATAACAGTCGACTAATGTGAAATAACTTTGAAGATTAAAAGTACCTATTTGAAAGTTCGCAAATCACCGATGGACGAATGTGTGATATCACTGTCAAAATCTTATGTTTTTTTCAAATTTGTGTTTATAGGTAATTTTTGTGAATATGTAATTGTGAATGATTATTAAGAACAGTGATTTATAAGTGAATTTTGTGAATGTTTTTGTATGTATTGACGTCCTAGTATATTACTTTTAATTTGTAAGTTAATTTTTAGTTTTTGTAAAGTTTCCTGATCATTTGAGTGGTTTGCGTGATTTGCTCAATTCTATGAGTGATTTGTAAAGTTTCCTCATATAAGTGATTTTTGATTGGTTGTTGAAAATTAATTTCCGGTGGCTTTGTTTGACCCCCATTTTGGTATTGAGATTTCTTTTGTGAATCAGAAAGGGAAGGGGGGCAAAATAGTCAGTTCAAAAGAGGACATTGTTGCTCCCCCTTCCCTTATGTAATAAAGATTTGAAGAAAATCACTTAGACATGTACTAAAGAGGAAAAAGGATAAAACATTATTAGAATTTCACCGTTGTAGAGAGGCAGGTCTATAAAAGGACGAATCCTTATTAAAAGCAAACATCAAAGTGAAATGCATTGTCCCACATTGCTATAATATAATGTGTGTTAAATGCTTGGTAAAAGAAAGCTTTGACTCAACGATCCCTTACAGTTGACCTTTTATTTGTTTGGGACTTGCAATTAACAAGTGTTTGGTTGGACCTTTGAACGATTAAATGTTTGGGCTTTATAAAATATAACCTTGGATTTGCTTTTAGGTAAATGTGAATTTCGAACTTTCTGAGCCTATAGACTCGAGCTGAGTTGGAAGTTTTGGACTCGACGAGCCAAATACGTTAAATTTGACGAGCTAGGAGCTCGAAGTGAGTCCAATTAAATATGTTCGAACCGAGCTGTAATCCCCCATATTTTTAAGATATTAAATTAAATAGTTTTAATCATTTTTAATTATTAAAGCTATTTAATTTCAGTATTTGAGAGTAGAAGGGTATTTTGGTCAGTTTACCAAAAGAGTATTTGAGTATTTCCATAAAGAAGTATTTTAGTATTTTCAAGAAAGTATTTTATTAATATTAGTAGGAAGATTATTTTGGAAATTGATCATCAAATGTATTTTGACAATTTGATGAGTAAGGGCATTTTAGTCTTTTACCCAAATTGAACACCACTATAAAAAGGGAAACCCTAAGTTTTCCATCCTTTTACTAGCCACTTTCTTCAAAAAAGGAGTAAGGAGGATTCTTTTTCTCTCAAACTTGTTCATCTTCAAGTAAGTTCTTCAAGAAATTTCTTCAATAATTCTAGCTTCTAATCTAGTTTTGTTTTTGAAAATTTTAGGGAGATCTTGCAAGTACCAAAGGAAAGTAGAAAGGTTATTTTTCTGAATTTATTTTCTTCTTTTTCTTTTCTTCCTCTTTAATTTCGGACTCCCCTCCCCCTTGAGTTTTTCCGGCCACCATCGCGGTGGGGCGCCGGCGAGATGCTGCCTGGCCACTGCCAGCAGTGGTGGCGACGGCGAGCCACAGTGAGTGCCGCCTGCCACTGCTGCGTCGGTGGTGGTGCGGGTGGTGCTCGTGGTGGCCGCCGGTAAGTTTAAGTTTTTGTGTTGTGGTTTTCGAACCACATGTAAAAAAAAAAAAAAAATTCTGTTATTATTTTAATTTAATTACAGCAGCAATTAAGTTGTTAAATAATTATTTTTATGAAGTTTTAAGTACGAGTTTATAGTGGGTTTTGCCTACTAGTAAAGGTTTTCAAATTATGACTTTAAAAATAGTTTTTAAAGCATTTGTAAGAAAAATCAGCTTTATTAGTATATTTAAAATGCTGATTTTAATAATTAAGTAGCTTTGAATTGTTGTTGGAAGTACTAATTGATAGTACTTTATTGTTGGTAGGTTTCAAGAATAATTAAAGTCAGTCAAACTTTTGACTGTTGATTTTTGTGTAATCAAGGTACATACACTTTGACCTTGACTTTAGTAGTTTCAAAGGATTATATTATTTTATTGAGCATGAGGAGTAAGGAGAGGCTTATGCCTTGAAATTGTTTGAGTATATGTTGAGAACTTAGAAAGGAGATTAGGAATGGAACTTTTGAGTTATTCCTATATTTGAAAAGCATGTGATTGATGATTATTGCTTTTGAGCATGATTAAAGTTATTAAAGTTACTCTTGAAGTTATGGCTTGCCTATGAATATTTTATTGAGCGTGGTCTCATTTGAGGTTATATATTTTACTGAGCATGGTCTGATTAGAAGTTTTATATATTATTGAGCAAGGTCTCATGAGAAGTTATATTTTGTTGAGCAAGGTCTCACAAGTTTCAAGTTATTGAGCAAGGTCTCACAAGTTAAAGTTATTGAGCAAGGACTCACAAGTAGTTGAATCATTGAGCAATGACTCAATTGATTGGATCATGGATCCTTAAGAAAGTAAAAAAAGGACTCATGGAGTCATTAAAGTAATAAGATGAGCAAGGTCTCAAAGAATTTAGAATTGAGTTAACTATGGTGTTTGTTGCATTCACTTGTTAAAGAAAGATAATAAATTAATTTATGTGCTAGATGTATTATTGTGACTGTGTCTCACATAATGGGCTTTGGCAATAAAACTCTTGGGATGGATCCCCCATGAGTATTGAACATAAGGGGGGAGTTAGTGTGAAACTATACTCCTGCATATAGCTTAGCATGACGATGTTAATGCTTTTATTTTATCGAGCAAGTTTATGGAATTCCAATTTTCAAGATCTTTGAGTGGACTAGGTGTCACTCGTATTCTTTATCTCTGAGATGTTGAGTCTAGAGGCTCACTCTCACCCTCGTTCATTATTAACAAGCTTAAATTTCTCGAGTCAAGTTATTTAAAGTTCATGGAACTTTAGTAAGAGGTGTGGGATCTCTTACACAAGAAATAGTAGCCCGTATGACTCCAAGAGGAGGACGGTGCCCGTTCATTGCCAAATAATAATAAAAGAAAGTATTTAGTAAGTTCAGTTATACGCTTGTCGCATGTAGAGTCATAAGAAGAGCAAGCCGAAGTGATTGAGGATTGCATGCATTATTATTCGCATTAGTTAGTTGTGTTATATACTCAGCGTTGCTGATGTATGTGTTTCTCTGTTTCTTTTGGTTGTTGTTTTTCCTCAACAACCCTGTGATGATCCATTTGGTGAGCAGAGTTTAGAGAAGAAGTTGCAGGTACAAGTTCTTGATGTGCATGGAAATCATAAGCATTCGGATGGGAGTTTTAGTACACGAGTACTTTCTTATTTAAGTTATCTTGAATTTTATATTTGACTTACTTGACCAATGGGGTCAAGGTTTGACTTTTGAATATGGGACTAGTATGGGATAGTCTCGGAGTTTGTAATTCATTTACATACTTTCTTATTTCCGTTGTATTAAAGTATTTTCAGTTTATATTAAAAGACTTCCGCTGTATTATCTGATTAGCCTTACGTATTATCATGCGTGGCATAACAACTCCCGCAATTTCTCCTAGTTTATTAAAGGAGGAGTCGTGGGGTTGTTACACGAGCCTACTCAAGTTCGTCCTCGATTCGTCACGTACTCACGTTAACACCCATACACCCGGGTGTACTATGTGCAAGGTACACCCAATACTAAGTTTTGCTCGTTTCAAACTCTCATTTTTTTAGTACATTTGCTCATTTTCAAATGACCAATGAGCAAAAAAACCTAGCCTTTGATGTATTGTGTTCACGATACACCCTATTGTATGATAAAAAAAATTATGAGTTTGTTGCGTGACGAGTTGTCAGTTGTCACACCTTATTGTGGTCATAATTTGTGATTTTTACATAAGAAAACATTGACATCTTGTTAGATTCACTTTGTCATATAGTTCTATAACATTATTTTTTTGTAACATATATTTACAAACGCATGTTGATATTGAATTCTAAAATACTGTGTTGGCGAGGTAAAAAGTAAACTGAATTGTAATTAATGATAAGAAAAATGGCGAGAGTTTGAGAGTATAATAGATAAAAATTGATATGGGTTTTTTTTATTGTGTAGAATATTGAAATATAAAAATCATTCATAGTCGAGTAGTAAGTTGATAAAAAAACAATGTTAATTGATACTCACTTTGTTTTTTTAAATTATTTCTTCTTTGGATTGCACAGTCTTGAATGCACATTTTTATCTTGAATATCACTGTACATTGGTAAAAATAAATAATTTTAAAAGTTAATATTTTAGAAATGTGCATCAAAATGAATCTAAAAAGGTCATACAGTAATGCACACTCATATAATCAATCAATCAATCAATATATATATATATATATATATATATATATATATATATATATATATATATAATATATATATATATATATATATATATATATATATATATATAAGAGGAACTTTTCGGGAGCATAGAGCGCGCCACCTAGGATTGCCATGTCATCTTATCTATTATAACTATTGCCACGTCATCTTATTAATTTAGAGATAATAAAATTTAGAGTTTGAGAGATAATAAAAATATAACTAGAAATCTATGATAAGTACTACTATACTATATATTCACTCTACGGCTATGATTCACGTATAAAATCACAAAATAAAATAAAAAAAACCTGATTCTTGAGATTTGCCTAAACCATACGATAACATCTAATGAACTGCTGCAAATCTACTAAAGTAGCTAACATTTTCAATGACAGCTTCTTTGCATTTGTGGCCATTCAATATATACTTTATTTTATTTTTAAACTTTTATTATAGTGATATACTGATATACTCTGATATACTCTGATATGTTAGTTGACAATACCAGTCAACATGCCTTCACATATTAGAGATGGAAACTGTTACGTAGTATGAAACTAGTAAACTAATACAACAACTCCCAACTTCGGATTCTTGATTTGGAGACTTGTGCAACAATGATTGGGCTCGGATCCCGATACAGACTTCTGACCAGCAACCTGCAAAAAGGGACCACCCTGGAGGGTTGGGTGGTATTTCTCCCTCCGATGCTTAAGTCAGATATCAGGGATATGAAGGAACTTTTAGAGAGAAAAAATAGAGAGAGAGAGAGAGAGAGAATTGATGGCAGAATAACATTACTATGCTCTGAAAAACGTACCTTTCCCCTGATTTCAAGGACTATTTATACTGTTTGAAATGACTGTTGTACCTTGATGTCACCCTAATTTGGGAGCATCTGATTGGCTAAACAGTAAAATGGGGACACGTGGCAGGTGCTGATTGGCCAATACACCTCACCTTTATGCAGAGATGTAGGCTGCCTTAGCTAGGCCTAAGTATAATTTTTTGGGCCATAAGAGGGGCTTTAGTATACCTTTTCCAGTGAAATGTACTTTTAGCCATATAACCTTCTGACCCTGTGTACTTTACCTCCCTGAGCATGCGCCACGTGTAGGGCCCTGATGAGGCCACGTGTCATCTTGGTAGCCCTTGCAATACTAACTTTATATCAATTTTTTATAAACTTTATTAATAGATAATTAAAGATATTAAAGATAATTTAAAAATAAGGGTATAATGATAAATATTTTAACAATTCTTTTTCTACTATAATAATGGGTTTGGGCATGATTTTTAAGAAAATGAAAAAAATGTGTAGTTTAGCATAGAGGTACTCCTTTAATTAACAAGTGTAGGGGATAAGTAAACCCTTAATAAAGTAAACACAACTTTATGAGGCAATTTGATGAATAATTAATGATGATTTTATTAAT
This sequence comes from Beta vulgaris subsp. vulgaris, assembly GCF_026745355.1. Classification (NCBI taxonomy): domain Eukaryota; kingdom Viridiplantae; phylum Streptophyta; class Magnoliopsida; order Caryophyllales; family Amaranthaceae; genus Beta; species Beta vulgaris. Next base: position 57,958,522 of record NC_079205.1, on the reverse strand, counting down.
ATTGACAATTATAGTTGTTTTTTTTTACTAAAAGTTGATTGGTCCAAATAGATAATTAACAGATGAAGTATGTAAATTAAATCGTGTTGAAAAATCTCATTTTACAGTAACACAAAATCAATAATATTAACAAAAAATTACAAAAAAAATATATAAAAAACAACCCGTGCAACGCACGAGCTTCAAAACTAGTTCTTATATATTGGTGATTATTTATAGTTGAAGTTTGACAATTTGCATATACGGAGGGAAGAAAAAAAATATAAGGAGGGAGTATAAATAATATAGATTCACAAATATTATCTCAATTCATTAAAAGAAACAAGAAGTAATATATGCGTACTTATTGACCTAATTGTGAAGTTTGACAATTTTGTACAATTCTTCAATTGTTCTTTAAAAATCTGAAAAGAATTAAGTAATATTTGAAAAATAATTTTAATATCCCTGATAAATATATCTTATATTTTAATATAAAGTTAAATCAATCAATGGTTTAGATTTAACATTATAAATAAATACTACATTGTTGTAAATAAACAGAAGAGGAAGAGAGAATCGTCTTGTATATCTTATTCCATGTAGTCCGGTATATATATATACAATACAATAGTTAGGGTTTGCTTGGAGAACAAAACCCTAGAATATCCCGGATATATTAACGGGGGTATAATGGGCATCCATATTATATTTCATAACACTCCCCCTTGGATGTCCATTATACAAAATAAAAATTTCTCTCTTAAAATAAAATATTTTAATGCGCGTAAGATGCTGCCTCATTAAAAACCTTACCAGGAAAACCCAGTGGGAAAAACCATGGTTAAGGGAAAAAGAGTGCAGCGCGCATCTACTCCCCCTCATGATTACATAACTTGAGATCTTTGAGACGACGTAATCCAATACGGTAAACTAATTTCTTGAAAGTAGCGGTGGGAAGTGCCTTGGTGAATAGGTCTGCCAAATTTTCACTTGAACGAATCTGTAGAACCTGTACATCACCATTCTTCTGCAGTTCATGGGTGAAGAAAAATTTTGGTAAAATGTGTTTTGTTCTATCACCCTTGATGTATCCTTCCTTGAGCTGTGCAATGCATGCTGCATTATCCTCATACATAACTGTTGGAGCTTCTTTCCCTATAGATATGCCACAATCTTCTCGTATATGTTGAATTACGGACCTTAACCATACACATTCACGACTAGCTTCGTGGATAGCTAAAATCTCTGCATGGTTGGAAGAAGTGGCTGCAATGGTTTGCTTCATGGAACGCCAAGAAATGGCAGTACCACCACTTGTGAACACATATCCTGTTTGTGATCGAGCATTATGGGGATCAGACAAATACCCTGCATCTGCAAAACCAATTAAGTCTTCTTTGGGTTGGTTAGAAAAGAATAAACCCATATCTTCGTTCCTTGGAGGTAACGAAGTACATGTTTTATTCCATTCCAATTCCTTCGAGTTGGACATGAGCTAAACCTTGCTAGCAAGTTCACAGGAAAGATATGTCAGGTCTCGTATGGCTAGCAAGATACATCAATGCCCCTATTGCACTTAAGTATGGTACTTCAGGACCAAGGATTTCTTCATTGATTTCTCGAGGACGGAATGGGTCTTTATCAACATCAAGTGATCTTACAACCATTGGGCTACTCAACGGTGTGCTTGATCCAAATAAAACCTTTTTAACACCTTTTCCGTATATGTTGTTTGATGCACAAGGATTCCATTCTTTAGATGCTCAATTTGTAGCCCCAAGCAAAATTTTGTCTTTCCAAGATCTTTCATCTCAAATTCTTTCTTCAAATATTCCACTGTGTGTGAAATCTCTTCAGGGGTCCCAATAATATTTAAATCATCAACATACACTGCAATTATTACAAATCCTGCCCCAAATTTCTTTATAAAAATGCATGGACTGATAGGGTCATTCTTATAGCCTTCACTTAAAAGTACTCACTGAGGCGATTATACCACATAGCCCTGATTGCTTCAATCCATAAAGAGATCTGTTTAATTTTATGCAGTAATGTTCTCGAGAATTAGAATTTGCTGCTTCTGGCAGTTTAAATCCTTCTGGGACTTTCATATAAATGTCATTGTCCAGTGGCCCATATAAGTAGGCTGTGACTACATCCATTAAACGTAAATCAAGTCCTTCTCTTATTGCCAGACTAATAAGAAATCTGAAAGTAGTTGCGTCCACCACAGGGGAGTATGTTTCTTCATAATCAATTCCAGGTCTTTGTGAGAATCCTTGTGCAACTAAACGTGCTTTGTATCTCACAATTTCACCATCTTCATTCTTCTTTCGCACAAAGACCCATTTATGTCCCACTGGTTTACACCTTTAGGTGTACGGACTACTGGTCCAAAGACTTCTCTCTTTGCAAGAGATTTTAATTCTGCCTCAATTGCTTCCTTCCATTTTGGCCAATTATCACTTTGTGCACACTCTTCAATCGCCTCAGTGAGTACTTGTTAAGTGAAGGTTATAAGAATGACCCTATCAGTCCATGCATTTTTATAAAGAAATTTGGGGAAGGATTTGTAATAATTGCAGTGTATGTTGATGATTTAAATATTATTGGGACCCCTGAAGAGATTTCACACACAGTGGAATATTTGAAGAAAGAATTTGAGATGAAAGATCTTGGAAAGACAAAATTTTGCTTGGGGCTACAGATTGAGCATCTAAAGAATGGAATCCTTGTGCATCAATGATTTCAAATTTCGTTCCCATAGGCAGTAATATATTTGCTCTTCCGGAGCCTTCAATTATCTTTGTACTACCTGATATAGTACTCACACTAGTTTCTTTCATTGTCAAATAAGAGAAATATCTGGCATAAATCTTCACCACTCATTGCTAACTGAACTTGAGGGGCATTCATATTCTTCAAATAAATGAAATAACAATAATAATAAGAATAACTAAATAACCAAAATTTAACAATGTCATATAAAATCATAGTACTAACAAATAAAATCTAAAATAAAATAACATAATCCAAACAAAAATCCATAGTAATAACTTAATAAACGAAAACGAAGTTTTATTCTTTAAAAAGGCCATAATCTAATCTAAGGATTAATTATTCCCTTCAGGGGTGGTGAAGAAATCAGCAACTTCCAGGTGAGTTGTATTGCCACAATCAAAATCACCTTCGCCATCTTCGTACACAAGATTTGTTTCTACTTTTTTCCCTTTTGCTTCAATGATTGTTGATAGAGGTCAACCAAGTGTTTTGGTGTACGACACGTACGAGACCAATGACCTTTTCCTCCACATCTGTAACATACATTGGTCACGTTCTCATTTTTATCTTTCTCTTGTTTGTTATCATCTTTATTGTCCCCCTTCTGGTGGGAATATGAATTCTGGAAATAACCACCTTGGCCTCGGCCTCGACCTCGACCATATCCGTATCCACGTCCACGTCCACGACCTCGACCATGTCCATATCCATGTCCACGTCCACGTCCACGACCACTATTGTTGGCATGATATTTTTCTTTCCCATTATGGGATGTCGCATTCGCTTCAGGGAATGGAGCAGAACCAGTTGGACGTGATTCATGATTTTTCATCAGTAGCTCATTATTTTGCTCAGCCACAAGGAGACAAGATATAAGTTCAGAATATTTCTTAAATTCCTTTTCACGGTATTGTGTCTGCAGGACAACATTATTCGCATGAAAGGTAGTGTATGTTTTCTCTAGCATTTCTGCATCAGTGATTTTCTCTCCACTAATTTCAACTGTGAAGTAATTCTGAACATAGCTGAGTTATATTCACTTACAGACTTAAAGTCTTGTAGTCTTAGATGTAACCAGTCATAACGAGCTTTGGGTAGTATTACAGTTTTCTGGTGGTCATACCTTTCCTTTAGATTACTCCAAAAGACTTGTGGATCTTTCACAGTCAAGTACTCAATCTTAAGACCTTCATGGAGTGGTGGCGAAGAAATATCATAGCCTTAGCTTTGTTTTGACTTGTTGCTTTATTGCCTGCTTTGATTGTATCACCAAGGTCTTTTGCATCTAGGTGAATTTCAGCGTCTAACACCCAAGACAAATAGTTCTTTCCAGTAATATCAAGGGCCGCAAATTCAAGCTTTGTAAGGTTCGACATAGTATACTATATACAAGTGAATATTGCGAAATTAGGACTTTATATCAAATTGTAATTCAAAATTGTGGTTTAAGTAATTCATATAGTAGGGAATGTAAGAATATAATTTGAATAAATAATGTTCCTATAGTATTGCTATATATCCAGTATAATATGATACATGTTTTAGACGCAGGAATAAAACAGATTATAGAAAACCAATAGTAACCAAACTAAATACAGAGTCAAGTCTAATATAATACCACCAAGTTGTAATTTAATAACAAACAAGCAAAATAAATAGTCTGCTAATATGAAGAAAAAAAAATAGAATAAGGTCCGTAAAGAGCATACACTGCCTTCTCTGCTCTAAGAACTAATAGGCTACAAAGCACTAAAAAGCATAAATGCTATGACTATGAGCTGCTACACAGAAGTTCAATGTGTATATGGATGACTCACAAGTTGCAATTGTAAAGGTCATTATATCAATTGCATTCACAAAAATGATTATCCTATGACCAAAGGGAAACCACTAATATATTAAAAAAAACATATGTCTAAGATAATATGCAAGATAAACAAATCTAGATACTTACCCAAGTGGAAACTTGGACTAATTGACTAAAAAAAAAACTCTTATAAATCTTATATTGATTAAGAAACTTAATAAAAAAAATCACGTCATTTCGCGACCCAAGAAACAATAAAAAATAGATCCATGAATGCACACCACAACATAAAAAAACATAGCAAAGAACATAGCTTTTATTATTATTATTATTATTATTATGCAAATAGAGGTTGCCAAGTTGGAGAGAAACACTAATAACCAAAACTTGATATTATCGCATGAAGATAATTTTGTCAAGATTTAAAGAAAGATCAGTGAACAACCAAACACACATGAAACAATGATTACCAACAGTTAAACAAAACAATTTAACAGAAGTGTAGATGACGTGATAAAATAATTTAACAAAAGTGATAAAACTTTACCTCAATCACAGATGATTTTCTTGGTTTCTTGTTTGCTCAGTCGGCTAGGGTTTGGTGCTGATAACGTGTTGTAAATAAACAGAAGAGGAAGAGAGAATCGTCTTGTATATCTTATTCCATGTAGTCCGGTATATATATATACAATACAATAGTTAGGGTTTGCTTGGAGAACAAAACCTTAGAATATCCTGGATATATTAACGGGGGGCATAATGGGCATCCATATTATATTTCATAACATACATCCAGTTTTTTTATTAGTTTACTCATATTTGTTAGCATAATTTTTCAAGAGCAATAATATGTGGTCCTAAAATGAAAACATAAAACTAGTGGGTCTATTCTTAAAAAAAAAAAAAGAGAAAAGAAATGGATAAACAAATAAGAAACAACCCAAAAAAAAATAGATAAACTAATAAAAACTCGAAGGAGTAGAGTATAATACTAACACTTTATAACGCCTCCAAATTAGGGATGACAATTGACAACTTAGCTTAATTACTAAGTTTCTAAAAATAACCAAGGATGTCTTGGCCTAGTGGTTAAGATTAAGGTGTTGTAAATGATAGGTCACAGGTTCGATCCCCCTCCCCTTCTTTGTACTGTCTTCGTGGCTCATATGGATAAAAAAAACTAAGTTTCTAAAAATTCTGTTAGGTAAGGTTGTGATTGAATCTTGCCTACATTATCATAATTTGCAATGATAAAAGTAAAACTAAGGTAAAAGCAATTGTAAGACTATCGGAAACTATGGACCTATAGGGCTGGGGATCAATTTGGATGGGTTGTATATATAGCCCATGGGCCATATATAGTTGCGAGGTGCTGGCCATTTTATTGCATTCTTCTGTTCAGTTTCCATGGGCCTCAGGCCCTCAACCGATGCATTTATTGGTCTAAACTGGAACCGATATTGCTGGTACTGTTAGGGGGTGTTTGGTTCACTAGTTTTAGGTATGAGGTATGGGGTTTAGAAACCCATGGGGGGAGGTGGGTATGGCTCATACCTTACCTTTAGGTATCAAATAAAAGAAGATTTTTCATTCCTAAATAAAACCAAACACAAGGTATAAGTATCAAGTTCCAAACCCATACCACATTGGTTTCATTCTTGATTCCAAACCCATACCATTGTATGAACCAAACGCCCCCTAGTGATTTCAAATCCAAAGTTTGGAATCAATCTCGTGAATATCTAGAGTTAATATTAGAATTACTCTCGTATATGTTAATGATACATTTTTATAATAAAATCATGTTTTTTTAAAAATAATAGTTGGAAAATACTAGTTTCAAGCAAATTTATTAGTATAATTAGTCTTTTCAGTTTGATTGATTTTTTTTAAAAAATTAACATTAATTCATTGATTTAAGTCGTACGACATCTACAGACTACACTATAAGTCAAAACTAAACAAATACATATCAGAATAAAATAAATACAATTCTAATATGACAAAATCATGATTGATAAGTATATGTAACACTTCTGAAAATATTCGTCTTTCACATCATTGTCTGATGCAACCTTCTGCAAGGGGGTCTGTCGATCTTTTGTAGTTTTGAAGTAGAACTGAATTCAATTCAAGGGACTGTAAATGAAGTCTTGACATCTGTTGCAACTCCACACAAATTTCGATCAACAAATCAACCTCTTAAATAACAAAAACCCAAAAACAAAGTCTCCAAACTTTCGCATGGAGAGAGATAAAACCCAATATATGAATAGAGAGTGAAATTTATTAGAAATATAAACATAAAAACTAGTAACAGAGGAGAAAAGGGGCTTACCACTGTCCAAAAGCTCCCAGGTTGAAAATTAGGATTTTGTGTGAAAGGAGAGAGAAAAGAGAAAAAAAAAGAGAAGGGAGGGTCAGGGATCGAGTTTGGTGTATAATTAATCTTTTTAAAAAATATTCAGAGAGTCAACTTTAATTTTTGAGTATCCGTTTGAATATGTATAATCATATTCTGATAGGTAAAAAGCAGTTTATATCAATTTAATAATTAAAGTAAGTTTAATTAAGTAAAGTGATTGAATTTATGTAAGATAATAAGACGTAAAGTGAATTTAGATTGTTCTTTTTCTTGGAATATTTTGACATCTACGCCACAAAAACAAAGATAATGAGGACTTATTATCACATCTATGTTTCAAATAGTGCATGCTATTTAGTATCAATGTTTTTGGGTATAACTCCATTTACAAAATTATCTATTATAAGTTGTTAAACCAAAAAAAGTACTTTGAATGAAAACTCTATATATGACTGAAATCAAACATTTTACTATTATAAGTTTTTTGTTCTTTACAAATTTCAACCACAAGAAATTTAGTATTGGTTTAATAAAACCAATAATAATTGCATATAAATCGAAGCAAGCAAGAAGCAAACTGCACAAAAAAGTTTATGATGATCGATCATATATATATATATATTCAATTAGTTAAACTAATGTCATTGAATTAGCTATACATAATTAGCTGGAAAATCCTGAATAACTTCAAATGAAGTTATTACAGATCTTCACAAAACAATTTAGCTTCTAGACAATATACCTAACAAATCCATTCTAATTGAGATCAAATGTTTATATAACTCCCTAACTCTTTCTTCTAAGGGTTTTACTCCTTCCTCTAATGCTTTACAACTTCTCCTTAAATTATCAATACTAACACTTCCTTTTGAACACTTCACTTGATCATGTAAGATTCTAGCATCCATGACCATCTTCTCCAATTCATTCATCATCCATGGAGCACTACGCTTTTTTCGATTTTCGGCTTCTTCATTCAAGATCTCTTGCAATGCATTCAAAGAACTTGACCATGTAGTAGGCAACTTAGATCTTATTTTCATATGCCCTTGTCTAGATTTGAATGACAATGCTCTTTGAAGAAGATGGCAACTCATAGTTGCTACTTCTTTAGAACCACTCAAGACTTCATGTAATTTAAGATCTTGATTATCTTCACCATGATTCACATGCATATCTTTTTTTCCCATCAGTCGACATAATTTAGGACCACACTTGTCTAAGGCTGCACATTGTGCCTCCAATTCACCACATTCCTTGAATATCTCTTGACCACGTACATTATCTATTGCTAGTAATCTCATAGATGTTTGTAACGAATCTACATACTTGTGCACCATGTCAATCTTTTCCACCAAACCATTGCACGCATCAAGCAACTCAACATTACTTTCTAAATAAGTATCTATCATCTCGTTATCTATTTTGGATAAAATTATATTGTCAGCTTTTTTGATCACATATTCTTGTGCTACTTTTTGTGTAACAATAGTAGCATCAAGAACATCAACTAGCCAACTAGCACTAGTAAATTCACACTCCGACGATCTAAGTGCATCAAGCTCCCCCGTGATTTCGTCGGAAAATCGAGTTTGTTCCGGCAACGGAGCTACCACTCGTGAACTTGATCGTCTTGTGGTAGTAGTTAGCCGTGAAGAGAGGCTTCTAAGGAAGGATGTAGTCCTCATTTTGATAGTTTGTTGTTTTGGATTAGATTTGAAATTTTTTGTACTTAGAAATGGTATATGTCACATAGTTTATATATAGAAGGTGCACAAACCTTGTAGTAAAATAATTATTGGTGCCCCCATTCCGGAGGCAACAAAAGGTGGGCCCTCTTTGGTGGGTTTTTGTCCCTTGGAAGATTTTAAGGTGGACCAATGACAATATGAAGGGAGACTTAGTGGGTCCCACCATAACTAAATTTGGCAAAATTATTAAGATTGATGATTTGAGTATTACTAATGAGCTGTCTTGGATACTGTGGCCCGTTCAAATCTTGCCACGCATAAAATTAGCATACCCTTAATTTGGATGAGCCATGCATGAATTGTGAGCTTGCCACCCGTTGTATTGAGGGCTTCATATTCATTTCAATTACTATATTTTTTTAGAAAGATAATTGGTACGAAGATAAATCACTGCTAGACTACTAGCATGCAGTGCACATCAACTTAGAGATTAGGTAGGCTAAACAGTTTAAAAGTACATGCCTCAATATATTATTAGCATGAGGATTCGAAACACTAAGCAATACCTTGGAACTCAGGGTAGTATTCAACTGAGTTACCACCTCTCCCTCATTTCAAGTACTAGAGTTTTTTATTAGGAAGGATAATTGGTACGATGACAAACCGCTGGTAGGCTACTAGCATGCAGGGAACACCAACTTAAAGATTAAGTATAAGGCTAAACAAATAAATGCCCCAACATATTGTTAGCATGAAGATTCGAAACACTAAGCAATGTCCTAAAACTCAAGGCGGTTCTCAATTGAACTACCACCTCTCCCTTATTTTAATTATTATATGAAAAACTATGTAATAAGATTTGATGATTAAGTAAACTATAGAAATGTATTGGGAAATAGCAAAGTACTATAATAGGAAATTAGGAATACTAGCTTCTAGTTTGAAATTGAATAGTGTAATATAATTATTTATACACCATTAGTTTAAAAATCAAAGGCAACTAACACCATGTGCAGTAATGGTAGATGACCTTCAAAATATAAAAGGTCCAATTCTATTAGTTGTCCTTCTAAAGGGGAAAAAAAACCTAACTCTAATTACATGTTATTCCTTTTCAATTTTATATAGTATAATGTTGGATGCAAACTTAAAGAGATTAATTAATTTCTATTTGGTGTTTCTTCTCCTCCTAATTTTTTAAAAAAGGCAATTAATGACTCTCTCATATCTTCTTATTCACCAAAAAAATTTAATTTTTATAATTAAATTTAACACAAGACTCCTAATTTTATGCGACAACATGTTAAGATTTAAGAATATAGTATTATTAGTAATTAGTTAGATGTATTCCTGTGGCGTGGACATCTTCAAACAATGAGGCTTCCACATGGCATGCAAAGGACAATGAGCATGGAGTTATGTTGTTGGGTTGTTTGCCACGTCTATAAATCTGCATGAATGCTCCACTTTTGATCTTATATTAACGGAGCTTATATAATGAATATTAGGGTATGGAACTATGGATGTGATATGTGCAACAGTGCAAATGCTTTTAGCAGTGGTGTGGATTAGTATTATATTGCTATAATTAGTTGGAGTTTTGGAATATGGTATCTGACAGTCTGACATGTGGAATTGTGGATGCAGTGAACTAATGTGATCATCATCAATGTTCTATAATATCTTACCAATGATCTTTTAGTAAGATATACTTTTTACCAAGAATATATACTAAGGTGGGTGAGCTAGCTGAAAAAGTTGAATATGGAGTTTTTTAGTTAAGAAACAAGCCAATCTACAAATGATCCATAGTAGCACATAATGTGTATACATTAATTTTCATGTGTGGTTCAAGATAATCACAACATCAGTAGATCTACTTTATGTTAATTTATGAGATAATTAGCTGCCAACAAAAAGCTCTATGAGATCATTGAATAAACTTTATCTATTTCAAGAGATGACTTGTTACTTTTGTATAGGTAATTATAAACATCTCATAAGTATTGGGTGTTGAACGATCATTAGAATATATAGACGGTCTCATTTTAAAGTAAAATTAGACAAACTCAAGCCTACATCATCCTAATGATCTTATTCCATCTCACTCTAACATGACATTATCCCTACATATGTCGCACCAACCTAATCGTCTCTTCTCTTCTCCTACCTTTATTTCCTGTTTAATCTCAAACTACAAGTCTACAACATACAATTTTTAAAAATAATCCTTTACCGAATGGACTAAACTAGTCACTAAATGAATCAAAGAATGTAATTACTGAATATATTGATTTATACATTAAATAGATTAAACTATATATTCACAAAGGTGGTAAGTTCTCTTCTTGATTTTGAACTCGAGTTGCGCCTAATTTTATATTAAAAGTAAGCAGTCTTTTACAAAACCAACTGGTATATATTCAATATAGAGTCCAAATGATTGGATTGCATGAGTCGTTTAAATAGTCCTAATTTGAAAATAGATTGAGGAATTACCTATATTCGAAAAACACCATCAAAGGTGAATTTTTTACAAAAAATCTAAACCTAGGTATCTAGGACTTTCTCTCTCTAAGAGAATTCCCTCACTTTACTGTGAACCCTAAACCCTAGCTTTCATTAGTCAGAAAGGCGCCGCTATCTCCAGAATCCCAAGAAGACATCATCTCTCTCAGATTTTTGCCAGATGGTGCTCATGCATGGAGTTAGTGCCTAGTTTCCTTCACTTAGTGGTAATCACCGCCTTTCTTGCTTTATTTATTACCGATTGTACGTTTCTTTGCCTTCCACTGCATTTACTCCTCAATTACTAACCACCTGTATAATTTAACCTCGCCATGGCTCCTTACCACTCACATCATTCCACCAACTCATCTCCCCAACCACTTTTTCCCTCCCCACGCATGGGTATCCTTATTCAACCCCCCCCCCCCATCTTTTTTTAACCCCCTACCATAAATTGGGCACATGTTGTCGTTGGTATGTTCTTCGATAACTCCCCGCCAAACTCTAGTTTTGTCTCCAATATAGTTAACAATCATTGGGAGACACGTGAACCTATTCGCATCCATCGTACGGGTCCGTACTTTATCTTTGAATGCAACAACCTCTCGGACAAAGAAGCCCTTTTGCACCTCAACACGACAATAATTGATGGTAAGCCCATCACTTTTCGCCCCACTTCTGCCGATCAGGTCCCCACTAGTATTAATTTTAATATGGCAAGGATTTGGGTAAGGGTTCACGATCTCCCGTGGAGTTTCCTTGTGCATGACTGGACGGTCCGTATTTTAAGTCATGTGGGTTTCGTGGAAACTATAGAACACCAAGATCTGGGGTTGCCACAGCACCCTTACCTCCGTGCCAAGCTTATTGTGGATCTTACTCAACCTCTCATTCCGGGCTGCTTCCTTCCTATTCAAGGTGGGCAAGTATCGTGGGTCTATTTTCGTTATGAGGGTATCTTCAAATTCTGCAAGGAGTGCGGGTGTGTTGGTCATAATACGGGGAGATGCTCTTTATCTTTCTATGAGGCACAACGCTTTATCCAACGCCGAGTCCGCAGCTTCGAGGAGGACGGGATGACGGTTCTTCATTCCACTGAGGGTATTCCGCTTTATACAAATATGGTAAGGGGATTGACTGACAGGTTTATTCATCGTAACCCCCGTATCAACTTATGTTCTCTTGGGCCGCGCTGTCGGGCTCCTCCCTTTGATCCATATCTATATCCGCACCTGTATCTCCATGATTATATGGCGGAGAGTAGCTCATCAGAGGAATTTTTTGATGCAGACCCTGAATTTCGGCCTCATCATTTGGGCTACAACCACCAGTACTATTCAGATGACAATTCCCAGAATCACACTAACTCGCCTCCCGACTTTTCGAACGCCTCTCCGAATCAAGTTACTCCTACTCGATGGGAGGAAAATATTACGCCTTCTCCTGGGCGACGTTTTGGTGTTGGGTTGGCTTCTAGAGCCTCGGTTACCTCCCAAGCTCGCGAACCTCCTTCTCACCAGCTGCCCATTCAACCTTTGGATCTGAATCAACTCCCTTCTCAAGCTGCTCATGAAGCTTCGAACTTTCCGATTGGTCATAGTGATGCTACTCCCTTGACTCAAGCGCCCGTGGGTGGGCAGGGTACGCTGGAAGAAGTGGTGCGAGGTGGCTGGTTTATAAGGGTTCCAGGACCCATGGAAGCTGGCCCAAGTAATTGGCTTGAACGCGCTTATTCTCAGCCAAGTGGGACTTTGATCGATGAACATGCACAGATGGGTGTTCCTCCTTCTTTGCCTTCCCCAACCAAACCTGTCGAGCTGCAAAATATTTCACGTCTCATTAATGACAGGTTCAGACTCTCTCCCCCTATTGTTGCCGATTTTTTTAATCCTATGTTGCAGAATGGTACGGTCGGGATTGATGCTGCTTCGGATTCGGAGGCTAGTGATGATCGTTATTCTCCAACATCGCCTCTAAATTTTTCCCACATAGGGTCTGAGTCGAGTTCATCCACGGGGTATACCCCAGCAGATTACCTTCCGGGTGAGTATGCTCAGGATATTGTGTTGGCCCTGCCATGCCCTTCATCTGCTTTTCCGGGGAAAAAGCGAAGGCATGAACCACATCTTCGCAGCCAATCAGCTAATAGTTACTTTCAGTATGAAGTTAATGTCTGTGACGCGCGGTTTAAGAGGCAGAAGAGCCGGCTAGAGGATTGGGATGCTAAGGGGGGCCTTAATGTGGCTTGTGGGTTGGACAAAGCAATTGTCCATGGGAAAGCTATCACTGATCTCCAAATGGCTGAGGTTTGTGGAGTCTCCTTTGATGTTACTTCTCATCATCCACTAATGAAGAAACGTCAGGCTGCTACCTCACCTTCTGACCCTTCTGGGGTCTGGTCGCTGAAACGTAGTAAAGCTACGGAGGCTAATGAGTCTGCTTCGCATATGGATATCCCAGCTAATGAGGACCTGTTGCACCTCTCTTTGTCAATTTCCTCTATTAAGCAAAGTGCTGAAAGGGTAGTGGTTGACCCGGTTCAACCACCGTCGTCCAAATGAGTGTAATCTCCTGGAATTGTCGAGGGCTCAATGACTCATCTAGCCCGACAATTCCCTATCTCAGGTGGCTTCTTTCGACTCAACGTCCATCTTTTTTGTTCCTCCAAGAAACTAAAACATGTGTGCAATATGTGGCTAATCTTCTTAGAACTACTTATCCTTCAAGTTTTTGTGGTGTAGATGCGGATAATACTAGGGGTGGTTTGGTTGTGTTTTGCTGGGGTCCTTTCTCTATGGATGTTGTAGCAAGTAGTAGGTATTATGTACTGTGTAAAATAACTACTATAAATGGAAAAGTCTGGTATTATCTTTTCTTGTATGGAGCGTCCCAATTAGAGCGTCGACCGGCCCTATGGCATGAACTATTTCAACTTCTGCGTCCCTTGTCTACTTATGCCATCATTGGAGATATAAATCAGGTTGATGCTTATGCTGATAAACTAGGGGGTACCACTCATATCCGAGGCTGGGAGGATATAGTAAATTGGAAACATGACCTAAACTTGAGGGATGTGCCCTTTCATGGCCCTCGGTTCACTTGGACAAATAATCATAGTGATTCTGGCCTCATCATGGAACGTTTAGACCGAGCCTATGCGTCCCACGAATGGTTTGAGGAATTTCCGCTCACAACTGTTCGTAACTTCCCAATAGTTCATTCAGATCATGCGCCTATTTTGTTGCACCCTACCCCCGACTTGGCACAGTGTCGACGTCCGTATCAAATTGAAAATTGGTGTTTGCGCCAACCTGAGATTTTATTATTCATTCAAGAAACTTGGCGCCTTTGTATTGCTGGTTCCCCTTTATATGTCATTACCCGTAAATTATCCCTACTTCGGAAAAAGTTGCAAACTTGGTGTCTGGATCGTCGGTTATTTTGGGGTGTAAATTGGAAGAGTATCTTTGATGAGCTGCAAGCGTCAGGGGCCCGAGTGCAAACGCTTCCTCAGGGGATTGCTTTAGTCTCTAGGCACCGGGAACTTCTACGTCTTGCATCTTTGGGCATGCATTACTGGAATCAACGTATTAAGGACAGGCATCTCCAATTGGGTGATTTACCATCTAAACTATTATTTAATCGCATTCGTCAACGACATGCGCAAAATCGTATTTTCATTCTTCGCACTTCGGATGACCGCTGGGTTGATGATCCACACGACATTGAAGGCTTGCTCCTGGACCATTTCAAAAGTATCTTAGCACCAACCCAGGATGGGTCTGATAACCAAAGTAATCCGGGTGACGAAATTGATTTGGTTTTGCGTGATCTGGATCTCCCCCGTCTGTCCAGCATTGATCAACAGGATCTCCTACAACCTATAACGGGCGTCGAAGTTCAGGAAGCCATGTTTGATATTGCTAACGACAAATCGCCGGGGACGGACGGCTTCCCTGCTAAGTTTTTCAAACTGCAGTGGCCTACTGTCGGGTTGTCAGTTATCCAAGCAGTCCAACATTTTTTTGCTACTGGGCACCTACTGCATGAATGCAATGCTACGCTGCTATTCCTAATCCCCAAAGTTTCGCCGCCGGAAGAGGTCAGCCAGTTTCGGCCAATTAGCTTGTGCAATGTTATTTATAAGTGTATTACAAAGTGTATGGTCCGCCGCATGAAACACCTTCTTCCCCGGCTTATATCGGAAAATCAAACTGCTTTCGTTCCTGGACGCCAGATGGATGATAATATATTGATTGCACATGAACTGACTCATATACTTAACAAACAGCGCTCGGGAACGCGCCACTTGGCCGCGCTAAAACTAGATATGAGTAAGGCTTATGACCGAGTAAATTGGCTGTTCATCTTGAAAGTTCTTGCAGCGTATGGCTTTCCAAGCTACTGGATTCAATTGGTTCACCAATGCATTTCAACGGTCTCCTATCAAATTCTTATAAATGGTGCTACTACGCCGGCTTTCTCTCCTTCATGTGGTTTACGGCAAGGTGATCCCTTGTCGCCTTATTTATTCATCTTCTGCATGGACATTCTTTCACGAATGACAACTCTTGCAACGGAACGCAAGCTCTTCCAGGGTATTAAGATTGGTCGTCGAGGACCAGTGATCTCCCATCTATTTTTTGCAGATGACGCTTTATTTTTTGTCCGGGCTTCTGAGCCGAGTTGTGCTGCTCTAAAGGACACAGTTATGCGCTTCTGCAAAATTTCAGGTCAAATGCTTAACCTTCGCAAATCTTTTGTCAAATTAAGCCCCAACACTTCCACTGACATGCAGCAGAGATATAAGGATATTCTACAAATGGATGTTCAAACATCGCTTGGGGTTTATTTAGGTTCTCCTATTGATATTCAAGGTTCAAGGGTCCAATATTTTACTCCGCTTCTGGATTCAATTTCGACAAAGATCTCTGGTTGGAACCACTGTGCGCTTTCTCAACCGACAAAATTGATAATAATCAATTCCATTCTGGTTGCGTCTATCCTGCACCATCTTTCGGTGTTTGCCATTCCGACAACTATACTCAACAAACTGGATTCCATGCTTATCCGGTTCTTCTGGAGGAATTCGAATCATCAAGGAATACATTGGAAGGCCAAGGCTACTCTTCACCAACCTAAAAGTCAGGGTGGTCTGGGGATCCGCAGGCTTGGGTGCTTTAACAATGCACTTCTTATGAAAAAAGTGTGGAGGATTTTCCACCAACCACATCTTCTCATTTCTAAAGTTTTTAGGGGTACGCCTCCGATGCAGTCATGGATCCATTCTCCTAAAACAAACGTTTCTCTGGGACGCACCAGCCTACTTCGTGCTAGCTCCCAACTACAGCGACTTTGTGCTTGGAAGGTGGGTAACGGTATTTCGCTTAAGGCGGCCTCCCATGCATGGGTTCATGGGAAGGTTCCAGTATTCAGAGATTGCATTTCTCTTAGGGAGGCTTATAACACTTCTGTTGCTAGTCTCATTCTACCTGGTCATCGAGGGTGGAATGTAGGGAAAATCCAC
This sequence comes from Beta vulgaris subsp. vulgaris, assembly GCF_026745355.1. Taxonomy (NCBI): domain Eukaryota; kingdom Viridiplantae; phylum Streptophyta; class Magnoliopsida; order Caryophyllales; family Amaranthaceae; genus Beta; species Beta vulgaris. The sequence continues at coordinate 57,941,861 of NC_079205.1, read as the reverse complement.
CAACTGTTCGTCCCAGGTGATGCGCGTCAGATACAAGGTCTTGAACTCCCGTCCAACCCCCAAGTGTTGGATACACCTTACTGGCCTTTCTCTATGACCGGGATTTACTCTACCAAATCAGGTTACTGTGCTCTGTTACCTCATCAGCAAAACCATATTCATAGCATGACACCCCCGCCTTCCTCCGGTTTTTTCCAGAGACTTTGGGGGTTGAGCATCATGCCTAAATGGAAATTATTCGTTTGGAAGCTTTGGCATAACTGCCTCGCAACCTCGTCTAATCTTTCCTATCGTGGATTGACCCTCGCTGACCAGTGTTTGACTTGTCTGCACGACGGTGAGGATTCCACTCACATCTTCCGGGAGTGCCCCATTGCTTGTGAAGCTTGGGAACGGTCGAGCCTCCATATGGTCGTGTCTCATCAGCCTCTTCTTGCGATTGACTTATGGCTCGAATATTGGCTTGAAAAATTTATTAAGGAAGATGGTCTTCAAAGCCCTCGGGTGCCGCTGTTCATAGGTATTCTCTGGGCGATATGGAAAACGAGGAATGACCAGGTCTTCAGGAACCAACGTGCCACTTTAGCCACTCTAGTGGCTCATCTGCAAGATAGTGAGGACCAGCACCATAAGTTTAGCCTTCAAGGCGCTCAGGCTATTTCGTCTCGGAACCTCCGAGATGCTATTCACCCCCCAGGATTCTCGAGTGTCAATCTTGGAGGCTCTTATGCTAGCGGCCCTCCTATTGTTATTCAAACGGATGGCTCATGGGATGCAGAGTCGGGACATGGGGGTGCGGGTTGGGTGCCGGTCATTCAGCCGACTCAAGGCGACTTCAAGTTTGGTGTTTTCATGTTTGCTTCTTCTGCGATCCATTCTGAAGCAGCAGCCTGCCTCCATGCCCTTCGGTGGGCGCGCTCTAATAGCTTATTCAATGTTGTTATTTTCACCGACTCCGCTCGGCTGGTTGATTTCGCCGAATTTCGGACCACACCAGACATCTCCATTCAACATACGCTCAATGATATTTGGGAGGCAGCGTCCTCGCTCCACTGGTGTTGTCTAGTCAAGGTAACACGTTCACAAGTTCAACAGGCACATGAGATTGCGAACCAATGCCGGCGGCAGCGTTTAGTTTTTACTTAGTTTAGTTTTGCTTGTACGTTTTGGTTGATGTCAAAAAAAAAAAAAAAAAAGAAAAAAAAAAGAAAAAGAAAAACACACAAGTTCCTATGCTTGTGCTAACCCAAATCCATCACTAATTAACCCTGAAGAGTAGATTACAACCCTAACTCACAAAAGGATTAAATCTTAAGAAACTTCAACGGCTAGCTAGAAATAATAAGCTTGTGCGTGAAATTGCGCAAATGATCCTCACAAACACATTCGACCTAATTACCTTAATTCAATCACTAAAACCCCTTGTCCATTTTTCTCTCTCTTCCTTCATTACTCTCTTTCCTCTTTTCTGTCCAAGTATGTGTTTAATGGTCGTCTATTAATATAGATGACTCAACTAAAGATTAATTATAATTTAGTAACAGAATTAAGGGTTAATAATTAAATAGGTTGATGGTCATTAATCATTAAGGATTTATGGTGAATTTTCAGAAGCTTGAGATGTATATATTGAACTTTGAAACATTGGAGTATACTCAAGGTATTTATGGGGATTGTTAAATATCGCCCTTAAATTACTTAAAATCGCCTCAATTTATTTTTATAGACCATTTTACCCATTCCTCTTTTTTCAACACCCACCACCCCCACCCCCACCACCACCACCTACCTCCCCACTGTCCTTTTACCCTCTCCTCTTTTCCACACCACCCACCACCACCACCGCCACCTACCTTCTCACTGTCATTTCACCCCCTCCTTTTTCCACACCACCCACCACCCCACTGCCACCTGCGACCTCCACCGCCATCACCTACCTCCCGCGACATCATCCTCCACCGCCATCACCTACCTCACGCGACGTCCTCCACCGCAGCCACCCACGTAAAAAGCTAGTGAATTTTTTTTACATCGCGAACGTCCGGCCAGGACGTTCGCCCCATGGCCAGAACGTCCTGGCCGGACGTTCGTGACGTAAAAAATTTCACCTGGTTCGTGAAGGTGGTGGTGGTTACGCGAAGGGTGACGCGAAGGTGGTGGTGGTTGTGTGCGACGAAAGAAGTGGAGGTGAGGGTGGTGGAGTGAGGTGGGTGGGTGGTAGTGGTACGCATAAGGTTTTGAAGGAGATAGAGGGGTAATTTCAATGGAGGTGAGGGTGGTGGAGTGAGGTGGGTGGGTGGGTGGTGGTGGCAGCCAGGCAGGAGGTGAGTGGTGGTGACAGCAGCTTGGCAGGAGGGGGATGGTGGTGGTGATTTAAGAATAAAAAAGAGAAAGGTTATAAATGTAATTTCAATTTTTTTGGGACGATTTTAAGTAATTGTGGGACAATGTATAGAAGTTCAGGTATTTATTTGGTGAAGAATCCATATTATTAGTATTATCTCGGATGGATAGACTTCCACTAAATAAATCAAAAGTTTTTTTTTTCATTTTAAGCTTTTGATTTTATATTAGTCCTAGAAGTAAAATAAAGCTACCTTTCACAAGATCCGAAATCACATTACTAATCTCTTACTACCTTAATTAAGTATACTTAACCACTAAGCTCAAATCCGTAAAACAAAAAGCTTACCTTAGAAAGATGAAAGAGGAACTTGACCACATATAATGGATGCATCATGCAATTGCAAACAATAATGGCAGAACCGTACAAAAGAATCTATTCTTATAATACATATATATAAGTTGGGACATAATCCACTAAGATTTAGATGTGTCCTATATTAATTCATAATTAGTATCACTTTGTACCACTATATGTAATTAAAAGTATTAAAACTAGTTACTAGAGGATTAATATGGGCATAATTTACATATGATGCCGTACCGACGAATGTACCTCATTATTAAGGACACTAGTACATGAACCTAACCCTTTTCATTTGTGCCATATTATTACGTTTAATTAAGAAGAAATCACTTATCAGATTTTGGGTTTTCACAAAAGGACAAATGACAATGGGGATTTGGTTTTGTGGAGCTGCCCTAATCTTTAGAAGATTAAAGCAAGATTTGGTCTGCACAACTTTAAAGTCATACATTTCCCTTTTCCTACTAGTAATAAGGCTCAAGACAATCCACTAAACCTCCTTTTAAGTTCACCATGTGTATTGTAGTATTGTACCCTTGGTGTACCCTTTTTTAGAGTACAAGTTTAGTTTACCCTTTTGAAAAAAAAAAATTGAAAAAAAATTATATCAAGCTTAGCTTGGTTCACTTGATAGGAATTCCACCTCATGACATGAAAGTCTGAAGTTCGAATCCCATCAAGTGAGGGGTACTTGGAGCAGAATTCTCCTTACAACTCCCTCTCCTTCCAAGTGCTTGGGCCTCTGGGTTGGGCCCTGTGCGAGAGAGCAAGCTATGTGGTTCCACGCCAAATGGCTAGCAGCCTAGATATTATTCATCTTACCAAATAAAAAAATTGATAATAAAAAAATATACATCTTACAAGTTGCATGTACTTACTTTTAGTTATATTTTACTTTAAATGTACAAAAAATTATTTTTCTACTTAATAAGGTAATATAAGTAGACGAGGATTTTGATCCATCCAAATTTGGAAATAATAAAAATATTTAACTAAGAAAAGATGAAAGCAGTGAGAATGGTATTGCAAAAAGTGGTAATTGAAGTAGAGGGATTATATACGTTCATAACCCTTAACCATTACTCACTACTCCCTGTGTTTCTTTGTAATCTACACACTTAGTAATTTGACAGTACTCAAAAATCATATACTTCATTGACTGTCATTAATAATTCATATATAATGAAAAATATAATCATGTAAAATCTTACTAGCTATTTGTTAACATATATTTTCAAATGTCAACTTTTTATAATTTTACATATTGATGGATGATCGAAGATATCATTAGTTAAACTTCTGAGTTGCACGCGTTTGATTAAAAAAAATCGAGATAAAAAAATTTAATATGCTAAGAAATGGGCAAGAGTTCTCAAGTTAAATAAGTTGTCAAGTGCTTGCATCTTGCTCCACTAGAATCCTTTTAGATCTTTTTGTAGCAAAGAAGAAAACTAATAGGTGTTCCCTTGTGGCCTGTGGATGAGCTTAGCTCTACTTTTGCTGTGCACAAATTGAAGGCCACATAGGCTACAACAATTGAATCAGCTGACAACTGATTACCAAGCGAAGACCAAACTAGTGATTTTTAAACTAATTGATAGACGGTTTAAGCACTTAAAAGATCCAGTACTCTAGTTAGTACTCTGCTATTTTGCTTGATGTGAATTGTCGCATGCCATATGAGAAGGTATAAGGTAAAGACTAGTTAGCAAGCCAGAGTGATGAGAACCCTAAATTTTTGTTGTTACAAGCTAATTTAACTTAGCAATCATATGCCAGTATTGTTGTACAAATCAAGTCTCCAACATACAAAGTGCAAGACAATGGGTTGACTTTGGAAATCAATATTTCAAGACCTTAATTGGAATAATGTCATTCCAAATCTCATCTAGGAAGTGGTAAGCCAAAAAATAAGAAATGGTATACATACCAATTTCCTCAATATAACCAAAGATAAAAGCTTGAAGTACAACAGTCCCTGCTCTAAACTCTTTACAGCAAAATCCTGTGCCTATCATAATAAGAGATACAAAGACCAAAGAACCTCAGGAAACTCTATGAGAGGTAATATCACTATATACAAGAATGATCAAACAAAATTCGGATTGATGGTCAAGATGATAAAATGCAATGAATTAAACCCCACTTAACCGTCCGCAGCTTTTTCTAAGGTTTTGAGTAGCCTGAACAAACCAGCAGCTTCTCTAATCCGCGAGAACTCGATACAGAAAGCCTGAACTTCGATAAAGAGATCTTGAACTGCAAGATAATTCAAGAGGAAAGCATCAGCATTTTCATCCTTGTTTCTTGTAAATCCACGAATGCCACCTTATAATCCCACCCATTACAAGAGTTCCATGTGAATGACTATCCAAAACTCTTTTTTATTGACTTGCTTACGGTCCTGAGTATGCCAAATTGCCAACCTATACCCTTCATCTCTCACACACTATTAGAGCATCTCCTATGGTTGTAGCTAGGGACTTCCTTGCAATTTTTAAAAGTCACTAGCTACTAGCTTGACCATTGGAGACAAATTTAGCTTTGGCATTGCTTGGGGGAAATCTGCCAAAAGTGAACCCAAGATTATTGGAAAAGTGGATCTCATTAATGGCAAGTGAGACCCCTTTAAATGGAAAGTTGTAGCTAACCATTGGGGTATTAATAAGCTAGAAATGAAAATGGGTGGAAATCTTATGTGGCATAGCAAGCTAATTTGGCAATTAGCTTGCCATTGGAGTTGCTCTTACTCCATCCCGTACTAAATTCTTACATACTTGCCATTTGGCACATCCTAAAATATAATCCACTTAAGTTTTCTTTTGGTGTAAGAGAGTAATAGAGAGCAATAATGTATATGGGATCTAATGGCATCAGTTATTCTCTCCACAAGACTTTACTAACTAAGCTAGCTGACATAAACACTTTCATGCTCAAGTTAAGTCAATATATTAAAATATTTTTTCCCCAACTCTGTCCACCCCAATACTTCTGTAATATCTTTTTTTTTCTCTCTATTCACTTCATGTGTTATTTTAACATTTGACAACTGCTTCTAATTTCAGTGTCTAGCCCAAGTGTGAAAAGTATTACAGGAAAGAGTCGGAAGGAATAAATTTTAATTTGAAGCACGGGTAACACTACAGAATTAGCCCTCATAACTTAATGACCTCACCCTGTCACCCCATTCAAGGAACAAATAAGTTAGAAATTGATGTTATTTTAGTAACTATAGTATTTCAAGAACTTCAGAAGGTCAGACCATCAGAAAATGGAGAGTTAAAATTGAAAAGAAAATAAAACTTGGTGACCCCCATCTTCCTGGAGAACAAAGAACATCCCACGGTGTCGGCATAGGCTGGGTGTAAGCAGAGCAGCGCAAAGAAAAGAGTCACAGAGATCACTCTCCCATACTCTGAGTTCTTTGAGCAGTAAAATGCAAAACATGGTAACTAAGACCAACACATAAATAGAGCATTCGAATCATTTAGCATAAGAACAGAGGTGAATGAAGCCAATGATAGCAACTGTCAGAAAGTGCAAAATTTTACAGAGAGATTGAAGAAGACAAACCATTGATGATCTCATTACGTATTAAGCTCTGTAAGAAGACGCATACAAGTCTCACAAGCCTGTTCTGCATATACTTGTCCTGTACAATACATAGCAAATTTCAAACATTTATTCCTCAAACATAGCAAGTAGTAGCAGTTCTAAAAAGAAGAGGTAATATGGTCACATCAAGACCACCATAACGGACACAGGCACCTGAGACGACATAATGTTTGGCAACTCCTCTTTTCCCGACGGAAAATATAACAGAAGAACCAGATTCAAGATTTTTAATGAACTTCCTAATAGTATACATTAATTTAGTCATATATCATTCCAGGCCACACAAACACACTGTTCTCAAAATTGCTCATTGCATGCCAAACAACAGCAAAGGTCAAGTCTTTTCCATCCTAACAATCAGCATAACAGTAACTAAAAATCAGGAGAAAATAAGAAGCCATCTGTTTTTGTCATTCCCGCTAGATAGCTTCTGCCTGATGTTTCCTAACACAGCATTGTGAAATTAAAGGCATAAAATGAAACAAGCTCACAGCATTATAGTACATGAAACACTGACATACCCACCCACACATAGAAATGATATTGACAGCAAGACTAGCATATTGACAGCAAAACTTCAATTGACAGAAATGATTTGGGACACCCGAAAAGAAAAGTGTGAAAAAAGATAGCCACGGAGTAATGAATATCTGAAGTAAAAAATAAAAAAAAATTGATCCATAGATGATATCCTAGAAAGAAAATATAATATAGACCCTTCTATGCACCTCAGAAATACAGTCTTTGACCATATTTCAGGTTAAAAAAACACCACAATGCCACAAATCAAACTAGCTCCAAGCAAAAACATGAACCTAAAGAGTGCAACCAACCTAAAAAAGGGAAAAAGGAGGAGAAAGAAAGACCGTAGTCAGGCTACAGAGAAGGCGGTACGCTTCATTTGAAATTTGAACCAGTTAAAGTAAATCCAATTATTTTCCCACTATACTCTCCTTTGACCTATCAGACTGATTGTTATATACATGTAATAAAAGTATGTATATGATCTATGCTTTACAATTCTCGGTTCTCTTCTCATTGTTCTCATCCACGATGGAAATGCCAACCAATATTCGGGACTCATTGACATTAAGCATCATGCTGAAACAATACATGCCTTTAAATTATTATCGCAATGAGATTTTGATGAATCAAACAGCTTTTAAGAATTAATGTAATCAAATAAAAAGTGTCACATAAATCCTTTCTCAACATTTAACATTATCACTTGATACAAATCATTCATTGCAGCAATCAGGGTCATTGCTAAACAGCTGTTCCAAACACATCAAATTGACCATAATTGATTGCAGTACGTAGACATTTTTGCTAGAAGCATGTGCACCAACCAAGTAGGGCCATAAAAAAGAAAAGAGCTTCAACCACAATCATCACTTCCTAGTTCCTAGATCATGCACCAAAGTTGACTCAGGAAGAAATTATTTCACTGAAGATTTCTAATGAAGTACAATTCTTCATTACTTGTCAAAAATATAAAATTTTAGTACAAACTTGACCCTACCAAATCTTCATGTGCAAAATATACATAATTGGTAGCAGAGCTTCCAAAGAACTAGAGAAGTATGATTCTCTAAGACAAAGAGTATTCCATACGGTCATCCAAAAGCTGAAAGAGACATCAGAAAGAAAGGTGAAGGAATTTACCTTAATGTTTTCACAAGAGGATATGCAATTTGTTATGTACATATGCACAAATTCTGTGGGGAGGTCCACTGCTGTTGTAAGCCTGTTTACAACTTCCATAGAATGTAGACTCATATCCATATTGACTAGAACTGTAAAATAGCTGCATCCGACCAAAAAGTAAAAGAAATCATAACAGGAACAAAATGAGGGGGAAGGGGGGGGGGGGGGGGACCGGCTGCGTACAGCATATCAAGAAGCAGAGAGGAAAATAGCAAGACTTCAGTAACGCACTCTGAAATTTCTGGTGAGTTCATCAGCTTGATAAGAACTTCAACTGCGATAAGAGGATTGTTTTCCACCAATTCCTGACAAGTAAGATAATGCTATTCTTAATATCAATAAATAAGAATTGCAATAAAAGCATTAGGTAAATCACAAAATCATTTACCGGAAGCTTTCTTGGAGTCAACCCGCAATGATAGACCAGCTTAGGGTCGTTTGCCAACTCCACTAAAACTTGCTGACAGAGCAAAATAAAAATAATGAGAGAAGGATTACAGAAATGTAAGATCTCAACAACTTGTGAAACAAACTCAACTTGAGAAAGCTGCTAAATAAAAACAGATATAGTTATATTAGATATACGACCAACAATCACACAGCTCAAACTAAGCAATTTTTGCGTCTGAGTGCTCATACAAAGTCATAACTCAAAGAAACATATACTCCCATTATTCCACATAGATTTACTCACTTTCCTTTTTGGTACATTCCACAAAAATTTACTCACTTTCCTTTTTGGTACGTTTCACAAATATTTAATCACTTCACTTTTTCTATTGATGGACAAGAGGCCTGACACATCTTTTGACTTTATAAGATTATAACTCAAATCTACTTACTTTATAATTATTTCTCTCTCCTTACCCTCACCTTTTCCATTTCAATCTCCAAATCCGACCCCCATATCCTTGGTTTTGATGAAAAGCAAGGTGGATAAATTGAAGTGAAACGGAAGGATTATTACATAAGTGGAAACTGAAAAGTACAAAATGTGCAGACTTAAAGAGGTAATATATTACAATTGCTTGCACATTCAACTTATCCAAAGACGGTAAGCATCATTGTTTCTTTACAGACAGCCTAATTTTCATGTTCAATAATAGAACAAAATGTGCAGACTTAAAGAGGTAATACATTACAACTGCTTGCACATTCAACTTATCCAAAGACGGTAACAAGCATCATTGTTTTGTTACAGTAGCCTAATTTCCCATGTTCAATAATAGAAATCACATAGCAACTAGCATTTGACGAATAAGAGAAACAACAATTAGTCAGTTGAGATACGTTTTAGCTGGAAAGAATAAGTTGAAATCACAAAAAATCAGTATTAAATGGTATAGATCAGATTTAATCAGTAAAAATTGCTAACCTCATATAACATATACAAAGATTGGTAACTTCATATAAGTATATAAAATAAACAATGAATCAGTAAAAGTAAGTATCCATCAGTTCTACAAAAATCAGGTGAAGAAAACACGACCCTATATCGATCTATTTCCTCCGTATCAAATAAGATGCTACACTTTCCCGTTGTTTCAAATAAGATGCTACACTTTTTTTCTTTCCTTATTTAATAAGTTTTACCATCAAAATGACTATAGTACCCTTACTTATAATAGTAAACTACACTAATCTACCTTAACCTAATATTATTAGATTAATAAACACAATTGTTAAATCCTAATATCTACACCTCAACCACCCTCTCTCTCCTTTCCTCCCCTCCTTTAAAACCACCATCAAACCCACCACCTCCTCTCCTCTCTCTTCACCAACATCCAACAGCCACAACTACAACCACCAACCGCCTAACAAATCGCCACCACCATCAACCGCCTAGCACAAGCACCACCATTAGCACACCCACCACCATCGATCTCCTTGTTTCTCCTTCTTCCTCTCTTATTCGTTCTCCTTCAATCTCTTCTGATCTTGTTCGCTGCCATCTTCTCTCCTTCTATCTCCTTCATCTTCATCTTCTCTCCTTCGATGTCTTTCTTCTTCATCTTATCTCCCTCGATCTCCTTCGTCTTCATCTTCTCTCCTTCGGTTTCTCGCTCCTTCGTCTTCATCTTCTCTCCTTCGATCTCCTTCTTGCTCTCTCCTTCAATCTTGTTGTTTTGTTTGATTGTCCGTTCGTTGATTTTGAGGATTATCAATGATGTTGAAATTTCAGGGTTTTGATTTTGCTGTTGAATTTTTAGGGTTTTGATTTTAAGGTGAATGTTTAAACTAAAAATTGAAAGGTGGAAGTCTCATAATATATCAATGATGTTTAAGATTTTTCGGGTTCTGTTACCTTTGGGATTCTGAACTCGTTGAAGATGATAAATACAGATTTGTGCATAACATAGGAGAACAAGGTGCAAATTTGGTTGTGGTGGTGGTGGCGAGGTGGTTCTGATGGTGGCGAGTTGGTGCTGGTGGTGTTGTGTTTGGTTCAGGTTGTGGCAAGGTGGCGTTTGTGGTAGTGGAGTGGTGGCTGCTGGCGGTGGCAGGCTGTTGCTAGTGGATCCCAAGTGTTGATGGAATGGATTAGTTGTGTTATTAGTTAATCTAATCACATACCCCTCCCATTTGATTATACACTAAGAAAAATTGCCTCGGAGTCCGTAATTCAAAAAGTAAAGCATTTAATTTGATATGGAGGAAGTATATTTCTTTAAAATCTAGATATACATGATACATAGACAAGGAAATAGAATACATTTGACAACAGAAATAGAACTTTATGACAAGTCAAATATTTTGCAAATAGTCCAATTAGTAGTATAGAATAATAATGTAATGTTATACTTAATTGTAATCTCTCTTTATCCCAAATTAGTTGTCATATATCCTTTTCTGGATGATCCAAATTATTTGTTAAATGCCTCTGGGTAAGTTTATTCTCTCCCCTCCTTCTCTAAGGTTGTCCCCCACTTCCATCTATTCTCTCTACTTTTCTTTTATTCCTATTAAAACTTGTGCCAAAATGCTTGTGGCGACTAAATTGGGATAAGGAGTACAACATTTTACCACAACATAGTTCAATAACAAAGTCAAGCACCTGTTGTTGCGCTGGAGCAAGCGGACCTTTTAAAGCCTTTGCGATTAAATCTCTTACAGCTGCACCTCTACTTGTATCCGCACACATGCCATAATCCCATAAAAGCTCATGATTATTGTCAGGGTTGAGCCAAACCAGCTGTAGAGGGCTTAAGCAGGTTACGTACAACAGTATATAATAGGTACTTCCACAAATTAATTAAAGTGACTGAGGGTCTAACCTCCCCGTCTTGAAGAGGAAGCCTCGGTGGAAGAGGCCTGATCCACTTAGGTTCTAGCCCTTCTAGAGAGAGATTTTGTAATAGCTCAGTTATTGCTTCATCTCTATTGCCAGATCCTATTTTGGGTTTGGCTCCAGGTTGGAGGTCAAATCTGACAAAAAAAAGGATATGTGATGAGGTACTTTACCAACAAACTGAATATCAAGTTCAAGATATTGACACTGCAAAATAAGACAAAAAGATATACTCTTCTGATGTTGCATCACATTGAGGTGGCACGTCCGGATCAGAAATCACTTTCTTGACAGAGGAATTCTTAAATAAACAGTTATAAGGCTCTGGACGAACTTTACTGCAAAATTGCTCTTGCAAGTGTTCACGAGTTGGAAAAGTCTGAAAGCAAACATAACAATCCCCATCAACATAAAGAAACTATTATTTGAAAAGCAACACACTGCAGCTGCACTTTGACATTGCATCTCAACAATTTCACATGTACTTGAGCGGGTGTTACTCCAACTTACAATAGATGAAGAATCAAAGCCTTTAATATAGTCTGAAGCAGACTGTTTAAGAACCTGTATCAATGAACCAAATCTGTAATGCATCTCTAGCGAGAAATCTCCATGAAATGCACCACGAAATTTTCACGTAGCTACTGCAACTCATATGTAAGCAGCTAGGAACAAAATTTAAATAAAAAATAAGAAAACAAAATAAAAATTCAACATCAACATATACCTCCTTGTCACTTCCATTGCCAGATGATGCTGAACCCAACAATTGCAGAATTAATGCTCGCTCGTACTTCGCACCTTCTTCATCAGATGCAGCCTGAAACATTCAAAAGATCACAGATGACAACATTTTATTAGCACATACTCAATGAAGATAGTAGAGTATAACTGCTATATCATGCTACACAACGGTAGACAATTGCAAATTTTACATCTTTGGGCTACATAGCACTCAGATTGATATACCACCTCCACAATCCAATAAGCTAAGACAGTCATTATTTACCAGCCAAGTGAATATTATGGCATTTTACAGATCAATAAAAAGCCTAAAGAGTAGTCAATATACGGTCTTAGGCTCTTAGCAGTTAGCCCCCAAGCCAAACAAAGATAAACCAAAATTAGATATGTGGAGGGCCACGGCAAATAAAAGGTTGCAAGAACCTCTCAAATATGTGCCTTTAGTTAAAGAAGTTCCTGAACACTTTTTACCTGGATCTAAATCCAGTCTGAAAATAAACGTTTTAGGCTTGCACGTCATAGTTTGATACCTCGATCAGCTCCTTCCCATTCAGTTATTCATGGATATATGATAATTGATATGGAAAAAAGGTTAATAGCTCTCTGCAGCAAAATTCAAAGCAAACCAGATGACATTGTGGCAACAGATGGCCAATTTCTCTCGCAAATCTTTTGACAAATCAATAATTATGGCTCCAAATATAAAATGATTTTACATCTGTTTTTATGTTATTTCGTACTGTACAAATCCTTTGTTTGTGTAATCGTTTTCCCACAAGGAGTAATGAGAAGATTTTTAGAATGGATTGATACCTATGCCTAGATCGCGGATAATGGAAATTTTATTGATAAGACCTTTTCAATTGTGGCCAATATCTTATTACGAATAATTCCGACAATTTCAGGAGAAAAAGAGGCGTCAAAATGCGACTGTGTCGGGATATCTTATCTGTCTCCCCAGGAAAATGGATATCTCCCGAAAAGAAAATTAAGTTCAATCTTTATTTTTTCCTCTTTGGAGCCATAATTATTAAGATGACAGTAGAAATTGATTTCTGATTCTCGAAAAGTTTGCAACTGTTGGCGACAGCGGAAGTAAAGTGGGAAATAGGATCGAAAATACAAGAATATGTGAAGTGAAATAAGTAGAGCTGCGGCACCTACTTTATATATTAAATAATTATAATGATAATACTCAAAATAATATATTCATTAATATTTTTGTTGTGCATATATATATATATAATACATCATGACATTATATATATATAAGAATTAATAAGCTAAAATTAAGCAGCCTAAAAACTAATTGAAAACATATCGTTACGTTACAATTGTGTTTTACTATTTTATGGGTGATTTTCCTTATTCTTTGTAATAACCCTCAATTATATTGCAAATTAATATTTATCTCACAAATTCCCTCTTAATTTGCAATGTTCAACATAGTCTTGAATTTTTCGAACTTTTCTTTGGTTATTGCTTTGGTAAGCATATCTGCTGGCTGATCACTTGTATTAATAAACTCAAGCCTTATTTCCTCTTCATTGACTAAATCACGTATAAAGTGATGTCGAATCTCTATGTGTTTACTTCTAGCATGAAACACTGGATTTTTAGTCATAGCAATTGCGGACATATTGTCGCAAAAGATTGTTGTCGAGTTCTCTTGATTCGTACCCAAATCTTTTAAAATTCTTCTTAACCAAACCGCTTCACATGCTGCTTCAGTAGCTGACATATATTCAGCTTCTGCTGAAGAAAGTGCTACAGTTTGTTGCTTCTTTGAATGCCACGATATTATCTTAGTGCCTAAACAAAAAATGTAAGCTGATGTACTCTTGCGATCATCTGTAGAACCAGCCCAGTCACTACCTGTATAACCAATTAATTCATCAATTTCTTCAATTCGATACCTTATGCCTATTTTCTTAGTACCTTGAAGATAACGTAAGATCCTTTTTGCGGCAGCAAAATGAAGTGTGCTAGGATTATTCATAAATCTTGATACCATATTCACTGCTTGAGCTATGTCAGGCCTCGTATGAGTTAAGTATAATAGAGAACCTACTAAACTTCTATATATATTACCATCGACCTGTTTAGCTCCATCATCTTGTCTTAATTTTTCATTCAATGCCATAGGAGTATATACAGGTTTGCAACTCTCCATGTGAAACCTTTTTAGAAGATCCATTGTATATTTTTCTTGGTTAAAGAAAATTTCCCCCTTGGTTTGCTTCACTTGGATTCCAAGAAAATACTTCATCAGTCCCAAGTCCGTCATTTCAAATTCTTGCATCATGGACTCTTTGAAATCATTGATGAGTTTCACATCATTTCCAGTATAGATAAGATCATCAACATAAAGACAAACAATGAGAAAATGTCCATCATTGTTTTCTTTAATGTAGAGTGATGGTTCACTTGGACTCCTTTTGAATCCATTATTCATAAAATACTTGTCAATTCTGCTATTCCATGCTCTTGGAGCTTGTTTAAGTCCATAGAGCGCTTTACGCAAACGATAAACTTTTTCTTCTTGCCCTGGAATTTCGTAACCTTGTGGTTGTTCCACATAGACTTCTTCTTCTAATACTCCATTAAGAAATGCAGACTTCACATCAAGTTGATACACAAATAATTCCTTTTGTGCAGCTATGGCTAACACTGTTCTAATGGTTTCAATACGAGCTACTGGAGCAAAAGTCTCGTTGAAATCAACTCCAGGCTTTTGAGCATAGCCTTTAACAACAAGCCTTGCTTTGTGTTTTTGAATATTTCCATCTTGGTCTAGTTTTGTTTTATAGACCCATTTTAAACCAATAATGTCTTTACCTTTTGGGCAACATACAAGTTCCCATGTCTTATTTTTCTCAATCATCGAAATCTCATCATTCATTGCTTTTATCCAAACGTGTTCTGTTGATGCTTCTTTAAATGTAGAAGGTTCAGATGCAAATAAAGCGAATGTAGCCATGTTGTTTTCTCTGGCTAATGAGCAATCATAATCATCTAAATAACCAGGCCTTCTTCTATTTCTTGTTGGATACCTTGAAACTTGAGGAGGCAGTAATGTACCTTGTGAGTCTGTACTTGGTGTTGTGTTTGGAAAACTCTCCTGATTCTGTGATGATCCGCCATATGGTGTTATGGAAATTGGATCTTGTGATGAGATAGCTTCTTCTGGTATAGAAGCTGAAACTTGTGCTTGAATATTTTCATTATTCCATTTCCATTTTGCCGATTCATCAAATATCACATCTCTAGAGACTATAATCTTATTAGTCTCGGGATCTAGAAGACGGTAACCCTTAGATTCATCACTGTACCCAATAAAAAGATATTTTCTTCCTTTGGGATCAAACTTATCTTTGCTTTGATCTTTATTCAAGGCATATGCAATGCATCCAAAAATTTTAAGATGACTTACAACCGGTTTTCTGCCACTCCAAGCCTCTTCAGGGGTCTTGTTACGAACTGCTTTTGTCGGAGAGCGATTGAGTATGTAAACTGCTGTATTTACTGCTTCGGCCCAAAAAGTTTTGGGTAGACCCTTTTCTTCCATCATGCTTCTTGCCATTTCTACAATTGTGCGGTTTTTCCTTTCTGCGACACCATTTTGCTGTGGTGTTCTTGAGACTGTCAATTGTCTTTTTATACCTTCATTTCTACAATGCTCCATGAAGGGTTTATATATAAATTCACCCCCTCTGTCTGTTCTTAATGTTTTTATCATATAACCACTTTGTCTTTCAACGAATGCTTTGAATTGAAGAAAGACCTTAAAAGCATCTGACTTTTGATCGATAAAATATATCCACATCATGCGGGTGTAATCATCAACGAATAATATGAAATACCTCTTATCTTGCAATGATGGGTTTCTAGTAGGGCCAAAAATATCTGCATGTACCAATTACAAAGGAGCTTTAGCTCTCCATGAAGTCTTTGGGAATGGCAAGCGATGCATTTTTCCATATATGCATCCTTCACATAGTTGAATATCTCTATCAATGTGTGGTAGTCCTACAACAATGTCTTTTTGCTTTAGTAATTGTAGGCCTTTTTGGTTCAAATGACCATAACGTAAGTGCCAAAGATAAGATTCATCCATGATTGTTGCTTGTAATGCCACCTTTTCATTTTGCGGTAGATGTAGCGGGAAGACTTTATTTTCAGCCATTTGTACTTTTGCCAATGTGGTACCAGATTTCTTGTCTACAATTGTACATTCCCCATCATCAAACTTTGCTGAATATCCTCTTTGTACAAGTTGCCCAACACTTAAGAGATTATGAGCCAGATTAGGCACATATAAAACCTCATGTATGCATTTTGTTTCATTTGATTTGTTATTTATGGCAATGACTCCTTTTCCTTCAACATTCGCTTTCTTTCCATCTCCTAGGGTGACTTGGTTTGTTGCACCCATATCTAGCTTGACAAATAAATCTTTATTTCCTGTCATGTGGTTACTGCAACCACTATCTAAGAACCATAAATTATCAAATTTATTTTGCACATCCATGCACGTTATAAATACCTGCTCGCCTTCACCATTTGCGGTGAAATTTGCTTCATTTGTATCTTTTCCATCTTGATGCCAACAATCCTTGTGGCTGTGGTTTGGATTAGGACATCGTTTACATCTGTGGTAACAATCTGATGTTTGATGTCCAGGTTTGCCACAAATACGACAATGAACATTGCTTGTTCTTTGTTGATAATTTTGGTATTGTCCGCGACCTCTACCTCTGCTTCGTCCTCGGCCACGACCAAAATTTTGGGTACCACGACCTCTTCCATATTGGTATCCTCTTTGGTTTCTGTCTCTTTTCTCTGATTCTCTTTGATATTGTTTATTAGATATATTAAGTTGGGATTGAAATGCTTGATCTATAGGTTGATCGATATTTGAATTTCTTCTCAATCTTTGCTCATGTGATTCCAAAGATCCCATTAACTCATGCATAGTGAGAGTTGATAAATCTTTTGACTCTTCTATTATGAATGCTGCTGAATTATATTTTTCTGTCAAACTCCTTAAAACTTTACGAACTACTCTCTTTTCTTCGATGGTGTCAGCGAGACTTTTTATTTGATTGACTATCTCTGTGACTCGAGAAAAATAAACTTGGATGCTTTCCGTCTTCTTCATCTCCAAGTTATCAAAATCTGTCCATAAAGTTTGCAATCTCACAGTAACAACTTTTTCATTTCCTAGAAATTCCTTTTTTAATGTATCCCAAGCTTCTTTGGATTTTTTCAAGCCAAATAAGCGAGGAAATATAGTTTTATTCACAGCCGCATGAATATATCGCAATGCGAGTGCATCTCTTTTCTTATTTTCTTTATATAATTTTTGTTGTGCTTCATTAGCACCTTCAGCCAGATCTTCATACCCATCTTCCACAAGCTCCCATAAGTCTTGGGATATAAAGAAGGTTTGCATTTGACTACTCCAATAGTCATAATGTTCTCCGTCAAAGATAGGTAAGGTTGGTTGTGCGTAAGAGAAAATCGCGTTTGAACTTGAAGCCATAATTAGCTCTGATACCAAATTTGTTGGCGACAGCGGAAGTAAAGTGGGAAATAGGATCGAAAATACAAGAATATGTGAAGTGAAATAAGTAGAGCTGCGGCACCTACTTTATATATTAAATAATTATAATGATAATACTCAAAATAATATATTCATTAATATTTTGTTGTGCAATATATAATATATATACATCATGACATTATATATATATAAGAATTAATAAGCTAAAATTAAGCAGCCTAAAAACTAATTGAAAACATATCGTTACGTTACAATTGTGTTTTACTATTTTATGGGTGATTTTCCTTATTCTTTGTAATAACCCTCAATTATATTGCAAATTAATATTTATCTCACAGCAACTCCACAGAGACGCAAGCGTCAATATCAGATTCACGGCACAAATATCCATGTTTATCACATGTGTCTAAGCAACTGGAAGTCTGGAACGTCGGTGATTATTGGGCATCTTAGTCAAAGAGCCCCTCCCCTAACTTCCCGGGATGCAAAAGATTGCAAGAAGATAAGCCGTGTACTAAAATTGTGTGGAAGCTTAGTAAAGGTAAGAACTGTACTGCTTCATTACCTAAGACTACTTCACTCCCTGACTAAGACCGAGGGTAACAAAAACCACATTATCTCTATTCTTTAATTCATCGCCGGAGTGATCAATTAAACCAATCAACCACAGGAGGCAAATTATTACAGATTGAACGTCGAAAGTAGACAGATCCTCTGTATACTACAACACATATACAAGACTTTCAAATGCAAGTAGTATGTGAATCAATTAGATCGAGATATATTCTCAAAGATACATAAAGAACTATTAACACTTACATTGACCAGAAGCGAAATAAAAGGGTTTTCTGAAGGTTGCTGAGAAGAATATGCCTGATAGAGTATACAAATAGCATGTAGACGTTGATTTGGAAGAAGCATGGGTTTGTCCTACAATAACAAAGCAACAGTAAGTCCAATTATTAATAAGGTAGATCCGAAGAAAAATAGGCCCAATACATTCGAAAATAATTATTACGATTATAAATGCCCATGGAGAAACATGAGAAGATAGAAAGGTCATGCAAGTATATATTACTTAAACAAAGAAAAAAAATGTATTTAGAAACGACACAGATTGCCACATTGATAAAGAGGCCATAAAATGTAAAATGCAGTCCCTTAAAAAATCACTGCTTGATGCCCCCTTGCTGTGAAAGAGAGTTCCATCTCAAAGATTAAAGTCAGCTAACAGCAATGGCAAAGCACAGATTTGCTAAGAATAACACACCAAGTTTCTTCAA
Organism: Beta vulgaris subsp. vulgaris; assembly: GCF_026745355.1. Lineage (NCBI taxonomy): Eukaryota > Viridiplantae > Streptophyta > Magnoliopsida > Caryophyllales > Amaranthaceae > Beta > Beta vulgaris. Next base: position 57,922,944 of record NC_079205.1, on the reverse strand, counting down.
CCCTAAGATGCATCAAATGAAAGTTTGCAATCAATAAAGGTAGCAAGGCTGCTATTAACTCCCTTCAGATTGCAAATAATTGAAGTGACTCACATTTATTTGTAGCACAATCATATCAAACTTCCTACAATAATGCAAGGGAAACAAGAACAACACAAGGTACAGGAGCAAAACACAACCCCCATTTTCAAAGCATACAACTGACATCAGGCTAAGTTCGAGCCTAAGTTTCAAACCCAATGGTAGTTAGCCCATACACACACGATACCATCGGCTCGTGGGTCTTCAGAGGTTCATCCTCAAACTGAATATCAAAATTCGCTCAAATATAACAACCTTAACCTTGCATTTTAGAGGACCACCCTATCACACCATGGTAAGACCCAAATTTCAAAAGGTTCTTCACTAATCACTCAATCAAACCAGCTCAACATTGAGTACACTACTTCGTTCTTCAATAAACATAAATAACCTCATTTCTTTACCTTCTCTACAATCTCGTACGAAAGGCGATACCTTTTTACAGCTCATTAGTTCACAGTCACACCACAGACTAGCATCCTACCAAATTTTTTTAACCACATCAGAATTCACAACAATTCCAAAGCTCACCATATCTTAACTAAAATCATATCTCAGATCACTAGAAACACAAACAAAATCAACTCCAATCAAATTACACTTCAGAAACCCTAATCAAGTAAAACAATTCCAACAACAAAACCAAAAACCCTCAAAAAAACGAAAATCACAGTCGACAACTTATAAATTGCAATCAAATCAAGCTCAATATTGCATAAAATTGAAAATCAAAAGGTGAGAGAAACCTCAATAAGAGTAGCTAGAGCAGTGCATATCGTGAAGTGGATATATGAAGGAAATTTAGAGTTGAAATCCGCCATAACTTCATCGAAAGAACGTTGTTCTGAATTTAGCAGAGAAAACAACGCCTTCGAATCTTCGACGCTAATCATCGTCGTCGAAGTTGTGGTTTCGTCGGAAAGTACAGAGGAGAGAGAAAATGGGTTTTTTTGCGCGTTTCGAAACTTTTTACAGAAAAGTCAATAAAGAATACGCACACTACTACTACCTTACTTGGATAGATGATGGATCTCTTTACTTGGATGAGAGAGTCATATTTTGCTTACTTCTTTCCCAAAATGCCCCTGTTTTTGGATTTTTGCCCTATTTTCATTTTATTTATTTATTCATTTTGGCTCGTTTCTTTTTGAAATTTTTGTCAATACCCACTTTTAAAAGTTTTTTTTAAAAAAATGACACTTTAATACCCTAATATTTCCTCCGGTCTTTATTAGTTTACCTATCTCTTTTACACAAAATTTTAGGAGAATTAATCTTGTAGAATATAGAAAGAAAAATAAACTATTATTTTATGTTAAAGTTGAATGTATGTGTGATGAAAAGTTAGTGATTTCATTTCAAAAACAGAAACAAAATAAATGCGTAAACTAATAAGAGACATCCCAAAAAAAATTACGGATAAACTAATAAAGATCGGAGGTAGTAATTAAAAAAAAAATATATTCCTCAAAAAGAAAAGTAAGATGTTGATTTTGGAACCCGACTAAAATAAATATTTGCAATTTCAAAATTAATTGAACAAAAGCCTTTTTTTTTTTTGTTCCTCCTTCACATCCAAATGTACGATTTTAATATAATTATTTGATCATGAATTAATCAAATGAAAATCCATTATCTGTGAATTTGTTTTCCTTTAATTTTAAAAATATGTGCTACTTTAACACACACAATAGTCAAAAAAAATATAAATTAAAACTAATACTTCTTTTGTTCTTTTTTTATTGCAACACATGAATTTTAGACTGTTTATATAATACACTTTGATCATCTATTGTGGTTTCTACTTATGAAAAAATATAATTTTGTAAGGTATTTTATTATATTTATTTCAACATATACATCCAGAATATCGACTTTTTGTAATTAGGTATTGGACCAAAAATTTGTTAAATTCTAACACATGGTAGTTTTAACTTAAGAAAAAAAAAAGGTTACAAAATTGTTTTTCGTTTTCTTCGTAAGTTAATTTTCTAGGTAATTTTTGACAGTTATCTTTTTTAATACCTAGCTAAAATCTCACTATCTCAACTTTTACGAATTTATTTGACTTGTTGATACTTGTGTGAATATATCAAATCTATTAAAATATATAGGAGACTTTAAGTGATCCTTAGTCAATCTTTTAAAGATGCTTCCTTTGTCCCTATTTTAACTGCAATATTTTTTATATTCGGTTATTATAATTTAATTACAACAGTTCCATTTACGGTATACATCCACTATTTATACTGTTATAATAACCATATCTTATAAAATGTTATCATTTTATGCGTTATGCTCTTCACAAGTGACATGATAAGGATCATCACATGCACACGTAGATATTTTGTCTACTCCATGAAAAAAAAATTAAGCACATGTATGCATCAATATTTGGACGATTCTAATAACACAATTAATGATATTAATACCAATTATCAGAGAAGCAAACGGTCATCAATTGTTTTAAAAAATTATTACTCAAGTGCTTTTAGTTCGATCTCTCATCGCACCATTACACTTCAATTGTTTCTTGTTTGGTATACATGTTTTTTTTTAAGGCAATACATGGAACTTTTTCTTAGTTCAATCATGTATCAATCGGTCTTATTAATGCTTAATCTCTTCATTTTAGACCTTTCATGCAACGCTATACCATTTTCCAAATCAATACACCAATTAAAAATTATACTACAAGATAAAACTTTGCAATTTATACCACACTCGGGTGTAGTGCACCCAATAGTGTTTCTTATCACTTATCATATGAAAAGCCGAACAAATTGCGAGGAATGAACGGATAAAAAAAGAAAACTAAAATAACCTTGGGCGTACCTGTGTATAATCAATAGTATACAATACAATTTTTGTTAATTGAACTGTAAAATGATAAATGTTTATACATCTTACAAGCAGATCAGTGACTCATAAATCTCAGGGATATGTATATAGTAGCATTTGAAATGATTTTTTTTGTAATAAACTAAAAACTATTAACTAAATATTGTACTCCACTCTCATTAATTGGAGTTCTATTAAAGATAAAATTTGAAAAGTCAAATTATAGATAGAAAGTACGTTTGATTTTTTTTTTTTAAGCAAAGAAAGTACATTTAATTAGTATAATGGTTTTTAATTTTAGGCTTATCACAAAAGAGACTACTTGATGTGTTACCAAATAAACTCCATTTCAAATTAATCTACGTACACACTTTATTTTGGAAGAACCAAGGAGAAAGTGATAAACTAAAAAGGTGGAGAGAGAAACGAAAAAGTAAGAGAGAGAGAAACTAAAAAGTAAGAGAAAGAAACTAAAAAGTGGATTAAAATATTAAAATGTGGATGACATGGGTGGAAACATAGAATAAGTAGATGTGACATGTGTTACCAAAAATAGTTTATCTTGTAAGAGACCGCCTACTTTTAAATTAAAATTACGCAATGGTAAGCTCAATATTAAAAAGAGAATTAGCCCAATAGTGACTATATTAATTTCTTTCGGTGACTAGTTTAATCCATTTAATGACCAGATCTATTTTTATATTAAATTTAGACCGTCTCTCTTAATAGTTTTTGTACCAAAAATAAATAAAAAAGCAACAAGGTGTAGATTAAGGCTATGTTTAGTTCACCTGAAATTTTCTGATCTGAACTTATCTGATCTGATCTGAACTTATTTTTTCTGATCTGATCTGATCTGATCTAATTACAAGATCTTATCTTTTAGATATTTCTCAATATATAAAAAAAAATATAGTCATGTGGGATCTTGTTTGATTCATCTCAATGAGTACTTTATTAATATTCAATTATTATAATTTTTACTAATATGTAATGAAAGATATAATGATTTTTAAATATAAGCATGATCTGATCTGAACTTATTTTTTCTGATCTGATCTGATCTGATCTGATTAGATCTGAAATAAGCAAAAATAAGGTGAACTGAACATAGCCTAAAAAGAAACAAACCAAAAAGAAAAGTGTGTATATTAATTTGAAATGAAAGTAGTACTCCCTCTGTTTTTTTTATCATTCTCACTTTCATGTACGCGTCTTCCAATGCACGTTTTAAAACTGAAATATCTTTTATTATATATTTGTAAAAATTATAACGATTGAATACTAATAAAGTACTAATTGAGACGAATCAAACAAGACCCCACATGACTATGTTTTTTCTTATAAATTGAGAACATTTGAGAAGATTCTCTCTATGCATGAATAGTGTCAAGATTTCAAGTGAGAAAGATAAAAAAAAACCGAGGGAGTATGTCACAAGAGTGAATTGAGGCTTTTAACCAACTAGGCCTAAATTTATCTGATTCAAACTTATTAATCCTAATTAGAACTAAGCAACCCTAATTTACCTCATGTTTACACATGATTAGGTTTTATCAGTCTTGATCGGACCTCATCAGAGTATCAAACCTTCAACGTATTTTTTTATTCAGTAATTAACTGGTCCAAACAGAGACAACCCTCATGAGTTGGGAGATAAGAAGGAAGACCCCAACCTATAAAAAAAACTTCCAAGACTAAAACTAGGGATTTATACCCAAAAACAAATTTTTACATACTCTCCAAATTAGAACTAATGAAAGTCAAACACCCGACTAACAAGTTGGAAAGTGGAAGCTTCAACCATTAGGCTTTCACATGACGCTCTCCAACTAAATTTGTATGGACCAAGAAAAACGATAGATTATGATTCCGAATTCCAAATAAGACAAATCTAAGAGACAACTTGAGGATTGGAAGAACTTTGTGTCTGATGTCTCCTCCCTCATCTTATTTTATCCTAATTAGAAGACACACAGCAAGTTGCTATTGACACTAACACACAAGAGGATGACGGTGGTCGGACACCCAATCACCGCCGCTCTCACTGGTGGGTCATTGCCGGAATTGACTTTTAAGCAATGTACAAGATGGAAATTCTTATCTGCGCATTACTCTAACATTGGGTGAGTAGAGTAATTTACATTCAATAAAGTTGTCATTTTTGGTTTAGTTATCAGCAATATGTATAGTTTGAATTTATATCTACATGGGTCTTCAAATTTGAAGAGAATTATGCGTTGCATTATATAATTTCAGTGGCACCTTTCAAAAAAAGAAAATAAAATTTAAGTGGCATATACTTAGTGAGTTAGTTCATCACTCTGTTTATGGTTTATGTAGACCCTATATAAAGTGTTGTAATTTCGTACCGACTGTTAGTGAATACTAATTTTCTTATTGTAGATGAATTAGTCAGTGTGTTTGTTTGGTTCATGTAAAGAAACATGGGAAAGTGGAAGTTTGTAGGAAGTAAGCTAATATGAAGTTTGGTTGACACTCCTATGTTCTTTAATAATTGCAATAGGTAGGGGTTGCACATTTTTTAAGGAGATTGAGAGAGATAGAGAGAGATGAAAAAATGGACCATGTGATAAGGAGAGATAGAGAGAAAATATAGTCAAATTTAGTAATGTTGGAATTAATATAGAACTTCCAAATAAGGGAAATGTTGCAATAATAAAAGAACGGAGGAAGTACTTGATAATGCTATAGGAAGTAGCACTTCTTAGGAGGTCTTCCAGATGAGTAGAATGTCCTATGATCAACCGAACCCCTTCGTGCACTTCCAAAGAAATGGAAGTTCAAGAGAAAAACAACTTCCTAGGATATACTACTTCATATGTTCAACCGAAACAACGATCACTTATAGTGTGGTTAAATACCGTAGATTACCTCTAAGGGCATGCTTGGATTGAGGGTAATATATCAAGGGGGTAATAATAGTCAAACTAAGGATAATTAAGGTGGTTAGAGGCTTAGAGCTTTAGAGGTGATAATAAAGGGGATGAAGGGGTGGCCAAGATGATAAGCTAGTCCTAGGAAGAAGAAAAGGGAAGGAAGAGGGTAATTATGACTATCATTTGGAGGGTAATAACTTCTTTTTTCCCTCCCTTCTCATTACGACACCAGTACATCATCCCCCTTGTAACCACCTCAACTGATTTTCATTTTCCTTTCATTAAGGTGATATGACTTTTAATACTCCCCTAAACCATTACCCCTAATCCAAGCATTCCCCAATTGTATTTAAAAGATGAGAATTCATTTACTTGGATATATGGACCAGTTATATCAGATTGCTATGGAGGATGAACTAAAAAAATTGGCTTTCTCTATTTTAGGCTTAGATAGATTAGATTAATGGGTTATTAGAGTGGAAATTAGTTCGACCGTGTGGAATAAGTTGGAAAGAATACTTTGATATCCAGTAGACATCTTGAATGAGGAAGTTGTTTAAAGGAGACTGTTATGTACTTTTAGGAGTATTAGATGTTTATATCTTGAGTAAGTAAATTAATAATGGTTATAACTAATAAGAGAGAGATAATTAAATTGCTTGAGTGCCTAGTACATATTTAATGGGGAGCGTGTTAGCGCTTATTGCCAATTAGGATAAAATTCCACCTTGCTTGTATGTGGTCAAATTTTCCTTTGACGCAGGCATCAGTGATGGCTCACGTGGGAGGGCCATTAATTTGAATAATGCAGTGTAGGATGTAAAGATCTCTTATTTGATTGATGCATTGTCATCTCCCTTCTCCTCCTCTGTGCATATGCAAATTGATCTATTGTTGTCTCTAACCCCTTTTAGTCAGATTGTGTGGCTGCCAGAGTGCCAGTTTTATCTGTTTGTTTTACATGTCGCATCTATGAAAGTGAGTCACTTTATTTGTATTTTAAGGTGCACTAAGATCAATGTCTAAATACATGATTGTACTTGCAATACTGATGAATGAAAAGATTCAAGTACTTTGGTATCGATCATATCATGGATAGGGCTGAATAAATCTTTTGGTTCATACATTCATGTAGATAAGGTTGGATTACAAGTGATATATGCTAACATTTGATTCATGTATCTACTATCTAGCAATTGTCTATGCAGTATGCAGTATAGATTTTACAATCAATATAGATGTATCTTTACTCATAACTCTTCATAGAGTAAGGAGAGTTTGTTTAACTTGTGTGAGTTGCTGAAAGATTTAGCTGCTTTAGTTAATGTATTCATGAGATTATTGTTCGAATTTTGAGCATCCAGAGTTTCAGATTTTGCTACTTTTATCAAAGGTAGAATATAGCCTTGTAGGCCTCTCTAGGGGGGATTATAGTGTTCATGGAGAGAGTGTGACATTCTCAAACCTTTTGAATGAGTGAGGTTTATACAGCTGTAGCCATGGAAATTATACTCTAATTATTAATTGTTTTCGAAGCTTCTTTTACCATCCCCATTTGCCTTGTTATTGTCGGCAATGCTTTGTCATATTGGTGAACTAAACATATTTAAAAATCACAACTTCAAACTTATGTAATTACTTTTTGTGGAACAATCTCAAGGATTTTCTACGGCTATTGTGCAGTATATATCTAAGTCTAAGAAGCTATGCCAATCGTATTCCTGGGAAGGTAAATTGTTCCAATGTGGAGGCTCCTGGGAAGTTCAAGCGTGATAGCACTTATGTTGATAGGAAAGGCAAACTCAGAAGCTTTGATCGCAAAAAGGTGTCTAGGAAACGATGTATGTACTTGTAACTCTTACCATTTATTTAAGTACTGAATAACACTTACTATATAAATTTCAATATATATGGTGTTTCTTGTTCCAAACTAGGTGGTGGTTTAAGGGGACGTGGATGGAAATTTGGTTCAGGATTTATTGATGGAATTTTTCCGGTGCTTAGCACAATTGCTCAAAAAATTTTGGAACTTGTAGAGCAGGAAGCAGATAGCAATAAAATTTGGAGTGTTCTTGACACCCTTCCTCAAACTCATAGCACTTGGGACGACATTATCAATGTAGCTGTCCAACTACGCTTGAAAAAAAAATGGGACGAAATTGTGGTGGTGAGTAAAGTTGTAAACCTCCATCAGTTTTGTGTATAGCTTCATGTTAATTGTAGCTAATTTGACATTTCCATTAGGTATGAATAGTATATGAAACTTCTTGTTTATTTATCTTTACCTATCGACTGAAAATTTTGAGAGAGTGATTCTTTCACATGCATCGACACCAGGATATTCCTTCTTAAAAGCTAGATATGTCTTGATATGCATATTATCTAAATTACAAGCCTGAATTCGTTTACATGATTATGATACAAAAATAACTTATTGGAAGACCAGCAAACTTCCTGTTAATAATAAACTGTCACTTCCCTTGTTAGACCTGTTGATTTCCCCTGATTTTCTGAACCAAATATAAGTCTTCTGATTTTACAACTTATATTTACTTGCTGAAACTGGTTTTTGTTGATTATAACTGATTTTTACTGATATAGATGCTTTTTACTGATTCTTTAGGGATCTCTCTTATGCACTTCACTTTTACTAAAACCCATTATTTCTGAATATTATTTTCTAAGTTGAAGTGAACAAGGTCTTATTGTTACATTTTGTTAATGTGGAAGGGAGATGTGGTTGATTATTGGATTGACGCTTTGTGCTTGTTTTGCAGCTATGTCAATGGATATTGCATAGGAGCTCATTCCGACCAGATATATTGTGTTACAATTTGATGATTGATGCTTTTGGACAGAAATTACAGCATATGAAGGCAGAAGCAACATACTTACAACTTCTGGAAGCTCGATGCATTCCTACTGAAGATACTTATGCACTTATGTTGAGGGCTTACTGCGCATCTGGATTGTATGCAAAAGCTGAAGCTATTTTCTCTGAGATGAGAAAATATGGCCTCCATTCAAGTATATGTCTTTACTCCATCTAGTTACTTCAGTTTTCTTCCTCTTGTCTGCATATTTTCTTTATCTAGAATATTTTTGCTGTAATCCTCTCCAAAATTTGATTGAATATATTTCATATAGAATCAAGTATGTAGTGGACAATTGATACTATCCGCTCACTTTTAATGGAAAATTTCCCATTATTCCTCTGAAATAAAAGTTCCCTTCAAAGTTGTCTCCTAACCTAAAATAAGTAATAAACAACTGCATTAGAGAGATGAAATTGGAGTATGTCATGGGTGATGTATGTGGGAAGGCTCATTTCCACAAGTCCTAGTTCTGTAAGGACTCTCTATGTAGTTCCCTAGTTCTGTTAGGAAACTATGTATTTTATTTGCTTTATAACTCTTATTTTAGGTTGTTTTATGATGAAAGGGATCCTATTATGTTTAGGAGTCTAATGCCCGTAATCATAGAGTCTTGTTAGATTCCTACTTGGATTAGGAGTAGGTTGGCCGTGTGATTCACATTGGTATCCTAGGATAGATAGGATTGCTTATGTTTATCCTAGGCGTGTTAGATCTTATCCTAGGTGTGTGTGATGCTTGTTTAGTTTTCTAGGAGTCTTTATTATTTATCTTGTTAGTAGTTGTGCTTGTTTAGGACTATTTTTTAGGTGTCTTATTTACTTCACAAAATTTGTAGAATGATTTTGAGTTTAAGAAAGCCGAAAGCTTCGCATTGATTAGTGGTGGACGTACCAAGAACATACAAATTGAGTTTGTGTGCATCTCCTAATCGAGGTTTGTGAGAGATCCTCTAGTTCTCAAGGGAACAATAGAGCCTATCCATAAGAAAAAAGATCTAATCTTTATGCCCTAAAACTACAAGTGAGCTTAGATTAGTTAGAGTGTTGTTCTTGATTTTAATATCCGCAAACACATCAATGGGTCATTATGTTATGATTGCATTGAAAAATGTATGTTGTTCTTTATGGTATATATGGTTAAACAATTCTCAATCATTACATAGCTAAATTTTAACTAACCCCAATATTTTCATGTATAGATTAATAAACAGAGCATGGCTTTGGTATTACCTTATTCATATATAGAAGAAAGCAACACCTTTACATAGCCATAGCATTGCATTAGACTGCACAATTTAATTGTGCAAGGCTTATGAGTAATAATTGGAGACCCAAAATCGAGTAGCCTTGACGACAGCTGATACCCAAAATTTATATGTTGATTTTTGTATTTTCCACAATTGAATATTTTGCTTGTTTTTTTAGGTGCCATTGTATACAATTCTTATATTGAAGGACTGATAAAAGGAGGAAACACCACAAAAGCTTTGGAGATTTATGATAGGATGAAAAAGGAACGCTGTGAGCCAACTACTGAAACCTACACAATGCTAATCAATTTATATGGAAAGGTTAGCCATCAGCAGCTATCTTTTACATATAGTGATAAGCCATCTGCGACCTAGCTCATTTTGCCATACATTCCATTTAACTATGTTCTCTCTCAGCTTTTCTTGGACCTTGTTCTAAATATTTCTCTTCGATTTTGATCATTGTCATGTATTCATACTTTAATAGTGTTGTGGTCAACTTATTTTGACTTGTTTCAGAAAACATAAGTTCATACTTTCACGTTCTCTAATGTATTTCTCTGGAACATTAAATATCTTTAATTACAGATTAGTAAAAACTATGTAAAGTTCCTATATAAACAAAAGAACTATGAATAGTTATTTTGAAAGTATACATTGAGACAAATCTAACAAAATCCCACATGGCTACTCTTTTCCTCTTATATATTGGTGAGCTTATATACTCAAAAAGTTTTCTTAGACCTTAAAAGTCAATGTATTGCAAGTTTGACAACTAATATGAAACTGAGGAAGTATACTGTAAACTGGTATCTTGGAGTTTTTCTCTTATTTGTTACAACACCAACAGTCTTTTTGGCATTGATATTCAATTGAATCTATGTGTAGGCTAGATGCAAAAGTTGATCAGAAGAACAAATCTCCAATATGCATGCAGGCAAATAAATCTTATCTGTCCCTCAAGATGTTCAATGAAATGAGAACTCAGAAGTGCAAGCCAAATATCTGCACTTACACTGCACTTATCAATGCGTTTGCAAGGGCTGGTCAATGTGAGAAAGCAGAAGAAATGTTTGAGCTGCTACAAGAAGCTGGTCTGGAGCCTGATGTTTATGCTTATAATGCATTGATGGAAGCTTACAGGTCAGTATCTAGAATAGGGGTTAATCGTTTCCATTCCACCAGCAAGCAAATGTTCAAAAATCACCAGAATGAGTAGACGATATCTGAATTGTGGTTGCTGATTAACATATTGGATTGCTTGCTACATGTGTAAGATGACCTAATTTAATATCTTTAACTAAGGATACATATAAAAGAGATTGTTTTTGATATAGAGATTTTGGATTTGAACTAATTTAGTTCCTTCACTTAAACTTCTTGAAGCCGTGCAGGGTTCCCATATGGCGCTGCAGAGATTTTTACACTCATGCAACACATGGGATGTGAGCCAGATAGAGCCTCCTATAACATCATGGTAGATGCCTATGGTAGAGCTGGTTTAGTTGAAGGTAAAAACTGTCATCTTAGTACTTGGAATTTTTGTCTTAGAATAAAAATCGACATTGAGGCCTGGGTCGATATTAGTACTAGCATGAATGAAAATACTAAAACTAAATCTAAGAATTATAAAATTCTTTATCAAATTGATAATAAAAGTGTTTTTTATAGTACAATTTATCAAGAAATCGGGGGATCCCATAAAAAAAAAAACTTTTTGATTGTTTACCTCAAACGTGGCTGAATTATATAAAATAATAGATACATTAGCTCTTGTAATTTATAAATAAGCCAATTCCCATGGAGTTTGAAAAAGAGCGGCAATGCCAAGAAATGACAAATTTTGGCAGTCGAAAATATTAATATATTATCATGTTCTTCAAATAATGGCCATTACATGCTCGATGTTCTTTCTATTGCATACATCTTCAAGGGCTTGATTGGTATAGTGTCTTTTGGATACAAAATTCGAGTTCAAACAAGGGTGTTGTTGTATGGCTTGAAAACACACTCCTAGGTTAAACTAGCTCTTACACTAGATATTCCAACAAGGGTGCTAAAGAAGATAACTGTGCCCAGAAAATACTTCTCTGCGTATTGCCTGACAAAAAGCTTAATAAATATCGAGCGTACCTTGTAAGAGCAGAGACTGAATATAGATTATATATGTATATGTATAATGAACTCGAAAGACAGCCTTGCAAAATGTCAAGTCTTCTATCTTCCGGTGTTAAATTTGTGATTGGTTTTTCAGATGCAGAAGGTGTGTTCAGGGAGCTGAAGTCCCTCGGCATGACTCCAACCATGAAATCCTACATGTTGTTACTTTGTGCGTATGCAAAAGCAGGGAACATTATCAAGAGTGAAGAATTTGTAGCTGAGATGATCAACTCAGGTATTAAGCCAGACACGTATGTCATGAATAGCATGCTAAATTTGTATGGTAGATTTGGTCAGTTTGAGAAGATGGAAAATGTTTTGAGTGCTATGGAAGGTGAACCATATGTAGCTACTGATCTAAGTACGTACAATATATTGATAAACGTATATGGACGAGCTGGTTATTTCGAGAAAATGGAGGAGTTGTTTCATTCACTCATCGACAAAAATATGAGACCTGACGTCGTGACATGGACATCGCGCCTAGGAGCATACTCGAGGAAGAAGCAGTACAAGGTATGTATAGATATATTTGAAGAAATGATTGATGCTGGGTGTTACCCGGATGGAGGAACTGCAAAAGTTCTTCTTTCATCTTGTTCAAGTGAAGAACAGATAAAGCAGGTTACCACAATTCTTCGAACAATGCACAAAGATGTGCAGTCAATTACTCAATAATGACTTGGCTCTGAAAAAATGCGGTTGCATTGAAGTACTTGGATCGTATATAACTAATACTACCTCCGTTCTTTTTTAGTTGCAACGTTTGACAAATTGCACTATTCATGTTCTCTTATTTGACCACATTTATTGATTTATATGTTAAACAAAATATAGTCATGTGGGGTCTTGTTTGATTCGTTTCGATGTAAGCTTTCATAATATCAAATTTTTATAATTTTTACTTACATACAATTAGAGATAAAACGATTTGAAATTGTACATTGGCAAGCGTGAAAGTCAAAACGTTGCAACTAAATAAAAACAGAGGTAGTATAAGTATATAGTTCCCTGTTTCTATTTACTTGTAGAACTTTTTATTTGTGTACGACTTATATTTGTATATAGAAACAAAGTTTGAGATGGAAGATGGAAGATGGAAGATGTTGGATGTAGTATTCTTGTCAATGTATATTTAGACCTGAGCATGGGTCGGGCCTGTTCACGGGCTCGGCCCACGGGCTTGGGGAAATGGCGGGTTGGGCCAGGCCCGAGCTCGTGAGTGGCGGGACGTGCCTGAAATTTTCAGATTTTGTCCACGGCCCGACCAAGCCCGTAGGCCGGGCTTGTGCCTCCTGCGGGCCTGACCCGTGTTTTATGTTGTTTTTTTTTGGATTTTTGACAGTTTTAGGCTAAAAACAAAGAAAAGGAGCATTCGGGCCACGAGCCATCTAGGCAGATTCATGCCGGTGCGCGCCTGAAGTAAAATTTCTTGACCGTGACAGGCGTGCGGCCCACGTAGTGGACAACGGGATAACCCCATGCTCACCTCTAAGTATTCAATTTACCAATCTAATAAAGTGAGTAAAATGAACAAATATTCTCCAAAGGCTCTATTTACTTCCACTTCAAATAATATATTTGATTAAAGATAAGTGCGGTAGAGGTGATTGTCGCCATAAAAAGGCCGACTTCAACGACGATAGTTTTCCAATGCCCTTCTCGTGGTCCCCCTCTGCCCAAATTTCTCGGTGTCACTTCACCCACTAAGCTAAATCCCGATCAATTCAACGACACCACACTCGCATACGCTGGTCCCACCTTTGTTGGCACGCTAGGTTCTATTCATGACTTTACAAAAGAAGCAATGGTTATATATTGTTACACCAAAAAATTTGTAAATATTTCTAACTAAACTCCCCTAAATTTCTCCATTCTTAACCAAACACCCTTGAATATCTCCACAAATCATATAAGCTTAATCATAGTTTTATAATATATTTATAAGAGTAACATACAAAGATTACATTAAGTTTTAGGTGGTATCTATATAATATATATACTTATAAGTTATAGTTGTCCATTTGTACAGTTGTACTACTTCTAGTTCTAGTCCTCTATAACTATAACCACCCAAATACATAACAATTGGCATGTGAAGTATCCTAAACACTTTCAATACTTCCAAAATTATCACAACCAACAAACACCATTCCCCACAACTCTAGAGCATAACACTTTCTCATAACTCTCACCTCCTTTTCTCATTAACTTTCCATCTTTCAAACCAACTCCCCCAATATAGAATAAAAAATACACCAATATCTTCATCATTAACATATTATTAACTTTTTATATCACCCCACTTTATATTATACACCATCACACTCCATATTTTTCAACTTACGTAATTCTCTTTCTTCAACCACTTCTATTTTCTCTCTCCTCCATGGCCACCAAAACTCCTTCTTCTTCTCCATCTCAATCAATCTCCTTACCATTCAAGACACGTGTCCAAGTCTCAATCCTAAACTTCGTAACTGACGCCGTTCGTCGTACTAACGGAACAATCAACCGCCGTCTAATGAACATTCTAGACCGTCGTATTCCTCCTAATCCAACCCCACTTAACTCCGTTTCCTCCCACGACGTCGTTTTCGACCAACCCAAAAACCTTTATTTTCGTCTTTTCATCCCTCACAAAAACGACGTCGTTTCAACCTCCTCACTCCCAGTAATCGTCTTCTTCCATGGTGGAGGTTTCGCCTTCTTAAGCGCTGCATCACACGCATACGACGCCGTTTGTCGTCGTTTCTCACGTAAACTAAACGCCGTCGTTTGCTCCGTTGAATACCGTCTTTCACCTGAACACAAACTCCCTTCTCAATACGACGACGGTTTCTCCGTCCTTAAATTCCTCGACGACGCTAAAAACCGCCGGAATATTCCTCAATGGCCGGAAAACGCTGACGTGTCGACTCTCTTCCTTGCCGGAGATTCCGCCGGAGGTAACTTAGCGCATCACCTCGCCGTGAAATTCGCGCAATCTTCATCAACATTCTCTCTACTAAACGTCGTCGGATTGATCAACATACAACCTTTTTTTGGCGGGAAAGAAAGAGTTGAATCAGAGGTTGAACTCGAGGGAGCACCTATAGTATCGATGGATAGAACTGAGTGGTTGTGGAAGGCGTTGTTGCCTGATGGGCTGGACTTTGATTGTTGGGCCGTGAATGTAAGTGGGCCGAATGCGGTGGATATTAGTGGGCTGAATTTACCACCAACTGTTTTGTTTGTTGGTGGGTTTGATCCATTGAAAGATTGGCAAAAGAGGTATTGTGAATGGTTGAGAAAAAATGAGAAAGATGTGAAGTTGGTTGAGTATGAAACTGCTATTCATGCTTTTTATGTTTTTCCTGAATTACCTCAGACTAATTTGTTGTTTAATGAGATTAAGGAGTTTATTAATAATCAGATTTCTAAAGTTAGGTGAACTAATAATATATGGGAGAAATTTAGGGTTGTGTTTGTTGGGTTGTTTTATTTTGTAATAAACATATATCACTAATTGTATTACGTGTTTCTGTTTAATATTACTGTAAGTTTATGTGTAGTTTGTTTTTTCTATAAAATGTATACTTTGTGACTTGTGTACATACACGTAGCCATGCAAGTAGGTTAATTTTGCTTGAATCAAGGTTGGTTGTAAAGCCCTCCTTCAACCTCTGTGATAGGGGTTCGATCTCACCCCTTGCGAGAAATATCCCCAATTTCCCCCTTTTTTGCAAGGGAATCCTCCTAGGTCAATTTTGCTTTCTTTTTCTTTTTTTTTTTTCCTTTTTTTTAGTTTTTTTTGTTTATCTCGCATAGTATATATATTATGATTTCATGAACTAGAAATGGGGTGATAAAAACAAAGCATAATCGAAAAGATCATAACTTTTATTTTGAAGAGTATTTGGATATGTAATTTGTGTTTTGTTTTGTAAGTAATTAACACTAATCTCCATTTGTGTTAATTAGTTGGGATGAGGATTCGGACCCTCGACAAAGCTCCGGAATTCGAGGTGGTACTCCACAGAGCTACCTCTCCTTCCCCTTCGCCTCTTATTTTGTTTAATCACTTCTTTAAGTATAGAGTTTCAGGTGAATCAAAGAGTATTAATTTATTGTGGGTCAAGAGAGAGAAAGATAGTGGCAAATAAAAAAAAATGATGCTTTATGTTAAAGATAATATATGAAATTAGTGTGTTCATTTCAAAAACAGAAGAATTAGGTGAACTAGATTATCCAAAAAGAAAAGTGGGTAAACTTACGAGAAATAAAAGATGAATATTATTAGTGGGTTTGCTTTTGTATATTGCTAAGTTAAGTCCAGATAATAACTTTTGACATATTTTAGTTTCATGAATCATGCTATTGACTAGGGTGGTTATTGATGATGATTTGGGTGGATCTAAAGGTCGGGTTTGCGGGAAACGGGTTGTTGCTTTCTTAATAAACATTGATAGATGATTGAAAGTGAGAAACTTGTAAACGATTGTTTATAATTTCATGGTGTATGATGATGTAGCTAATAAATGATTGTAGGTAAGAATATGAATGAGAAATTAATAAGTGATTGCTTTTTATTTTGAGGACAATCTTTAATATTGTCCCCTAATAAGAATAATATTGCCTTCTTTTTGGTAGTTTTAATTTGTAATATCTATTATATATACAACTATATAGGCTAGCTCATGCGCATGGACATATGTTGGTACATCCAATACTATCTTATTAAACTATAATAATAATAATAATAATAATAATAATAATAATAATAATAATAATAATAATAATAATAATAATAATAATAATAATAATAATAATAATAGTTCTAATCAAGGAGAACATAATTCTAGGTGTATCATCAGTGGTGGGTTTAGAAATTTAGAAATGGGGGTAAAGTTATATGAATAATTAAATTCATAAAATATATGATCTCTCTGTCGCTAATCTTTGGCTCTATTTTATTTTTTGGAGCCAAATTTTGCCAATGTTAACAGTAAACTACCATTGATATATAAGGGGAAAAAAATTCATATACAAATCTGCTCCAATAATTGGTCGTTTGCTGGAATGTGGTAAGTGTAAATGGCTAGAATATTCCTAGAAAGTGGAACTTCTTATATTTCTGTAAAACATACCAGTCTAAATTTTTTTATTTCTCATGAATTTCAAATTTCCATGATAATTCTTGACAACTATACAACCACAAAAGTTGACAATGGTAATGAATATGAATCCACAGATTTAATAAATTTTTAATTAATAATCAACCCTATAATATTTATGAAGATTTTGATAGAATATAGAAGGATTCCGTATAAAAATTGTGGTTGATATAAGTCATATAATCGTGTTGGTGGAATGGAATTGGATGGAAAAAGGATTATTAATTAGAAGATAGAAGATGATTTAGTACATAAAAGTGAGATAAAATAAATGGAAAATAATCTCGTAGTTTTAATATAGATTGACAACTTTCTAAAATAATTGTATGTATAATATGAATGGCATATTTAACTTGTATATAACCTTATAGACTAAGAAGGGATTAAGTAGTAAGAGCTAGAAGATTTGTTACTAAACCTTAAAAAAAAAATTAGAAAGAGATAGAAGAGTAACACGTGCATGTGTAAAGTTTATAATTTTTTTGTCAAAATAATTAGGACACAGCTATACCCACTGTATCTCTGTATATGCCCCTGTATATCATAATGTACAATAAATAGATTGACATATAATTTTATAATCAATAAAAACAAAATTAATAAGCAAATAGAGAGAGTGGTTTAAAAAATAGCTTAACAACCACTATATAACAACTTATATACAATTGTTATACGATGCTCTGATAATAAGTAGGTCATTGCTCTCCTACTATATATACTAGCATTTTTTGCACGCGATGCGTGCTTGAATTTTTTTCAAGACAGAAACTCGATTTTTCGATATATCCGAATTTGAATGTTAGACATACAAAGTATAATTGTTTTTAGTTACAAATTTTATTTGGTTTAGTCTCTGTCACTTAAGTCTCTCACCAATCTTTTTTTTTTTTTTTTTTTACTTTTCAAAGTTAAATTCTATGAACAAAATAGAAATTTTATTGAATTTACCTATGATTTCTAATATTATTATTTTTTAGTTGATTTTTGAATTAAGCACACTACTTCATATATTGTGAACAAAGTGGACACTTGGATTTCAAGTCAATTTTTTTTGAGTATGTATTGACATTGTAGTTTGTAAGTTAATTTTTTGGTTTTTGTAAAGTTTACTCATTTGAGTGATTTGTATAATGTAAATTATGCAATTCTATGATTTTAGTTGACTTGTGAGTGATTGTTATAATTTTATTTCCAGTATTTTAATTTGAATCTCCCTTTGGTTTGTAACTTGTAAGTGAATTTGTAATTTAGAAAAGAAAAGGGGTAAAATAGTCTCCTCATTCGGGACACCATAGTTCACCCCTTCCTTTATATAATAGAGATATATCACGAGGATCCGCTTACAGGATAAAGGAAAACAAGTTATAAACAAAAAGCGCTAAATTGATACAAATGTACTATACTTGGCCTAGCCTTGTAGTCCGTGTGAAGCTGTTCTATGTTTAAACAAGTTCAAACCCACGTTGTTCAATTTCTGAATCCGCCACTGGCTGAAGCCTGGAAGGGAGTGAGGACGAAACTTTTTCAATTGATCATAGCATGCACAGCTATATTGGAAGTAGTCTTTATCAATAATAAATACTTCTACATACAAATACTAAAATACATGTAAGGGTTGATAAACATCTAACAGGTAGATGTATTAGATACAAGTTTTCATGTAACAAATATTATTTGTGTTGTTTTCCTCTTATTTGTTATACGAAACACGAACAATACTTTTACATAGACAAACAATATTCATAATATACACAAACAATATTTGTTATACGAAAACATGTGTTAGATATCTAACTGTTATACATTTATCGGACCTCGTGTGAGAAACAACTTCGACCACACTATATAACTCACACGACCCTACTTTTATTATTTGATAACAATTGGCCGTCTCATCAAGGGAAGAAATCAACAGAAATGCATGCATCACATTGATTGATGAGATGGAGCAAGATCTACACTGAGTGGACAATTCACAATACCATACAAAAGAAGAAGCATAGAATGATAGAGAATAAAAGAAGAAGCACAAGCAAGTTAATAAATAAACAAGCTGATAACGATGGAAGGTCCTACTTCGTCCTTATTAGTAACTACTTGTTGTGGGTCTTGTGGCCAACTACGAAAGCACTATTTGTATATATATTTCCAATAGATTTAAATGATAAAGATGATAATGCAAGTAGTTGAGATCTCCATTTTTGTCAAGGTAAAATTGTGCATATAGTACTATAGTTGGTTTCAATCTTTATTGGGTACACAAATATTGGTAGTCTTTTTTTTTTATTAATCACAGTGATGTGGTAAAACCTAGTAGTTGTAGTAAGGACACTGGCGACATGCTGTTGTGAGCTCGTGTGCAGTGTGCTTGCTTCACTTGGTTGCAGACTCGTGACAGTGCACTAATATTGGTGGTCCTTGAAGAACACCAATTAACAATGATGGTAGCTAGTTTCCAATCTTCATGGATTTGAGACTTTTCTTATTAGGGTTGTTGTTTTCGTATGAGCGAATGTTTGTTGTAACATATGAGTGAAAATTTGAATGCTTATAAGTTACTATTTCCATTTCTTTTTAATCTATATTTTTCTTTTTAGTTAGGCCGATTCTTTTTAATCTACACGCTTTCACTTTGGTTCGGATTGGAGAAGCATTTTAGGTGTCCAAAATAATAATAATATGCTAAAATATTTAGGTGCTGAAATGAATTAGGGGTGTCTGAAATTTTTGAAAATATTTTGAACTAAACTAAACTTTTAACGTTTCTCTCTCTTCCTTTCTCATTTTGCTTCTTCTCTACCTTTTCCGGTATAATATGCTACTTGCCATTGGGACATTATACATTATTGTATCCCCTTTAGGCTCTAACTTATCACGCGATGTAAATAAATCATGTAATAGATATAGGGATGACACTTGGGTTGGGTGGGTGCAGAGGATGGTCCCTCCATACCTCCATCTGCATAAAATTTCCGTCCTTATCCCACCTCACCACCTCGAAAAATTCAACATCCATCCCCACCTCAACAGGTACCTATTTAAACTCATACCCTTACCCACCCCATTACACACATGGGTACCCGCCCGCTTCGTATCCACATCATACATACCTCATACCCGCAACGATCCTCCCAATAATCTCAATCTAACTAGTACTACAGCTGCAAAATACTCCCGCCCTAACCCGTACTACAGCTGGTGGTCTCTTCACTATTCACACAATCACACCTGGTGGTTCTTGCAATCTTGCTCCTCGGCCCTAACCACTCACCACCGGCGCCAACTTGTTCTCTCCGGCCTCCGCCAGTCGCCAACTCGCCACCGTCCTCACTGTCCTCAACTCTTCACGCCTGACGCCAGGTCTTTCGATCTTTTGTTTCATCTTTCAATCTTCGTTTCTATCTTTGTTTCATCTCTCTGTAATCTTATTTTCATCTTTATCTTTAATCTGCTTGATATTAAAAAGTTGCGAAATTAGTGTTTAAAATTTCGGTTTTGCTAATGTTCGACTATTGGTGCGGATTTTGGACTGTTGGTGATTGTAGAAAAGTGTGAATTCGATAATGTTGGACTCTTGGTGATTGTTGAAATTCCAGTTTTGTGAAGTGCGATTTTTTGGACTGTTTATATGTATAATTTCGGTTTTGATATGGATGAGATACAATCTGAATTTATGTGCGATTTTTATTGATATAGACTGTTGGTAATTTTTATTTTTGGGTCTTCTTTTAGATGATCATTTTTTATCGTGAAATATTAATAATGCTGAAAATTAGGCAAAAATAAAGAAATAGGCCTGGACTCGGACGGCCGGACAACTAGACTCTACAGACCCTAAGGGTCTAGTCCGGGTCTAATTTTCCCAGACCCGACCATTGCCCATCCCTAATGACAACGAGTTAATTTCCTAACATTTGAGAACTTGAATCCTCAAACCCTAACTTCCAAAGTCCCAAGGCACATTTGTACCCCTCCCTTCGCTTTTCCCGCGCATAACCAGCCTTGATGGCAAATTAATTTGAGAATGTGATTGATTTGGGGTTGTGATTTTAATATCAATTTACAAATTAAACGTAGCAGGGCAGTGACGGCAAGGAGGAAGAGATATGAGTGCGGCGACAGGGTTGAAGAATATGGTGGCAGCTGCTGCTTTGAGAGGAGTAACAGAGGCAAGGGCTCAAATATTTGGGCATGTACTTAACCCCATGTCTCAAAGATCTGCTCATAAAGTACTCAGGAAGAAGCTCATCGGTGAGAAAGTTGCTGAATGGTATCCCTACGACATTAAGCATGATGACCCTGTTGTCATGGCTCAGAAAGAAGAAGAGTATGACATTATCCATCCCTTTTATTTTTCTCTCTTTCTCTCTTTCTCTCTCTACAGATAGACTAGCATTTGTTTGCATATTTGCTCATTGGATTTATTTACCCTTTTTCCTTTTATGGCATGTTTGGTTAATGGTACTAAATGGTAGTAATAGTAATGGTTTATAGTGTAAATTTGTGAAGACATTCTCATATCAACAATTTACGTTAATGCTAATTTATCTCAAAACACTTTTCCTTAAAATTTGATTACCATCAATTATCACTTTCAGTGGTTATGAAAATTTAGGAAGGAAAACCCATATTTTGACATCAAGTTTATTACTATGGATATTAACTTGGAAATATCTTCACAAATTTACACTAAAAAACATTACTATTACCACTATTTAGTAACACTAAGCTAACATGCTGTTTAAGGGCGGTGATTGTTGGGATCCACTTAGAAGGGGAAAATCTCGACTCATGCATCTGATCCAGATAAAACTTTGTCTATAGACAATAATAATTAGTTGAGTTCAATTGGGCCGTGTTAATAACTTTTTAATTGTCTTGGATAGATGTATTAATCTTGGACCCGACCCCATTTAATTGCAATTAAGGCTTTGACATGGTTGTTGTCGTTGGTGATCATTGGAGGTTGGGGTAGTAACCATGTTTATGTTGAAGTGAATAACCATGTTCATCTTGAAGTGAGTAGGGAGGGAAAGAGAAGATTCCAATCTTCATAACCTTTCAATGAACCAAATCCTTCTATTGTTGGAAACCTTTGGAGGAAAAATTCAAGACCACTCCTCCCCCCCTTCCCCCATGGTTGCTATCAGAAAACTTCAAAGCCATTAGGAGAACAATTTTTTAGGGGAGGGAAGAAGAGGAAAGAAGAGAGTAGGGGAGAGGAAGGGAAGAGTTTTCTTCTAAATTTAGAGGCAATTGATTGGGTAGAAGTCACCTTTTCACCAATTAACTCTCAGAGGCTTTATGCAAAATCAGGTTTTTCAAATCATTGCATTATTGCATATGATTGGTAGTTATGCTCTGTGGTGAATGTGCTTGTATTTCTTCGAAAGAAATTACAGCTTCGGTAGAGGACTCTAAATATGGGTGTCATGACCAGTAAGACATGAGATCGAGTGTTATGAATCTTTGTTGAGAGATATAATAAAATAGGAAGCAATGAGCTCCCTCTGTACATGAGTATATTTTTTCTTATATATTGAAAAGAATATAGAAGATTCTCTTTAATTGCGAATAGTTTCAAGATTCCAAGTGAGCAAAATAAAAAAGATACGAAGTGAGAACTCTATAGTCCTGTTAGATCCCTTTTGGCTTGTGAGGAATCCATTTCCAACCGATTATCTATGTAGGTTTGCTAATTTATGATCAACGGAACCACTGCAATGCTGCTATGTAGAGTTTTGATATCTATCAATTTATCTGAACTTCTGTTAATTAAACAGCGGAGCTCCTTGAAGAATAACTGGAAGAACCTTTTAAAACTTTTTGTTGACATTAAATTTTCCTGAAGAAAGAACTTTTCATGAATTGCATGGGTGTTCACTCACTGATCTCCGTAGCTGTCATGAGCTGTACTTGTGATTAAAGTTTAAGGATTAGCACCCGAAAAAGCTAGCTTGCTATCTGCTGCTTGTCTCCCGAGATTCATTAGTTTCTGAGATCTTCGGGAACAATGAGTTTGCCCAAACCAATTTCCTTCGTTATTGGGGGCTTTTTGAGTCAACAAACAAGTCCGAGCAGATGAAGTCATTTCACAGAGGCAGATAGCAGAAGATCTGATTGTAATAAGTTTGCTACAAGATTGTAGGACAATAGATGAAAAGGCGAAGCAGAATGGACCTCATGGTCTAAGAAGATTGCAAGTGCTGCTTGAGAGTTCATTATAAGGTCATGGACCTGTTAGAATAAGTTGTTACTTCTACTGTAAATAGATGATGCTTTAGAGGGAGGCACTGACCTGTTCAAGTATCAGTTTAGCAACTCACAGATCTGTACTCATACGATACCCGTTATTGGATATGTAGATCAATTAACAGCCCTAGTTATTTTCCTTCACTGAAAGACTATATAGTATGTATGGATCTAGTACGTGACTGGGGTAAGCTACTCGTCTAAAACATACTTTTTTATGAACATGTGCTTGTTGCACTCAATGGCCGTTTCAGGGAAAGAAGACCGAGCTTAGTGGTTTGAGATAGTATAAGAAGTATATGAAGGTAGAGCCTGTCAGCAAAGTAGCAGCTGACGGGAATATTGTTGAGGCTACTGTTTATTGAGAACAGTACATTAAGGAATTTAGTGGCACTCCTAATTAAACCCCTTGCACTCCCATACGCTGCATAAGGGAGTTTACCCTTCATTCCAGGAATGAAAAGAGTCATACCTTGCTTTTATCACTTTACTCACGAGAAGATCTGGCCTGTTGTACATTCTTTATGCTTGCTTCAACACTAATGCAACAAGGCAACTGGCGTTCCTCAATTCCAAAGCACCTTTAAGTCTATGAGTCTTTAACTGTACTCATACGATGCCCGTTATTGGATATGTAGATCAATTAACAGCCCTAGTTATTTTCCTTCACTGGAAGACTATATAGTATGTATGGATCTAGTACATGATTGGGGTAAGCTACTCGTCTAAAACATACTTTTTTATGAACATGTGCTTGTTGCACTCAATGACCGTTTCAGGGAAAGTTGACCGAGCTTAGTGGTTTGAGACAGTATAAGAAGTATATGAAGGTAGAGCCTGTCAGCAAAGTAGCAGCTGACGGGAATATTGTTGAGGCTACTGTTTATTGAGAACAGTACATTAAGGAATTGAGTGGCACTCCTAATTAAACCCCTTGCACTCCCATACGCTGCATAAGGGAGTTTACCCTTCATTCCAGGAATGAAAAGAGTCATACCTTGCTTTTATCACTTTACTCACGAGAAGATCTGGCCTGTTGTACATTCTTTATGCTTGCTTCAACACTAATGCAACAAGGCAACTGGCGTTCCTCAATTCCAAAGTACCTTTAAGTTTATGAGTCTTTAACTGTACTCATATGATGCCCGTTATTGGATATGTAGATCAATTAACAGCCCTAGTTATTTTCCTTCACTGGAAGACTATATAGTATGTATGGATCTAGTACATGACTGGGGTAAGCTACTCGTCTAAAACATACTTTTTTATGAACATGTGCTTGTTGCACTCAATGATCGTTTCAGGGAAAGTTGACCGAGCTTAGTGGTTTGAGATAGTATAAGAAGTATATGAAGCCTGTCAGCAAAGTAGCAGCTGACGGGAATATTGTTGAGGCTACTGTTTATTGAGAACAGTACATTAAGGAATTTAGTGGCACTCCTAATTAAACCCCTTGCACTCCCATACGCTGCATAAGGGAGTTTACCCTTCATTCCAGGAATGAAAAGAGTCATACCTTGCTTTTATCACTTTACTCACAAGAAGATCTGGCCTGTTGTACATTCTTTATGCTTGCTTCAACACTAATGCAACAAGGCAACTGGCGTTCCTCAATTCCAAAGCACCTTTAAGTCTATGAGTCTTTAACTGTACTCATACGATGCCCGTTATTGGATATGTAGATCAATTAACAGCCCTAGTTATTTTCCTTCACTGAAAGACTATATAGTATGTATGGATCTAGTACATGACTGGGGTAAGCTACTCGTCTAAAACATACTTTTTTATGAACATGTGCTTGTTGCACTCAATGACCGTTTCAGGGAAAGTTGACCGAGCTTAGTGGTCTGAGATAGTATAAGAAGTATATGAAGGTAGAGCCTGTCAGCAAAGTAGCAGCTGACGGGAATATTGTTGAGGCTACTGTTTATTGAAAACAGTATATTAAGGAATTTAGTGGCACTCCTAATTAAACCCCTTGCACTCCTGTACGCTGCATAAGGATTTACTCTTCATTCCAGGAATGAAAGAGTCATACCTTGCTTTTATCACTTTACTCACGAGAAGATCTGCCCTGTTGTACATTCTTTATGCTTGCTTCAACACTAATGCAACAAGGCAACTGGCGTTCCTCATTTCCAAAGCACCTTTAAGTTTATGAGTCTTTAAATCCTTCTTCCAAAATATGGGAGTTCTCATATGGTGATGTGCTAATGACTACCAAAACCTCGATTTAGCTGAAGTTCTGATTGAAATTATCTGGGAACAAATGACCAAAGCATATGACTCATATGAGTGACTAAGGCAACACAAGATACTCTCATCATATACAATTTGCCTTGAACTGTCCCTGTTATATTCCTTAAGAAGATTCTGAATTATCTTCTTTTCCAACTGTGGCAAACAACAAAATTCCGAATTCCATCCTTGTGGAATCTAATGTTATTATGTGATTAGTTCTGCGAAAATGTAAACGAAACTCATTTCCGGATACTTAATACATGCTGTTTTTCATGGTATAAGGAGAGCTTTTTTCATCCGTAAACATTGAAAGCAAGTTGAAAGTGCTTATTTAGTATTTGCTTCCATAGTGTGTCAACGTTACCTTCTTTAGTTATTTGTTTTGATTCTGGCGAGAATTGAGGTGGATGAAGCTCAGGAGCTATGCACCCTTTAGAATTAACATGGCTAGTCCATGGATTATGAGTTTGAATACACATTATTGTGCTCAGACATTGTTTGGGAGTTGGGACAGTCAACAGATGGAGAGAGTGCACAAATCCAACGGATCTTCAGTACCTGGACACATGCTTTTCCAGTGACTTCGATGATGATGCCAAAGAACAGAGTATAAGAACTCCTACTAAGAGACAAGGAAACTTAATCAAATTCTTCAGAAACATCTGATTTCTGAAAGTTCGTTGTTATGCGTTCTTTACTTTCATATAGATAAACTTTGACCGGAAGAGAATTTCGGTTCGGCCGGCCAGCTTGTGGGCGACGCCTACCAACTTCCCCCCCCCCCCCCCCCCCCCCCCCCCAAAACCAAAAAAAAAAAGAGTTCAGGACCTTTTAATAAGGTCTGCACTAGGTGTTCACGTTGTTTGGCTTTCCTGAGATTAATAATTCAGTTGCCACACAGATTCTGCAGGGAATTTCTGCTTTCTGTATAAATGTAAAGCAGGAAGGGTCTGGGATGGATAGTGGCAATAGATGGAATTAGATCCTGTAATTTCAGTATTCCAAGCCATAGTATTTTCACCATCAAGCTCATCTTGCTCCTGCCTCGCGCTCTACTCTTTTGAAATAGAATATAAGATACACAGAGTATCAGTCCCCAGGAAAAGTGGAATTATGAGCAGAAGACGGGTTATAGGGATGAGGGAAACTGAAGAAATGGGGTATCCCCCCTCTCAACATCAAACAAAATAGAATACTCTTAGTATTTGTTTTTCTCTCTTGAAAAAGAAGCATTAGTGTTATTGAACATCAAAATAACCAAGAGTTGCATTAGGTTAGTGATCTGGTATTTAGAAGATACTTGAAAGTTTTCTGGGTGGTATCTCATACTTGTTTATATGTTACTTCTTACATCCTTTTGTTCTGTTGACTTATCTACTTCTCTCCAGGCGCTTGAGTAAGCTTGAAATGTTGAAGCGTCGTGGAAAGGGACCTCCAAAGAAGGGGCACGGAAAGCGTGCTTCTAAACGCAAGTAGAGGCTGACTGATGGCACCCACAGTAAGAATAATTGAAGCAGTTGCAACAGAAAACTAGATTTAGAGCTTTTGAATATGGTTCATTTGCATGGGATGTTACCCTTTAGTGATACTCCACAATCTTTTAAGCTTCGGTTGTTTTGGACTTATTTTCAGCCAATGCAGTTTCTCGTAGTTCAGTTAGGTTTAGTTCGGTTCATGCACTCTCTTATGTTTAGTTTTCTCGCTTTTCAGTTCCTTTTGTACCAAAAGGACGGGGCCTAAATTCGATCTAGATTTTGTCAAGCATAATCTCCGCATCAGATAAACATTCTAAATCCCATGACTTTTTTTAATTAATTAATTTATTTATTCAAAAGTGAACTATTCTCAAAATTGTTTATAATAATCATCCAAAAGTTAAAGATTTGTTTTTCTATCGCTTTTATCTAATAGTACTTCTCTTTACTCATACTTTTATCATACATACAAAGTTTGAGAAATTTCTAATCATATATAATATTAAAGGAAGAAAAATTATGCCTACGTGTCAAGCCACCATTATTCAAAGTCTCACATTGCTCCTCGATTTCTCCTTTACACTTCATCAATCTGCCACGTGTCATTAGCCTTAAGATCTCTCATTTTCAGCTCATAATTTTAGGCGTAATTGAATTCCTTTTATCCATGTATCTAGCATTTTAGGCAACAAATCAGTTAGATGTTAGGATTTTAAAATTAAATCAATTACTTGCCACATAAGTGTAACCTTTAAGGAAATAAAATCAATTATATCCCTTAACACACTGGTCATAAGTCAGTTTTAAAAATATATTTTAATTACACGATATGATAATAAAAAATTAAATCATGAGCTAATATTCAACCATGATTTTAAGAGAAACATCCTAAAATCTTAAATTTATAAAATATTCCCCCGTATTTCAATGTGTTTTATTTCATTTACGTACCTATTTATAGATGTATATATCACGATTAAAAAGATTGTTTAAAATGTTGTAAAAAATGATTTGTATATATCATGAAAATAATTTATATTTTATATTATTTCAACCTTAAATGCATGAAATCTGATTATTATGGATTTAATAAATTTGGAACAAAAACAACTACTTAAAAAAAACAATTCCCGTGCATTATGCACAAGTCCAAATCATATCTCAAACGTATAACTTCTTGCCATAAAGTAGAAGGGGCAGGCAAAAAAATAGAAAATACAGAAAAATTTTTTGTTGGGAAAAAATTATAGTACGAAGTGACATGTGTTTCTTGTGTAACTTTTAGTAATATAATATAGATCCTAATCTATAATATATGTGACTTTACACAAGATACCATGAAGTACAAAAACGACTATTAGATGTAATTAAGTATACCTAAAATAGTATTGAACTTCAAACATATTGAAAAAAAAACAATGAAATTATGCGTACAATCTACAAGGGTCTAAAGCAATATGTTCAAAATGTAATTTTTCGACAAGTTAAAACTAATTGTTCCCAACTATTATATCTAGATGAATAATAAAATTTATTGGTAAAAGCGGTAACTTTTAATCTTAAATGGATCACTTCTAGATTGAGAAAACTGATGTTTGTGGCACAAAGTTACCCTCAAGTAACAATTACTTAGGGCCTGTTCTCTTCGGCATAAAACAGCTGGACTGAACTAAACTGAACTGAACTAATCTGAACTGAACTGAACTGATCTGGACTGAACTGAATTTAACTGAACTGAATTAAACTGAACTGAATTGAAATGAGTAGTGATATGTGAGAGTAAAAATATTGTCAAGAGCTGAACTGAACTGAACTGAACTGATATGAACTGAACTGAATTGAACTGAACTGAAAATAAGCTGGGGAGAACAGGCCCTACTGTATATTTGTGGTACTAAAGAATTTGTATAAATAAAAAAGTTAATCGATATTTTTTTTAGTTTTCTAATCAACAAAAAACTTCCCGTGCATTTTATCATGACAATAGTTACATCAACCACTGAACACAGGGTCATAAGTCGGTTTTAATTATTCGGAGGAGTGTTGGAGTATTTTTATTGATCGGTCATATGGGCCCGGGTTGGACATCCAATTGCTTTGATTTGAATTATCCGGAGGATATCTTATACTTAAGATGTAAAAAGTAGGTCCGATTTTATTGCCAAATAAGAAATAAAAAGATGTTTTGTTAAAAAAAATATATGTCACACCATGACTATGATCAGAGGTTAAGTATAATAAAAACAATAACTTGATCTTTAGTCTCGAAGTGGTCTAAGGTGGGCTATTATGAATCATCTTAACAAATAATATCCATGACCAATACATATTAATTTTTTTTTTATAAAAAAAAACAGAGTTAGGGGTTGTTCTCTTTAGCATAAACAACTGAACTGAATTGAACTGAATTGAGCTGAACTGAATTAAATTATAACTAATAATAATGATAATAATTTAGGAATTGAAAATTGAACTGAAAATAAGTTGGGGAGAACAGTACCTTAAAGTGAGAGAAGTAAGACAAGAGACAATATATGAAACAAGAAATTAAATAAGGTAAAAAAAGTGAAAACCAACATAGAGGGTCGGTTCACTTCAACTTATTTTGACAAAACTATGACGATATAAGTTCAAAAAATTTAGATGATTAGGTGATCCAACGGGCTGTCAGCCCTCTAATTATTGAAATTTCCTTGGCCAATAGTACATTCAGACATTAATTTTATGATTGTTCTCTCTTCAATTTATTGTATATATATATTAATATTACTATTTTATTGTGTCTAAGCGGGTTTAACCTTAGGATCACTCAAAATTTTCCCACGCTCTTACATTCAAATGAAACAAAAATTATAAATAAATCCACTTATGAACTTACGCTTGATATTAATATCATTTTTTATAAAAATGTAGACTTTGAATTTGGCCCATTCTATATAAAAATCCTAAAATAAAGGATTAGCATAGAAAGTGAAACATGACCCATGTGCTTAAATTATAAAATATAACTTTCTTTATTGAGTTTCGAGACACTAATTGAGAAGGTGAATCAACAAAATGAGTTAATTATATATCAAATAAAGAGGGATTTATAAGTATTCAATTTTAGTTGGTCTATAAGAGTAAAACTGTCGTTGAAAGATCATAAGTTATCGAATTAGAAAAGTTGTTAATTTGCCTATGCACTTTATTTTGACAACTTCTTTTTTTTGATGTAAAAGATAATATTGAAATGTAAATCATATGGAGAACTTATAAAACACACACATTATACAAGTACTGTATATTTATATTTGTTTACTTTATAAAATTATCATTTTCTAAACCATTCTTAATATTAAAATTGTGGTGGCTTAATATATTTTAAAATTGTTTTTAGGAAGAAACTAATGAGTAAGGATTATTTCGAGTAGCAACGGGGAATAAGGTATTTATACCCCATATGGTACTTATTCTGTCAGTTGGAACAAAATTTCTTATGATGTTTCAAAAAAGACAGTTTTTTCAGCCATGTGTTAAAAGTCAAGGACAATCCGTATCACATGATAAGTTTATATCTCCCGAGACCAGTTCTTAGTCATGGCTAATTTTATGTAGCCATTTATCAGTCACGAGTAAAAATTGCCTAATAGTACTAATTTATGAGAAACATGGGAAGTCTAACACTTTAAGGCCATTTCGAGTAAAAAATGAGGACTGTAGTGTGGAGAGGGTTTCTAAGACAATTGACCCCTAAGTGGTTAGTGGGATAAGACCAAGTTCGTGCAACTTTTCTCCCTTTTTGAAGCAGTTGAGATAATTAATTTACCTTTGTCATCTCAACCCTTAGATGATGCTTTGTGGGGCTACCCAAAATTGGTATATTATATTCAATTATGTCATCACTTTATTAATTTTTCAAAGAATTCCCATACATAAGTTATTAGCGGTTCAATTGTATCGAAAGTGTGGAGAAAATATGGAATTTCAAAGTTCCTCTTAAGGTGTTGTTGGCTGTGCTTATGACTATGTTATACAACCTCCGTTCTTTTTCTACTGCAATAATTGAGTAATTTTCACGTTTGCCAATGCACTATTTTAACTATTAATTACTTTTTAGTAAAATTATACAAAATTGATATTCTGAAAGTATATATCGAGACGAATCTAACAAGACCCCAGATGACAATATTTTCCTTACATAAAAATCATAATGTGTAGTGAAAGGTTATTATGGTGAATGGATAGTGTAAAAATCTCATTTTATAATATTATAAAAATAGAATGGAGGGAGTATATTCTTAATAAATTTTGTTTTGCACTAAAAAGAAGTCTTCCAAAACATATGAGTATTATTTATCTGTTAAACAACTCTATAACTAATATAAAGGTGTATATCTCTTAAACACAAAGTTTTTTTATCAAGTTAATGTAAGAATCGTTTACAAGTTTTCATTATAGCTGATACATATACATTGTTATTATACTAAATAGTTCCCGTGCATTATGCACGGGCCTAAAACCTAGTATATGTATAAAGTTCGATGTTTGCAATCAACAGTTCTCTGTTTCATCAATAGATCGCATCTTGTAACTCAAACAGAAACTTTAATAATGTAAGAAAGATCTTCAAGTTTTAATCACAAGGAAACTTCAAAAAGCCAACACGAACACGTCAATACTTTTTCTAGTAAATTCAAAGTTATGTTGATTTTAATAACGGGTTAGCAACAACAGCTAACCTTTCGTACCGTGGTCTGGCTAGTTCAGATGGTTGTCCAAGCTGCAATTTGGAACCTGAGACATGCCAACACCTTTTCCGCTTTTGTCATCTATCCACGTTAGCATGGCAAACTAGCCAACTGAGTATTAGTTCCAATGTCACTACCCTTGTGAGCTTTAAAGACTGGCTCATTGCATGGATACACTATTTCTACCAGCAGGATGGATACAATGGCCATCATCTTCCATTGTTTGTGGCTATTTTATGGGCTATTTGGCAGGGACGAAATCAAAAGGTTTTCAACGGAACAATACCTGATCTGCCTCTAATCCGTTCACTTCAGGACAAAGGTATCCAGCAACACTTTACCTTTCTGGCTACTCCTATTCCTCAGCTTAAGTTCTTACATGAGGCACCAGGTCCTCCAGGGTTTCTTTTCGCACATTTTGGGTTATCCTTCTCCGGGGTACCACAGTTACAGATACAAGTGGATGGGTCCTGGAAGAAGTCTTCTCCTTTGGCCGGTATTGCCTGGGTTGTTGATAACGTTAGTACTAACGCAACGGAGGGCCAAGGTAGCTGCATTTATGCTGAGTCAGCCCTGGTGGTTGAAGCCCGGGCTTGTCTGGGGGCCTTGCTTTGGGCTCAAGCTCGGGGTTATTATCAAATTTTGATCTACACAGACTCCGAAATCCTGGTACGGAGTTTGATTCATCAAGCCACACAACCTATTTCAATTGCCTGGACTCTCAACGACATTCGAATCCTGGGACAACAACTCCGATGGTGTCGGATTATCAAAGCTAATCGGCAACAGGTGCAGAGGGCACATGAACTGGCCAATCATGTTCGCCTAGGACAGATACCAATGGCCACCCTGTAGTTGGTTGTTTTTGTTTTATGTTCTTGTATGTTTTACCGATGTTCAAAAAAAAAAAAAAAAAATTTTCCCATTTTAAAATAGATGACGTAGTTTGACTTGTATTATATTTACACATTCTCTTTTGATCATGTTTTTGTGAGTTTTAGATAGGAATAATATAGCCGTGTGTGATCTTATTAGATCCGTCTTGATATATATACTTTTATAATTTCAACTTTTATAATTTTACATATAAGAAATTAAAGATATTAATAATTAAAATTATGTGTTAGCAAACGTGTTAATAGAAGTATGTGAAGTATTCTAAAACAGAGAAAGTATGATCTCTGTTTCCAAATACATGCATCATTGATTTTTTTTTGAAATATTCATATAAAATAACTTTGGCCACATTTCAAGCTTATATATAAACACAAATTCTTGGGTGTAACTTTACACCATAATATATAGTTTAACCTCCAAACCACCGTTTCTTTTGTAAAAACAAAAAAAAAAACTCAAATGATATAAAATAAATGACAAAGTAACGTGCGATTCATATCATTATCTGTATAATTTATGCCATCCTTGTTGAAGTGTATGTCATTAGGCATGTTACACAACAAGTTATAATGTATATGTTACTCCCAAGATGCACTTATATATAAATAAAATTGTCGCCATATAATATATTGTTGGATTAGTCTAGAATGTATTTTTCAAACTATTAATCTTTTATATTATTTTACTAATTGATAATTAGAGATATTAACAATTAATAGTGCATTGACATGTATGTAAGTCAAAATTTGTAGGAAACTGAGGAAGAATATAATTTTAATTTAATTATAAAGTCAATTTAATCAATAATGTAAATTTATTTGTATTATTTGTAATCTACACGTGTTTCAAGATATAAAAAAAATGGTAAAAAAATGATTGGATATGAAATAAAGGATATGACTACTTTTTTTTTTTTGAGGAGAGGATACGACTACTTTGTTGAATTGTTGGCAGATAACTGAAAAGAAAAGGATAATAATAGAGATTAAGGCGTTAAAAAAAAAGATACAAAACGAAAAAATAAGTCCACATCTTGTAAATTAAACCAAAATATTACAAATATTAAGCATGCGCGAGTTTTCAACCGCTGTCATGATGTGATTGTGATAAAACAACCTAGTAAATGTACCTCTAGACCAAAGTGTAACACATAAATATTCTAGGCACTAAATATTTTTTAACTATTGTAAATAATCGCACTTGAACAAAATATAAATTTTTTTTTTTTTTTTTTTTTGTGGAGTATGTGCCACCAAGACATCTTAACAAATGAACCTTGATTATAGTGTTAGTCAATATCGAATGAAAACACACTAATAAGTAAGAAGTAATAACATTGGATATTTTGCTCGAATAAGAGAGGAAAAACCGACATATTAATGATATAAATCTTATAGGTTAATGAAATCTCTCTCAGTCCATCAGTCTAGCCCAAGACTAAAGCCACCCTAATAAATTAGACCCGTTTTACGCCCTACTAAACGGAGCCTAAATTAGACCTGTTTTCAATCAGACGCAATCTGAGACAGTTTGTCAAAATTCAATAAGTACATTAGAATCAAGCTTCTAAACCACCGACACTCACTTTATCTCATCCAACGCCTCGCTCCATCTCAATTAACTCTAGATTTTAGCAACCTACTCGACCCACTACCCATCCTATTACTCAAAGTGTGGTCTTGTACACGATTTTTCCCACCCCCACCTTGCTAGCCACCTCTATAATAACCCTTCACCATATTTTTGATGTCATCTTCATCCTTAAATATATAAGCTAGTAACAAAAAGGATTCTAACCTATATAGCACGAGTATTTTTTTTAGGTCACGTACCCGATACATATCTTATATGGACACGCGTATTCATTTCTAAAATTTTGAAATCTCGCCGTTTTTCATCCCTGCACACGAATCCAAACCTATACCCGTATCCGTTTCTTTGCAATAAAAAAAGTATTCGTCCTAGAGCTGATCATTTTGGCCCGTCCCGTTTTTAGGCAGATTTTTTTCGGCCCACGTTTGGGCGGGTTTTGGGCAAGCCAAAAACGATTTTTTAGTTTATTTTTTGGCCCAAAAATTTAGACCCAAAATAACGGGCTTTGGGCACAAAAAATCGGCCCAGCCTGACTAATGGGCAATTTTTTTTTGCCGCGGCCCCTCCCGTAATCACCTCTAATCCGTCCCAAGTCCCAACTGCCCCCAGCGGTCCCAAACTCACCTCCAGGCTCCAAGTCCAACCATAAAAATTGCGTTTGTTTGTTTTAGAAATAAACCACCGAGGCAACAAATCAAAAAGTTGCGTTTTCTTTGTTCCAGAAAAGTCAAAAACCTCCTTTTCCCCTCTTTCTGGGTTCAATCTTCATCTTCTTCTTCGTCCCCAAACAACAACTTCAAGGGTTGTAATTTTATGGATTGTTACAGAATCAGATGTTCTTCACCTCGTATCATTACTTCTCAGCCTTACGATCTCTCCAATCCTCTTTCTTCTACATTCACGCCTTGGTTTCGCTACCTCCGTTTTAGCTTTCCTGACTCACATTAAGGTAGTTTATGTTTTCTTAACATCATTAATTGTTGTTTGATAGTACTCTAATTGTTATATTTAATGTACTAAATTTCCGAGCTTTGAATTAGTGATATATGGAGTAGTTTTCTACATAAAGATTTCGTATACCTTATTTAACTCGAGTTTAAGTTTGACCGCAAATTTGTGAATATATACAATAAATTCTAGCATGTAAGGTGTTGGATTTATCTTAATATATTTTTACAAGATTTCAACTTTATATGATTAGAGATATTGATGCTCAAAGTTGTATATTATAATTAGAGATACTAGTAGTCAAATTTTATATGACAATCGTGAAAGTCAAAACTTTGCAGCTTAAAAAAGTGCCGAAGTATGTACTTCTTCCATTTTTCTTATACTTGCAACACTTTGTTTTTCAACTCCAATATAAAATTTGGGTAGGTAGAGAGGAAAAAAAGAAAGAGCATCCCATGTGATTGGAGAGAGATGTGATTGGAGAGAGATAGAGAGAAAGGAAAAACAAAAGTAGAAAGTTGTAAGTAATTAATTATTTCCCGTTTAGGGAAGTGTTGCGAGTAATAGAAAACGGAGGAAGTATGAATATTTAATTTGCTTCTAGCTCATCAGCTGTTTGATTAATCAAGCATAGTAGATTTTATTGGTGTAGTTTTACCCTTTTTATTTGATATTGATTTATGTGGAATTATTTGAAATTACGCAGAGTTAGAATTTTCTAAAAGTATATCATAGAGGATATGTCATGAGTTTCATAGTGCCTTACTGCCTTTTTATGTTGCAAACTTTTTGAGTACGCTTCTATCAGTTTATGTGCTATCTGTCAGTTTTGCTAAATGATGTTCCATTAGATTTCAGGTTTTATTGTTGTAGAGAGCTCAGACTTATTGGAGGCGTCAGGCGCGTAGTTCTTGTACAGTATATATTTTAGTTCAAGGAGGATATAACAGCTCTTGGATCGACCCTTGCCTCTTTAATTGAGGTGCATTATCACAAACAAGGGCGATCCAAAGATGTCACGGAGACAAGCAAAAACCTCTGGTTGGACTGCATTTGACCAGCAGCAAAGGCAGCAAAACAATCGTAGAGCTCGTTCTATTGATGAGCCCTTTCCTTCGCTGCCAAGTACAGTTCAACCGGCAAATTCTTTTTCTAAAAACAAGCACGGCCAAGTAAAATCATTCTCGTCAGTTATACTGCCGTCACTAGATTTTTCAGCTCCTTTACAAGATGATATGAAAAGTAAGCCATCTGCAGCTGGTAGCTCTAAAGGCCCTCAAATCAGTGCGGTTTCTCAGGACAAGGAATTTGATATGGTTTTTAGACAGCTCAAAGAGCTATTCGGTTGGGCTGATGATAGTTTGATCGAGGATATAATGGCTGCTACTGGCAGTGACTTTGACCAGGCATCATCCTTTCTGAAAGCCATGGTGCCTGATCAGCGTTCAGAGGAACTTAAAGTTGATGAGGTGGGAGATTATAGCTGTGATTCTATAGAACCTTCAGACAATGGAAAATTAATGCATGAAAGGAAAGACGTGTCCTGGAAAGAGATTTCCGAACCTGCTAAGATGTGCTCTGTTCTGGAGCCTCTTGTTGGCAATAACAACAACAATGGGATCGATAAATTTACTCTTTCTGCTGAAAACCTGTTCAATAATTGTGCACAAATCAACGCAATGCTGAGCCAATTGACAAGCGTACCTGTTGAACCTGAGTGGGAAGAGGATGATGTATACTTGAGTTGCCGTAAAGAGGCAATAAAGAAGATGAGGTTTGGTTTCCTTTTACCTGCTATTCACAAATCATTTATTATTATTTTTGGGTGTACAATGAGCTACAAAGTGCAATGATATTGACGAGATTCAATCCTAGGTCTTGTGTACCTCTCCTTAAGACTCTACCAACTAAGTAGCTAGCATCCATGTTAATGAGACTTTACATATAAAGAATTAAAAGAGGCTTACGTTGCTTAAATTTTGAGCTTGCTTTTGAGCATACCATCTATCTAATCATTTGGATGTCATACACATCATTTTTTTATTGACAATTCACGATTAATAGCGGAAATTTGGAAAGGCTTGGGACTAGGGAATGTTGTTTTTGGAATTGTCTAGGGGGAGTTGATGGGTGCATATATGCACACGTTGCATTACTAAGAAATATGGAACATAGCAAAGCATCTCTGCATGGGGTAGTAGGAGATGTGAATCATACATTAGGTTATCTTTTCTTTGACCCGTCCAAGAGATGGTCAGATCAGTTGGACTAAGAATGCTATGTGTTGAAGTTTTATCTTTTGCTTCCCTATTCCTTTATGGCACTTTACTGTTGGTGAAGTGATGAAGCAGTTAACGCTTTGTTTACACCATTTTAATTTGCAATTATCCTTTCCTTCCATTTTTATCTGTCCTTGGGTCATAAATTCGACTTTCATTCAGGCCAATTTTATGCAGCTAAAATTCCTAGTATCTCTTACCAATTACTATACAGTTATAATCAGTCGTAGTTGTATTTATTAAACTCTCACATATCTGTCAACAGGGCTGCTACCCGTCATTCCAAGGCAGCAACTAACTCCTTTTTACGAGGTGATCACATCTCTGCCCAACAGTTTTCTTTGGAAGCTCGGGAAGAATGGAAAGCTGCACAAAGTCTCAATGCAAAGGCTGCCTGTGAGATTTTGAGCATACGAAACGAGAAGAATGGGATATGGATTTTGGACTTGCATGGTCTTCATGCTTCGGAAGCAGTCCAAGCAGTGAAGGAACGCCTATATATGATTGAGGCCCAAGTGCTGTCACATAAGCAGTCCAAGCAGCCAAGGCCCTTGGAATTTCCAAACAGTTTCAGGACCAAGGCAGAAGTCTGGTGTGATAGATATTCTGACAAGTGCAATAAGTTGGAACAGTCAGATGAGCAGGCCTCCCATAAGCTGAAGCCAGTATGTTTAGAAGTCATTACAGGTACCTAGATGTCAAAAGCCACCCTTCTGGTATTAGAATGATTTAATGCTAATTCTCTCTCGTCCCCTCTCTCTTTATCTGGATCGAGAATAGCTGTGTGGGTGTTTTGAGAGAATTGGGGAGGGGGGACTCAATGATTTTAAGTTGATATAATTGATGGTCAGAGCCTCGGAGGTCGTCTGAATAGTCTAAAATAGAACCCTATTGCCTTATTTGCTCTGTCTTTCCTTATAAAATCCATACAGATTCTTCTGTTGGCATCATTGCTGTTGCTGTTTTGGTT
This sequence comes from Beta vulgaris subsp. vulgaris, assembly GCF_026745355.1. Lineage (NCBI taxonomy): Eukaryota > Viridiplantae > Streptophyta > Magnoliopsida > Caryophyllales > Amaranthaceae > Beta > Beta vulgaris. Next base: position 57,884,293 of record NC_079205.1, on the reverse strand, counting down.
GATTGTGGTTTTGCAGTGTTGGACTTGTAGTAGGTGGCCAAATACTCTTGATGCCTTTCTTAGTGTATGTTTTGCTCAGAGAATAGAAATTAAGAGTTATCTTATGCTCCCCTTTCTTTATCTTCTTTTGGCAAAGTCCCTTCTTTTTCTTTTTAGAATCCCAGGACTAAAATTCCACACTTTTTGTGGATTCACTCTTACCAGTTATATCGCAATGCATCATTGCCTTCAATTATCATCTTAGTAATAGTAAAGGCTATTAGACAACTTACATACTCTCTTAATAATGTGTGCAAGACATTAAAATGACTAAGGGGGTTACATTCCTCTTTCTTGGTGTGTTTGGATAACTTATAGGTGTTCCCTTTCTTCCCGAATCCTGAGTCCCGGGGTCAGTGACGATATTGGGGAGAAGCATATCTGCATGTGCAGAGATTTGAGTGCTGATTGACTTGCCTGCATTAATGTTCACTAGGATAGAAATTTGATGTAGGATCTTGTGCTTGCTAGTGGAGGTTAAAATATTTAGGATCTGTGTTACTCTAACTTCGCACTTTCGTCACCATCTATGTCAATATGACAGATTATGATATGATTATGAGATCCGTCTCTGTCACTTCCCCTTGTGATGGTAGACTAGTTGCAATTAAAGATGGAAAGTGGCTTGAGAGGGCAGAGAGGAGAGGCTTAGAGTAGTAATTTTGTTTTGCGTGAAAAGTAGAATATTGATCGCCTTATTAAAAAGATGGAATTGCTCAATTGTCGAGGCAACTATAATCGGTACAACTTTAGGGGACTGGGAACTTGAGTAGTTAATGTATAACTGGATCTGGAAAAATATATGAGCTGATACTGAAGCAAGTAATTGGGCTTATATTACATGCATGGCAAATTTAGTTTCATGTTCTTACTTTAGATTATTCTTGATCAAATAGTATCACCATATTTAGAATTATATGTTCCCATACCAGTATTAAAATTCAGGACAGTGATTGTGTTTTTGAATCTTGAACCATGGCTAATTGGATTCTTTGCTTCAGGCTATTTACTGTATTTAACGTCCATAGCTTTTTTCCATCACATTTTATGCATATGATTGAACTGCTGAGCAATTTAGTAAATTGTAACTAGTGGCCCAAATAATATTATGAATCTACTAATTTTAAATTCGAATTCACTCAATGCTTTTGCTTTGTTTTAGTTGATCTTCTCCTTTTGCAGGCATAGGGAATCATAGCCGTGGAGGGGCTGCACTTCCAACCGCCGTGAAGACCTTCCTTGCTGACAACGGGTGTGTGCTTGTGTTGCAGCTCGTTGAATCAGCTCTCTCAGTTTGCTAATTCTTGTATCGGTGTTGCAGGTATTGGTTTGATGAAGCGAGGCCAGGGGTAATTATGGTTCGACCTAAGTTCCGTCCAAGTTGAGACTTGCACTGATGGATCTTTTTATTTTGTTACAGCCCCCTTGAATTGTTGCATTGTTCGTTGAAGCAACTCCATTCATTCTTGGAATCACTCATGAGTACTCACCAATGTTTGTACAATACTTGTAAATTTAAACAGGATAAAGCAAAAGTTTCTAATTTCTATATTGATGCTTAATTAAATTCATTTATTTGTATTTTCCGAGATGCTGGAAATAGGATAAACTGTAAAGTATGTATTATTCATAATATGAGTGTTCCTAATTTGGTTGGCTGCTATTTCCAGATATGACATGATTCTACAAAGGACTTCGTCTATAATAATAGGGTTCCTTGATCTTGCACTATCACTTAAGGTGAATTTGGTGGGACGGAAAACATTTTCAACGGAATGTGGTTTTCAATTGAAAATCATTTTCCAGAGAAAAACTCAATTTTAGATTGATTTTCCCTAAGTTGCAAGGAAAGTAACTTTGCTTTGCATGTGTTTTCCTTTATCTGTGTTGTATTGTTTGATGAATGATGGAGAGGGGGAAAATGTAGGTTCTTTTAACTCCCTAGGAAAATGAAATTCAACTCATATTTTGCCTTGATCCGATCCATACCAAACAGAGGAAAGTGAGGAAAATAATTTTCCTAAAAAACATTTTTCTCTCAACAACACACACCCTTAATAATGTGGAATTAAATTCATCATAATCATCACAGGCTATTAGAATCAAACACAGACGACCTAATCTACCTAACGGCCTCTCTCTTTCAGCTCGTACTAACTAAAGAGTCGAGCCTGAGCCTCATTAATAGAACCATTAGTGACACTCTCGTGTCCTCAAATCTTCATAGTCAATTTGCCTATGTAAACGTGCATAAAAAAGATCACCATAAGGCTGCAAAGCATTCTCCTAGATGAGTTTTTGGCAGCTCGAGTTGTTTCATTTTTTTGAAAATCCCCTCCCCATAATAGAACTTATTCGACAAAGTTCGTCTCAAATCAGATATTTCCTGCAGCCCCTCCCACACCCCGAACCCAAATAAAAAAGCACAAACCGAAAAGAATTATTATTGCTGTTCTGCAAATATTTCAAAATTAAATGGCATTCCAACCAGAAGAGGATAATAGATGACAAACATTAAGATTAATAGTCAAGATCAAATTCTGGAACACATACATACCCAGGCATTTTAACTCAACATGATTACAAACTATTTCACAGGAAACTGATACATTAATATACCAGAAATTATTCAACAATATTGCCTGTCTGGAAATTTACATTTATAAATACAGATATATGTCTAGCAGGGGATATCTCATGTCCAAATTCTATGAATAGTCGAACGAAACTCTTGTCATCCCTAACCCAGCAACTTTTAATACAAAAATGATGTAAAAAGATCGATATAGAGAATATATCCGTCTGATAACAAAGCCATAACTCTAACTTGTAATAATAGAAACTTATGAATAAATATTCACATAATCACATGATATGGAGGAATATGAGCGCCAATACCACAATCCTTGCATGAATATATGTAATCCTTCTTCCAAATTCGATTTCCTGCTGGACGGTTGCCAGGTTCTCATAACTGATATGGACATTGATTTTCTAAATGTATATTCAATAGCAAATATTATATATTGAATCACAAATGTTCTATATTGAAACCAAAAAATCACCATCACAATGTAGCTAACAAATGATGGCAATACTTTGGTTTTCATATACAACATTTCTGATTCAATATGCAACATTAATTGTTGAATATACAATAAAAGAAAGAATGTTATGAACAAGGAATTTCTCTGCCTTCATACCAACTCCAAAACTGGTAACTTGCTTCAGCAAATAGAAAAGAAGGGGAAAAAGAATAGTTGTATAAATGAGAATGAAAATATTCACCGAACATGGAGCTCTTCATAGCTTAATCTACTTATGCTGCTTCATATGAGGGTAGAGTCCGAGTATGTGCTCCGGCATGAAGTCATGTCGTGTTAAGAGTCCAACGATTGGAGATCTCTGCATGAAGGAAGAGTTGTCATCAGTGATTGAATATTCTGCTCGACTTTTTACAGTCCAGGTGAAATTAGGTTTCGACAGTTTATCTTCCAAAATTGGTATTTAAGGTAAGAATATAAGATAAGGTATACATTATTTGAGCAAAAGAAAGGACATGCAACTGACTGATGATCAAAATCATATGTAATTTGCAAGGGAAATCTCTTAGTTAATATTATGTAATAAAATCTCATCCCCAATCATGTGATTTTCTTCACAAATTTCATTCCCTCAATACCACCTGTAAAGTGATAACGGATGGTAATGTAATTTTATTAAGAAATTCACAAATTTGGGGATCCACAAGCATTATTTAGTTTTAAACAATTTGGCAAATGGAAGCCACCACTTATTCTCCCATCTAATTTCACATTCCTTACCTTTTTTCCCCCTCATCTATCCACATTTTGTCTTCTTCCAACAACTTCTGAATGACCTTCTTTGGTTTTAATGAAAAGATGAGTAGTTATTTAAGAAACAAAGCTGAGTACTAGGGACAAACCTTTTGTTATGTAAAGGAAAGGCCAAATACAAACCCTAAGACCCCGACATATAAAGGTTTACTTTTCAAGAAGGGGAGGGGGGTAGAATTTTTAAAAGTGAAAGCGTAAAAGAGAAAAGCATGAGCTTACCCCTTGACTCTTTGGTACCACGCACATGTGTCTCAGTCCGATTTGCCTGAAAAGAACTTTTGCTTTGGCTAATGACATGGTCTCAAGCACGGTATATGGGGACGCATTAGTTATTGGATGGAGATCAATATACATTTCCATCTCTTCCTCTGTAATAGTTACGTCCTCCAATTTGAGCCCTTTCCCTGTCCCAGGCTTAGCAAAGTCAAATGGAGAGAACTTCTTAAGTATATCTCTACCGGACAGCCTCCTCTCCCGGGTGAAATACTTTGCCTTGAGTAGAACAAGCAGATGTGACCTTAGAACCAACCCACATAGCTCAGGTGTATCTGAGAAAGGTGGTTCATCAATTACAGGAAATCCGTTATGTCCGGTACTTTGCAAAGCATGTACAATAGACTCCACCTTCTCCACACCTGAAAACGTGACCAATGGACCAGAAACAGCATCCCCAGCCACCAAGTGCTTCATGTAAGGCTCTGCATGAGCTTCCAAATACGGTAACCCTTTTAGTTTTACTATTTGCTCATATACACCATGGTTAAAGCAATCTGCCACGGTTTTCGATATGAGGAGAACTATCATCACAAGAGGGAGCAATAATAAATTATTGGTAAGCTCAAGCAGGATCACACACAGAGAAACTGTCATTCTCATTGTTCCCCCAAGGAATGAGGCAGCTCCGAGAAGAGAGAAAAGACCCGTGTCAAGCACTGACACAGAGTGAAAGAGTCTACCCACTAGACGACCATAAACACCCCCAGCTAAAATTACAGGAATGAATAGTCCTGCAGGTACTGCAATTCCATAAGTGATGATCCCAAGGAAATAGATTGTGAAGAAGAAAATGAAGAGAGAAGGGATCTGAAATTCTCTAATGATGGTCGTGCTGAACAAATTACGAATAGCATCATCATTTGTGGTGAGGAAGAGGGAAGCAAGATCATTGTAATGGCCAGGTGGACATTGAAAGTTCTTGTAGTGTCCGATTTCACCAACAGTTGGGCACTTGGCTATTGAATCTGTAGGACAGGGAGTGCACTTCGCAAACCATGGAAGGCCAAAAGCACAGCATGTTGTCAGGAAAGATATAACGATAACAAGTACAACTCTGAAGGATGGACCTTTTCTGCAAGACAAGAGGCACAAGGTTAAGGTTTCTGATCTGTTCTTTATGTGAACATTACATTGTTTATTATCATTATCAAGTACCAAACAATGATTTTCAATTTAAAAGCCGGATGTAAGCTAAGAAGTCAAATTAACATACTCATTAATGATGCTGTAAGTACGGAGGACCTTGTCGACAAGATAGTTATAAAAGCTTCCCAGAACACCTCCGACAATTCCAAGAAACATGACCGCCAGAATATCATAACCGCCATAACTTGCTACCTCTTCACTAACATCATACATTATCAACCCACCCTTACCAAACAATCCACATTTCCCAGACCAGCAATATTGAATGAAGCTTCTCAAAACCATAGCAACCATAGCTGTGGTGAAAAATGTCCTCCAAAGAAGAGCGCTCCTCCACCTGAATTATATCATAATATATATAAACTTCACATGTCAATATGTCATAACCTTAAACTAATATGCCAAAAGTTCTACTTTTTATCTTTGAAAAATCTCCTTATTAAGTTATGATCATGCATGAAACCATGTATGATAAATTTGAATTCCTGATTGAGTTTTCTCCACCAAATTGTTGCATGAAACAACTACAAGTGCTTCGCTAGAAAGCATAGATAGGCATACCAGGAAGCTGCTTCTTCAAGGGCAAAGAGGACACCACCAACTGGAGCACGAAATGCAGCAGCCACACCAGCTGCAGCACCACAGGTGATCAAATCTCTCCGATCTCTATCATTCTTGAAGTATCTGAGCCAAGGCCAGGTCAATCTGTACTTGCGAGAGCCCCCCTGACCAAGTAAATTGGCGATGCAAGCACCAGTATGCACCATAGGTCCCTCCTTACCAACCACAAACCCAGCGGACACACCGAAAATAGAACCAAATATCTGAATATGAAACTTTATGTTAATAAATAATTATAAATAGAACTCTTCATGCCAAACTAACTGGCCAACTGTTTTGGCATTCTTCATGTCATTATTTGGTAAGAGAACTCCCAGAAAAACTTCTGCAGAAAATGCACAATTGCTGGCAGCAACAAATATAATTTTGGAAGAAGGGATAAAAACATTTTAAACTAAGGCATGAGGAAACGACTGCATGGATAATCACAAGCATAAACTTCCTAAACCGAGGATCATAATCCAGGAGGAAATTACTTTAACACATAAGCATATATTAAAAATCAATCTACTCAAGTCTGGATGAAGATGAGGATTCTGTTATGAGATATACAAAGAGATAGACATATAGTGGTGAAATATAAGAATGTTACCAATATAAGGATCCATTTAGAGGCAGGACATGCAGATGTAAATGTTAACATAACATACATCTCCATTATAAGCAAATCTTGTTCATTGTAAAACATGGTTCACAAGAAATTATCATGAAAAGTATCAGCATGTTGGAAGAGCAAAAAGGAATATCTCCACTGGCTATGCCCGTAACCATTAGATTGATCTTTCTCTTTTAGTTCCTTTCATGTCTGCTCTCCAGGTCCATCCATATCCAAAAGACAACAAAATTTAAGCCAAATGCTAACCTTTACAAAGAGTGTGCTTGGAGCCAAGATTGAGGGAGCATCAACACCGTTAAGATAAGATTTGACCTCGGGGATGCCAGATCCCGCAGCAGCAGGAGCCACAAAGGCACAAAGTGTTCCAGCAAGAGTGGCGAACGCGATGTTGCAACCAGCAAATGCAAGGAAAGCCTTGAAGTAACTGTACTGGAACATAATGCATAAAGGAAATACACTTAATTCATTTTTACAAGACAATCGAGTGCACAATGTTCTATCTTAAACTAATCTAGCATTATTAAAAGCAGGCACAATGACATCGCAAGAAAGATGTGGTATTGATACATATTTAACTATATTATTTCATAAACACAAGCAACACATGTGTGCATGAACACATAATACATGTATGTATATGGTGCGACTTACCTTCCCTGTAGCATCAGTTTGTTAGTGAGCAACAATTTGAAACCAGCTATATTTTCAACTGCAATATTACTAAAGAATCCAACGAGTCCAGTACTTAGTCCGATCAGGAGTGCTAATGCCCACTTCAGGAACACATACTGAAATATTTGAACCTTTTTCCTTGACCTCCAATCTTGCTTAAACAATTCATTTTCATTTATCCTGTAAAAGAAAACAAAAATGGATAATCATGTTACTTATATTGAAGCAAGTGCTAGGTCGAGAATTGGACAATTTAACAAAGCAACAACTAAAGAAGCACACATATGTCCGTTAAGCAAAGCCCTTGAACTCCGATGAATATCAAACACAGAAAATTTATCTCCCACGATGGTGGCATTTACACAAGGCAAGTAATCCATTAACCAGGCTATATATGTCAGTCATATAATGTACAACCACAGATTCTCAGGGTTAGCTATTTTGATTGAACTTCAAATAGCCAATCTACAGAATCTGGCACCCAAGACCCAACAATCAGAATTCTGGACTAAAAATGACATCTGGACTCTTCATATTTGACAGAAATAATTCCCTAAAAGAAGATCAAGCTGTGATTCGGCTAACATATATGCCAGATCCTTGCCCACATAGCATAGCAAAGAACAATGAATGTTCTGGTTACTGCTACACATTGTAAATCTCCTCAGTAACTCAGCTTTACCAATTCACAATTCATCATGCATGCCAAGAAAGACAGTCCATGGGTTACCAAGGGAAGAGATAAGCGGAGGGGAAGCACGCAATACATTTCATTAACCACCGAAAAATGTTGACTTGATAGTTGATAGCAAAAACATCAGTGAATGTTCGTTACTATGGGGTCTATTGTGTGTCTTAACTCTTAAGCCACAAGTATGATAATTTCAGTGCTAGATTCTTTGCATTTACATTATTTCCTCCCCCCTTCAAAGTAGTATGCTTTACAGATAAGGAAAAATTGGAGTAGAAACTGGATAGCCAGAACTCCTTACTCATAGTCAAGGCTCTCAATGGGGCAGGAATTGGCACCAATAACAGCAATCTGCGAGGTAGTATTTGTTCTTTTCCTCAAAAGCGGCATCCTCATCGATGACATGTTTCTCTCTGACATGGAAGACCATAGTCTCTCTTCCTCCTTACCATCCAATTCTCCAAGAAATTCCACATCATTCTCTTCATTATCCTTGTGGTCCACATCATTATGTGGATCCATACTCTTGTTACTATGGATGTATAGGATCACCCTCTGACCACAACTTGGCTCCTATAAATAAGAGTCCCCTGCAAATAGACATCAGATTGAGGGCCTAATTAATGACAAGACAACCGAAATCCAAAGAAAATACGAATGCAACTCGTACATCAGACACAGCACATAAATGCAGATTGCAATGCACAGTTAGTCTAAGTGATGCAGATTGCAACACACACAACCAGAACACAATGCATATTCAAAGGATCTCCTCCTCAAAATATGCAAATTACAAAACCATGAAAAAAGACTACCCACCAACTTCAAACTCCTGATTACATCAGACTGATATTGCAAAATCCTATATAGATTATTAAATATCAAAGATACAAAAAACAAAGGTTGACAGTTGATCATCAAATTCACTAAAATAGGGATATATGCTCCAAATCTAAGACAAAAAAGACAGAAATAAATCAACTTTGAAAGCAAATAAAGAATGCTCCAAAAAGTTCTAACAGGAGAATAGAGCAAAGTACTAGTCAACGCAGGTAAATTAATCAATCATATGGCACTTGCATAAAGTACAAGAGCTTTTTCATCATCAAAATCCAGATTAATATATAAACAACACCCAATCAAAAAACATACCAAAATGAATAAAAAGTTGTTCATGACAATCACAAGTCAACTCTAATTGCTTAATTAATCTTCAAGTATACTATAACATAATGAACTCCACAACTTCTAATAGTACAAAGAAGATGATACCTAACAAGATGAAATTTATTAACAAACTAAAAAAAAATCAATAAAGATAAAACTAGATAAGATTAATCAGAATTTTTTCCTTGGATAATGCAAAAATGGGTTTTAATTCCCAAAATATGCCCAAAAATATTAAAATTCCCTGCGTACCGTCCACGTAGGACGGCACGCGAGAATTTTTTTTTTAGTAAAACCGCTACTTGCAGTAGCGGTTTACAAGCGCCGAGAATTTTTTTTTTTTTAACTTAGGCAAAACCGCTACTCGGAGTAGCGGTTTAAAAAAAAAAAAAAAAAAAAAAAAAAAAAATTTTTTTTTTTTTTTTTTTTTTTTTGTAAACCGCTACTCCGAGTAGCGGTTTATTATGAAAACTGATTTCTGCTCACCATATTTTGCGCAGATAAACCGCTACTCCGAGTAGCGGTTTATATTTATAAACCGCTACTCGAGTAGCGGTTTATATTTATAAACCGCTATTCCGAGTAGCGGTTTATATTTATAAACCGCTACTCCGAGTAGCGGTTTATTTTAAAATTAAACCGCTACTTTAGTAGCGGTTTCCATGGGTTAAAACAAAAAAAAAACAATTTTCTCGCGTGCCGTCCTACGTGGACGGTACGCAGGGAATTTTAATATTTTTGGGCACATTTTGGGAATTAAAACCCACTTTTGCATTATTCAAGGAAAAAATTCAGATTAATCAACAAATAACGAATAAAGAGATAAAACATAAAAAATAGATAAAACCCACAAAAATTCTTCTAATTTTACTGAAAACCCATAAACAGAAAAGCAAAAGATTGAATTTTTAGAGAGATAGAAAACTGGCAACTCAGAATGACACTTACCCTTTGATCACAAAGAAATTTTCAGTGATTTTATATGAAACCCAAGTGAGAAATTCGCAAATCAAAACAATTTAAGAGAGAAAAATTCGGAAATTTAATTGGATTATTTACAGGCGGGGATGATTTAACAAAGTAGTAGCAGAAAAATCATAAAAAATTGAGATGATGTAGTGATTGAGATCAATTATGGACTGAGAGATAAGCTGGCAATTTGAGATTGGAGAGAGAAAATTGAGAAGAGCGTAAATCTTAAATAGCTGATGCAGTGTTGTTTGATTCTGCAGAAAAATAAGGAAAAGGTGGGGGCATACAATTTGAGGAACACAAATACCGGTTAAATGGGGATTAGGAAAATTTATTAGTTCATCAATAGATAATTGGATAGTAGTAAGAGGTGGCTTCATAGCCGACTCTTTCACATTATATTAATGTTACTTTTTAATTCTTTACTTTGAATGAGATTTTTTTTTTTGGTGTAGATGGAATCACCTAATTTGATTTGATGTAGACGGAATTTGATCACGTGTATATGACGCTCTTTTTAAGACTTTAACCAACTAACTAGTTGACATCTATATTTAGAGTGAGATTGGGTTTGTTCGGCTAAAATAGTTGTTAAAGTACTTGTTAGCTATATAGAAGTAGTTGTTAGCTGTTATAGTAGTTGTCAATTATTAGAGTTTGGCTGTGAAAATAGTTTTTTTGATAATAAGTGTTTGGTAAAACTAACTGATAGTTAAAAAACAATAACAAAAATAAATTATATTCAAGTTTCAAAAGCTACTCCAAAAGTTGTCTTTACGATAAAAGCTAATAATTATAACTTTTTCAAAACACTAGTCCAAACACTAAAATGTACTACCTCCGCCTTTTTTTTAGTCGCTACATTTTAACATTTACACAAGTCTTTTTTTATTTGCTACATTAGCCAAATATTTCTACTTTTTAGTATATAGTAGCCACATGTTATTTACCTTTATACCCTTATTTTTGTCTTCATCACACAAAAAGATAACTACCTTATACTTTATTGCTCTTCTTTTCAATGGTCTTTATATGTTTTCTTGGTCTGTGTGCTAAAGTAAATGTAGCAACTAAAAAAACGAGGGAGTACTTCAAAAGCTATTGTCGAACACGCCGGTTGTTAGTCAAATTTTGATAGAACAAGCCCATTCCATTTCACTCTAACCTAACACTACTATTTAGGTATTCCTTCTTTTCTCCTTTTGTTTGTTTTCTTGATTCTCGAACTACAACAGACAATTTCAAAAAATAACTCGGTAGTCTTACGAAACAGATTAAACTAGTCACTAAATGGATCAACTAATTACTGAAATGGGTTAAGGAATATCACTACTGAATCGATTAAACTAGTCACGAAATAGATTACACTGGTCCCTAAATAGATTAAACTAGTCACAATATTAAAAAAAAAAAAAGGTGGCATGCTCTCTTAGCTTCTTGATATTTGGCTTGAGCCGTGCTTGATTTTAAATTAAAAGTAGGCAGTCTCTTACAAGACCAACTGTAATTTTAATGGTGCGGAATTTGAATTTGTGACCTATCGTTCACAGCACCTCAATCTTAACCACTAGGCTAAGACATCCTTGGTTATGTCGCTAATCATTTATAGAAAAGGTTAAGATCCTTTCAAGAATTGGACATTAATTATAATTTAGACCACCTTCAAAACCCTAAAATACTAGTAACTTACACTGACACATCTTCAATCACACGCTCAATAATACTGAAAAAAAAATTTAGAAAATTCAAAGTATGGGAAAAAGATAGCTATCAGCCTATCACCATCACTTCTTACACTCAAAAGCTTAACAGATTATTATTTTGAAAAATACACCAAAAATATTACCTTATGTTATATAACATTCTTCCTTATATAAAAATTGAATAATATGCTCGAAGTTTTTAAAATTTGACTAACCAAATAGTAAATGAGTGTAACTTTTTTTTTTAAGAAGAAAAGCTAGTTCATTAAACAGAGGACGAAGAATCCATTAAACAAAGGATTGTAACTTGAAAGAACAAATATAAGCTAGATATGGCCTCTTTTTGTAAAGGAAAAGTATGTACTCCCTCCGTCTTTTTTTATTTGCTACATTTTGCCATTTAGGGGTGTTTCAATTTATTTGCTACATTTGCAAATATTTCCATATATAGTACATAGGTCCCACACTTTATTTACAAATTTGACATCACTCCCTTCTTGATTTTGTAAATGTTTTCATATATAATACATAGGTCCCATAATTTACCTATTTGTTTTTTTGTTAATTCCATTTATGTCAATGGTCCCCACTCCTTCCTTGGTCTTTGTGAAAAAGTGCTTGTAGCAAATAAAAAAAGACGGAGGGAGTAATATACAGACTTACAGTACCGTTGAACTGTAAGTCTTGTTATGCTTCCTTGATTAACAAGTTACGGTTTATGGAATATGAAGATGATATATCTAGTAGGAATATTGGTGCAATGCAAATGCAACAAGTAATCCCAATATTCATTATTGCCATCGAACTTGGACAAATAGTACTCTACATGACAATTTTCTGTACTATGAAGTATAAACATAGTCTTCAAAATTACTAAAGACTCTTGTGTTTAATGGTATGACTTCAAATCTTGGTGCAAGTAAAAATTTCAATATTATTGTGTGTGGGGAGTGTTTGGAGCTTCTTGGACCTATGGATAAGTGCCTCTGTGCGAGGGCAACCCAAAGAAAATTGATGTTATCACGAGATTTCGACTGGTGGTCCAAAAAAAAAGTCTTCAAAATTTGTTGTTGGTACAACTTAACAAGTATTCTCATTTGTAATGTTCACCTTATACCGCAAAATCATCACTGAGAATTCTATTCGATATAATTTATATTTGGTATCAAGGATCTTTGGGTCCAATGGTATAACCTCCTATCTTCCACATGGAAGACCAATGTTCAAATGTTGGTGGAAGCAAAATTTCAATATTGTTGGAGAGGGTTTACGGCTTGTTGGGCCTCTGTGTGAGTGGCCCTATGCGAGAATAGTCCAGAGGAAATTCATCTTGCTACGGGTTTTCGAAAAGGAATCCAAAAAATTCTATATCTAGTGACATAAAATTCTTCTGTAAAAATTAAGTGTACTAGTTTAATTAGTAAAATAATTTCAAATTCTGTTAAATTCAAGTGAATACAATAAAAGTCTAAGAGCATGAAAATAGTCTTGTTGGAATACATGATATGTTTGTTTTGTTGGTCGGTTGCAGGTTTGCCTTGACCAGTTGGAGCCTATTTTTTTTAACCCTATTACTCCTTCCGTCTTTTTTTATTTGCTACAAGCACTTTTTCACAAAGACCAAGGAGGGAGTGGGGACCATTGACATAAATGAAATTAACAAAAAAGCAAATAGGTAAATTGTGGGACCTATGTATTATATATGGAAACATTTACAAAATCAAGAAGGGAGTGATGGCAAATTTGTAAATAAAGTGTGGGACCTATGTACTATATATGGAAATATTTGCAAATGTAGCAAATAAATTGAGACACTTCTAAATGGCAAAATGTAGCAAATAAAAAAAGACAGAGGGAGTATAAATTATCAGGAGAAGACTAGTAGTACCTTCTTGTTTTGCTTATTAACATCAGACAAGTGTATGTCTCTTTGTATAAGGAGTAACTTTTTTTGGTTTTTTTAGTTAACGATATTTAAGTATGATGCAAAAATCAAAAATATAAGAGATATAAAAAGATAAAAAGGTGGCATTATGTGCTAAGAGAGGGCAACACAGATAATATTGTTAAAAATGTCAATTATTATAAGTAATATGTGACTTTGTAAAATGAAAAATGTTGCAAGTAAAAGAAAACGTAGGAAGTATAGATTTTAGCTTATTCAAGAAATTTAGATTTTAAAATATTATAGTAACTCCATAACATATGCATACTTATAACTCTTTTTTTTTTTTGACGAGAAAACCATTCAATCTCATGCATACTTATAACTCAATAATTGACAAATTAGAGAGAAGAGATGTGTTGTATTATTGCTTGTTTCATATCATAAAGATTACAACCCTTTATATAGAGAAACATAACATAAATTTAACCTAACACAACTTAATTTAATGGGCTATGGCCCAATACTCCTAACACCCTCCCGCAATCGTAACGGCAGTAACACGAACGTTACGATTGGACAATCACAATTATTAGGAAAAAAAAACTCAAATTCTTCAATTCTTCAATTCTTCAATTCTTCAAATCTTCAAATCTTCAATGTAAAAACCTTGTCTCAAGGTACAAGGAGAACCCATAAACCGTGTCTCACGACACACGGAGAGCCAAAACATGTCTCACAATCTGTTTTGAAACAGATCTGAAATTGAGACCAAAGAACCAATTTTTGTGAAAGTTGTGATGGAATGATCATCATCACAGAAACAAAAGAACAAATTTTTCGATGGAATGAACGTCATCGACAGATCTGTTTTGAAACAGATCTGAACATAATACCAAATAAAAAACACCAAATTTTTGAAGAAAAGAAGAATAAGAACCCACCACTGTCATCTTCACGTGTGCTTAATCTTATAATTTTTCATGTTCTCTCTCCTAAAAAAGAAAACAAGATTGATTGAAAAAAAAATCCTGAATTTTCTCTTGCCGCTTGAATTTTCTGCAATTTTTTTTTTTGTTTTTGAGGTTTTTTTAATTTTTTTTTTGTGATTGATCGATGAAGTTTGGGAAGAGTTTGAGAAATCAGATCGAAGAAACTTTGCCGGAATGGCGAAATAAGTTTTTATCACCGAGCCTAGTTGATGGGTATTTTATCAGAAAATACACAAAAAATAAGATTTGCGGAAGCGAAGAAAAAAAAACCCGTGTTTTTATGAGTGTTTGTGAATCCTGACGGTGGAATTGATGTGTCAATCCACCGGCAGGAGATCATTTTTCTTTGGACTATTTCAAGATCTAACCTGCTCTTGATACCATGACAAATTAGAGAGAAGAGATGTGTTGTATTATTGCTTGTTTCATATCATAAAGATTACAACCCTTTATATAGAGAAACATAACATAAATTTAACCTAACACAACTTAACCTAATGGGCTATGGCCCAATACTCCTAACAATAATAGAATTTATTCTCTTTATTATTTTTGTAACTATTTACTTATGCCATTTCCAAGCTTAATTTAGCTAGCGATAGCATTAATTGTACCTTTTATATGGAGTCGGATTCAGCTGTGAGAGGTTTCGCCTCGACAAGGCCCTTATCTGACCTATCATAAAAAAATGTAACTAAATAGATTTCATTTATTTTATTTATTTGACGAGCGATACCATCACTATATATTAGATATAATTTCAATCTGGGTCTAAACCTCTTTCTATTTTTTATCTAGATAATTTAGGATTACCCCTTGAGAGGAGGGAGTATCTCTTGTATGTAATCCTCCTTACTTATAAAAATAAAAAAAATTAATAAAAAAGATTATTTGATGATATACTTCCCATTTTCTAAAAAAATTTCTATTTACCGCAGCAACAGATATCAAGACAATAAAGTAAGAGTGTGAAAGTTGGCCTTTTTGGTTTATCAAAAATTATTAAAAGAGACGGTCTAATTTTAATATAAAAGTAGACATAGTCAAGTAAATGGATTAAACTAGTCACCGAAATATATGAACTTAGTCATTATTGTGCTAATTCTCTTTTTAATATTGGGCTTACTATTGCCTAATTTTAGTTTAATTTAAAAGTAGGTGGTCTCTTACAACACAAACTCTTGGTTTATTAAATATGAGAAAATGAAGTTGTGTGAAATTTTGGAGGTCAAAATCCAACAAGTAGGGTAAGATATGTGGAAAATGAGCAAATATTTACCAAATAGGGTCAACTAAAAGTAAGAAAATCTTAAAAACTTAACAAAAAGTAGGAAGACCTTTAGGAAATGGATGGAATATAATTTTCGAGCTTAAGAAAAATCATGAAAGAAAAATTAAATTGGAATTATTGAAAAATAATAAGGTTATACTTCTATAACTTAATTAAAATCTTAAAGTTCCTTACACCTTGTGTTATAACGGACGTGAGAGAGAAACAAATAATGAATATAAAAAGCGATAAAAACAGACAACAGATTTACGTGGTTCACCAATTTGGCTACTTCGACGGCAGAGAGAGGGAGAATATTTTATTATGTGAGGAAAACCATATTACAGAGAGAAAATAGGCTAATTCATAGTCTAAAACCCTAAGATATAAATAACCTATTTATACCCACAACAGAAAACGCGTTTCCGCGTTATTTCCCGTCCTCCCGACCCGCGCCCGCAGCCAGCCATCCCCATTCACACGAAAGTTCTGCCCGCCCGCGGGGTCGACCCTGCGCCCGCGGGATTTCGGGCTGCTGCACATCGACGAATTCCTTCGCCCGCGTGATCGAGCCCGCGCCCGCGGGTTTCGAGCCTGTGCCCTCACAACTTTTCTCTTGCGCATTTCGACGAACATCTTCTAAGCACAACAATTCAAGGCATCTTTTACAAATCTCCACCATGAGTTGAATTCTCTCACAATAACCAGAAAACCAGATGCATTGCTCACAACGCCCAGAATCTCCCAAACACCAGATTTGTCCCAACAGACAACCAGACCAGATTAGTCCCTAAGGACCCCAGAATTACCCCCATATGAGTCTCACCCAATCTCGCCAAGATCGCTGACCACTCATCATGAACGACCCGGTCTCACAGCCTATGAGATCCATGTTGCGCATTCACCCAAAGCCCAACTTATTACCCGTCGGAAATCAAATCGTCTTCACTGAACCGAAACACACTAGCTCCACCTTAATCAAGACGAGCCAGTACCCTGCCAGTTCGTTGCTCCAACTAGAGCCATTTGCACTTACGTCTAAGTACCCAAAACAAATTACCCTTGGCGCAGGGGAACTTCCGTCGAAGCTCTTCTATGCTCGCGCCGGAGAACTCCATCCCGTTCTCACTGGAACGCAGGCAACTCCTCCTGGAGTTCCAATCTAGCTACCTCTTGGTGACTTCTTGCGGAATCACCTCTCAACCCAACATCCCTGGCAAAGACATGTCGCTCGAGACCCATAGCTATAAGCTGGCACACAAGTATCGATAGAACCGAACCTTATCATACCAATCTGCTGCTGAGAGACCCTTGGTTGTTCTTCTTGATGACCCTTAGTTTCAACCAGTTGCGTAGAAGTTCCCACAAACTCTACCTCATTGTTGACACTCTCATCCTCAACCCAAGTAGTACTCTCAAACCCGGTTGTTGAACTCATTCCCGTTGACTCTGACCTCTCAACCTGTGAAGAAGCCCCCATAAGCTCCACCTCACACTCAAGACCATCACTTGTCAACTCAGAATGCAGCTTCAACTCAGAATCATCTCTAGCCAGTGACGTACCCTGCAAATCATACAAGTTACCCAAACCTGACTTGGACAGCCCAAAAATATTCACCTCTCCGACATACAGTACAAAACCCACCATGTCTTCACAACCATCCCTTTGCGGAGAGTCCCCAAGGATTTCATACTGACCAGGAGCCAAGTTTGACTGACCCAACTTTGATGACGAAGAACCCAAAATTTCAGATTCAGATTGTGAGTGTTGACAGATTTCTCCCTGACATGAACCACCACTCCAACCTAGAGTGCCTCTGTGCTCCACCTGTTTTTCAACACTATCACAAACATCCAATGTAGCAACCCCAGACTCAGATAACGTAGACCCTTGCAACACATACAATGTCTCCCGTTTAACCCCTTTCAGGATCATCTTCGAACCCTGTAGACATACAACCCTCCACCCTCACCTTTGAAACTGAACCCTTTCTTGTCTAACAGACTAAGTGAAATCATATTCTTTGTGACTTGTGGAACATGCCTAACATCATTCAAAGTACAGACTTTGCCATCATATGTCCTAATTCTGATGGACTCTATACCAACTGTCTTACAGACCTCACTGTTGGCCATAGTAACACTTCCATCAACCTCTTTATAGTTCATAAACCACTCCATGCGCGAACACATATGACAAGATGCCCCAGAATCAAGAACCCACACATCCCTACAATGTGACTGGGTATTAGCTACTAGGGCCAGATCTTCCTCAGAATCACCTCCAGTTTCTGCCAGAGCAGCAGAACCTTCATTCTTGTCCTCCTGCTTCTTTTTCTTAGGACACTCCCTTTTCTAATGCCCCGTTTCCTTACAGTAATTACAGACATCACTAGATTTAGGACCCCTAGAAGAAAGTTTCCTGGATTTCTTCCCCGAATTCTCATGTCCATTACTACTGGCTACTAATCCAGCAGCCTGATCGACTGTACCTGTACCAGACGCCTTATGACGAATCTCTCTAGTATGAAGAGCAGAGCTTACTTCTTCTAACGACAGACTATCTTTCCCAACAATAAAAGAATCCACAAAATTCTCATATGATAGAGGCAAAGATACCAACAATATTAAAACAGTTTATCTAGATGATCCCTTAGAGACGTACCTTCCTGCATATGCAGGCTGAACAGACGTTGCTTCATCATCAACTTGTTGGTTAGAAATTTTGTCATATACAAACTCTCTAATTTCAACCACAGACCAGATGCAGTTTCCTCTTCCGCGACTTCAGTGATTATGTCATCTTCCAGACACACCATAATCGTTGAATGAGTCTTCTCCTCCAGAACGGCCATCTCAGCGGTGACTGAATCCGTTGCTTTTTTTGACAACGGTGCCCACAACCCTTGTTGCTTCAGTAACGCCCGCATCTTGATCTGCCACAGACTAAAACTATTCCTCCCAGTAAATTTATCGATTTTGACATTCACCCTAGACATCTTTCTCACACAGATCGACCACCAAAGCTCTTGATACCAGACATCTTTCTATTTTTTATCTAGATAATTTAGGATTACCCCTTGAGAGGAGAGAGTGTCTCTTGTATGTAATCCTCCTTATTTATAAAAATAAAAAATATTTATAAAAAAGATTATTTGACGATATACTTCCCATTTTCTAAAAAAATTTCTATTTACCGCAGCAACAAATATCAAGACAATGAAGTAAGAGAGTGTGAAAGTTGGCCTTTTTGGTTTATTAAATATGAGAAAATGAAGTTGTGTGAAATTTTGGAGGTCAAAATCCAACAAGTAGGGTAAGATATGTGGAAAATGAGCAAATATTTACCAAACACGGAATCAACTAAAAGTAAGAAAATCTTAAAAACTTAACAAAAAGCAGGAAGACCTTTAGGAAATGGATGGAATATAATTTTCCAGCTTAAGAAAAATCATGAAAGAAAAATTAAATTGGAATTATTGAAAAATAATAAGGTTATACTTCTATAACTTAATTAAAATCTTAAAGTTCCTTACACCTTGAATGAGTCAATCAGTAGTTTCATTTACTACCAATAACAAATATGACAATACTATAAAATATGGGGCTTGCTCTTATATACAATATACTCCCTCCGGTTTTTATTAGTTTATCCATTTCTTTTGCATAGAGTTTTGGGAGAGATAATGGTGAGTCATAGAAAGAAAGAGAAACTATTATTTTATATTAAAGTTGGATGTATGTGTGATGAAAAGTTAGTGGTTTCATTCCAAAAATAGAAACAAAAAAAAGGGTAAACTAATAAGAGACATCCCAAAAAAAAATACGGATAAACTAATAATGACCGGAGAGAGTAACTATCAGATTTTCGCCTTATTAATTCAATTTTGTATACAGCTTTTTTTTTCTTGAAGGCTGTACAACTCAGGTTATTTGAATTGAGTAATCAGATTTGGATAAATTTTATTAGATCTACCATTTCATTAGATGTGCATGATAGGCTCTCTAACTTCACATGGTTGGTTGTACGAGCAAATATATTTATGAAGTACTGAATTTTTATTTTATTTATGAAGTATGAAGTATTGATAGTTATGTATATCCGAACAAATAAGTTATTAGACAGTTAGTTGGCATTTGAATGGGTACTAGCTAAATTACAATAAAGTACTTCCTTTGTAACATAATAACTTTAACAATCATATCGTATTTGGATCCTCTAATGTTCTAAAATAGCAGTACAAGATTGAGTTTGAATAATATAAACCATTGAATAAAAAATCAATGGCTCATATACTATCTTTTTAATGTTTTCCCTATTTTTTCTCATTAAAATTCACCCCATAAATTTCCCTTTTCTACCATTATGAGTCATTGATTTTGAAATTTACAATTAAGTATCAAAACTATAGAGGATCTCAACTCAGTTATTAATTTATTTATTTTTGGTGCTAAAAGAGAGCAGAGCTCAGGAACTCAGTTATTAATTATACCTCACAAATAAACTCATTTGTTGTAATTTTTATATTACGGAGGAAGTATAAATTTCATTGTAAATTACTCTCTCCGTCCCAAATTAGTTGCTACATTTGCTTTTTCACAGTTTACGAGGTGTAAATTCAAACACCAATATCTTAAGGTACATATATGAAAAAATTATAAAAATTATATATTTGGAAAATACAAATTGGGACGAATTAAACAAGATCCAACATGACTATGTTTTTTCTTATGTATATAGAGTAAAAGATAGTCAAAGTTATGACGTGAATAGTACCTACGGTCAAAATATAGCAACTAATTTGAGACGGAGGGAGTATGCAGTATTATATCTTTGTAATAGCTAGCTAGCTTGCATATTGCCAGCAATATAATAGTAATAGTCATTTCTGTTCATGGAGTGACTAATAATGTGAGCGGATTCACACAGAAAAAAGTGAGATAGAGAAGGTGGAAGTGTGGTATGCAAGTCTTTATCAATGCTCATGTGATCCATGTTGGCCGGCAGGTAGCTAGGTGCATTTAGTAACTTTTTTTTTTTTTGGTTTTACAAATTATTCTATGCACGGGTACCTCATTAGTTGATAGTTACATATCGATATAAATGGAGTTACTGATTAATATTATGAAAATATATGTATAATATGTGTAACGATATTGATAAGAATTATTAAGGTTGTAAGGGATCTTTGTTAATGTATATATCATATATGGAATATTGATAAGTACAATTCTAATTACTTATGATATAAATATTGGGTTATTTATAATGTCAAACTATCATGTTGACATCTATCGTGTTACACGAAAGATGAGTTGTTTCCTTTGAGCAAGATGTAGTAAGTTTAGTGTTCTACTTCGTTATTAGATAAACTGTTAACTTATATTCTTTCATTACTCAGTTTATTGATGATAAAATAATTAGATATATCTAGACCCATGATAATAATCCTAGTAGACAAAACTAATTGAATAGTTTTCAAATTAATCAATTTTACTTCTAACATGTATCTCAAACGTCATTGAGAAAACTATTTGAAAATTTTATATAAAAAAAGAAGAAAAAAGTCTTCCTTGAGGTTGGATAGTATTATGTCCTTGATTCTTGTTTGTCTTTTCTTCTTTCTTAGCTTCACATGTTGGAGGTGATTGTGCTCTACCTTAACTTTATTTGGAGGAATTATTTATCATGTAGTAAAATTGTTGGACGACTAAAACCCTTTCTCTCTAAATAATACTCCCACCCTCAACCCTAAAACAAAATCCCCCCGCCACCCATCTCATTAGGCTCGTCGGGGGCTGGCATCGCAGCCTCGTCGCCGGCGAGCCTAGCCCCCTCTTAGCAGCTAGTTACTTTCCATGTTGCCTTCCTGGACGCGCTTTCCTTCCCATCATTTTCACTTCCCTTGCTTCCGTCGTTTAGCCACCTCCTTCCCCTTGTTTCGGCTTCCCCATCCCCGACGTTGACTTTCTAATAGTGAGTCGGTCTAGTTTTGGGCTTCCCCTCCCCTGTTTAGTGGTCTATTTGGTCTCGGTTTGGGCCTCCCCTCCCCCCTTAGTTTTTGTTTGGGCCTCCCCCTCCCTTGATTAGTGTTCTGTTGGTCTAGGTTTGGGATTCCCCTCCCCCCCCTCCACTGTTCCGTGTTGCTTCAGTCTTGTTTTGGGCTTCCCCTTCCCCTGGTTATTTCTTTTTTAGCTTCCCTCCCCTGGTTTTCTTTTGGGCTTCCCCTTCCCCATCCCTTATTTAGTGTTGCGTCTACCCTTTCCTTTTCCCTGATGGTTGTGCGTCTATCTTCCCCCTTCCCCTAGTGTTTAATTGGAAGTGCATCCTCTGTTCCCCCTTCTCTTAAATTTATTTGTCCGCTTTCTGTTGTTTAGTTCTTGGTTGTGTTAGTATGAGTTTGTTATTTGTTTAGTCAATCTGCTTGATAGTTTTGTTAATTGCTGGAGGTACTCCTTGTCTTCAAGATACTGGGTCCGACTTATGTGATTGGTTAGGGTTTGAGTGGCAAGAGATTTCATTGGGGTTTGTTTTCTCCAATTTCGAAAATCGAATGGTTGTTCGAGATCTAACTATGGTTAGATTTTGAGTTTCGCTTAGTAATGATATTATCAATCATTAGCTTGACAAAAAACATATCTGAAGGCGGCTCCCCAATTTGTCAATTGGGTTTATAGCGCGTCAACTCATTTGAGCTTCTCCTTGAAGGAGAAGCCTGAAATACGCATTCAAGCGGGTAATGAGTCACAAAGGAATGTGACTCTTCCTGGAATCATGCTCCAAGAATCTCATGTGATAGAAGGTCATTGGGATAGCTCCTGTTGCGATTTTCTAACCTCTCTATTACTATGTTCCCCGATTGTGTAATCAGTCCACTCCTCCCTCTCCTATCATCAGGTTTATGGAGATCGTCATCCACCAGCAGACGAGCTTCACTATAATTATCAAACAACACAAACCTTCAGATCGAGCAGTTGAGCTTCACTATAATTATCAAACAATACAAACCTTCAGATCAAGCAGTTTTATCCAAGTTTAAATTATTCATGTTATTGTAATTGTTTAATTTGTAAGAGCGAGTAAAGCTCAGTTTAGTTTCTTTGTTTTTGTTTCCTTGTATTAGCGTTAGGTTGTACTTCCGTTCTTTACTTAATGCACATCTTCTCTGTTGTAAAAAAAAAAGTTTATTTGAAGAAAG
This sequence comes from Beta vulgaris subsp. vulgaris, assembly GCF_026745355.1. Classification (NCBI taxonomy): domain Eukaryota; kingdom Viridiplantae; phylum Streptophyta; class Magnoliopsida; order Caryophyllales; family Amaranthaceae; genus Beta; species Beta vulgaris. The sequence continues at coordinate 57,861,187 of NC_079205.1, read as the reverse complement.
GAGGCATATATACTTCATATGCATAAATTACAATATCACTTACTTTCACTCGGAGATTAGATGTTATTTTCAAAATAAAATGTTGACTTCATATATGTTATACTTATAGATGCATGTTATTTTCAAAATAAAATGTTGACTTCATGTATGTTAATATTTTTATCTAAGTAAATTACAAAGGACTGTATAAATTTTTGTTAGGATAAATATTAGGGAAGATAATATTTAGAGATATTTATTGTATTAGGATAAGGAAGTTTTTCCTAATTAATAACTCTAAATATTATCTTACATAATATTTATCCTAACAATTTTACATTTCTTGTCAACTCAAATATTTTTCAGGACAGTTAAGACTTTTCTCATCTCCATTACTAATATAGTATTTTTGACGGTCTGGCATTACTACATGTAGTATTTAGACGGTTTGGACGGAGATAAATTTATTTTATTTTGACGGGAAGATGGTATGAAAAGTTGGCCGTCGCACAAATATATATCAAAATATAAAAGGTGATTGCAAAAAGATAGGGACATATGCTACAAAGCTGGCAACTAGTATATGTTTCGTTTGTGGATAATATCTCACGAACATGTTCATGTGCCACTATATTTTGTGAAGATGAAGAATCCAACCCCATAATTTTTGCTGTCACTCTCAAACTGTAATCATTGAAATGTGTAGTTCTACGTGCGCAATTTTCCCTGAATGATCAAATTAATTTCACCTTATTTTACCGCTTAGGAAAATATAAATGCATATATATCGAAATTTTAGAAAATAATTTTTTAATATTTATTATAGGATCGCAAATATAATCAAACGCATGATCAGTTAATCAATAGGGATTAGATGTATAATCCTTATAGCATGATTTCTTTGCTTTAATTATATGCAAGCTTAGAAGATCTGATAGACCCAAATATTGCTCCTCTAATCAGTCCATGAGCTAGCACTAGTTGAATACCAACGTGTGCTAAAACGGGAGAGAAGAACCCTCTTGGTTTTAGGTGGTATAGGTGTCGATCACTAGGCCAGGGGAGGTGTTTAGGATTTCACTTGCTATCTCTTGTGAAAAGAAACTGCTTAATGAAGTGATTCTAAACCTTAATATTATATCTTATACATAATAGAAGAATTCTAGGCAAGTTAGGAGAGAACTAGTTCTCCTCTTATTCCCCTTATGGCTATTGGCTGGCGAACCTGGTCTTAAGTGGACTTGGGTTGCTTTGTTCAGTTTGTGCTACAACGTGTGATCTCATATTAGTATTAATGTATTTTAGTTGTAGGCTCAATCAATATTGTCTTAATAATCATATCTATTTTCTAACAAGAAAATATTATTACTAAAATAATTAACTTTATTATCTTCATAATTTAGTTCCTAATTATATACAGTAATTGTCGAAGGATGTCTAAGAACATATTCCTTCAACCCAAGGTTCAAGTCAACTTGATATCAAATTTTGTAAATTAGCTTTCTTGAGATAACGGTGGAAGAATTAGAAGAACCACTACAACATGGCTAGAAAGAAGCTTGGCAAGCATACATATATCTTAGGGTAAATTATTTTCTTGGTATTTTTATTACTTGTTAATGGATATTGGTATTGTTATTGCATTTCAAAGTTCAGGTAAAATTAAAATTCTATGTCTTTGGTTTTGTAATTGATTTGAAAACTGATTTAGTTATGTTTATTTGTTCTTCAATCATAAACTTTTTAATTCACTATATATATTTTTATGAAAGTTTATTTTAGCTAATTTCTTGATAGATATGTGTGATGTGGACAGAAGTAAACTTAAGCAAAAGAGTTTGGATGTGTTTAATAATTGGCGCTAGAATACTACTAAGGACATTGCTAAAGTTGTGATGTTGATGACCATGACATGTCCTCTTCAATATCTTGAGAGCCTCTCTTAAGTTCAATTTCTTCTCACCTTTTATTCAATCAATTAGTTTGTAGGTTCGAACTAGTTCAATTTCTTCTCACCTTTTATTGAATCAATTAGTTTGTAGGTTCGAATTATACCCATGTATTTATAGTTTTCATTATTCATATTTAATTTACTTGAAAACAATATCACTAAATTTTATTTGGTTTATTAATTAAAATTTCAGTATATAAACTTTAAGTTATGAGATCGAATCTTTTATATAATGTATTTACAAATTTTTTATTGTATATGGATCACGAGTAGTAAAACAACCTAAGGAGAGTGTCACCTAGTGCTGTTCCTCAATTAAGAACACCATTTAATATATTAGTATATAAATATAGATGTAGTACAAAGGGAGAATTATTCAATGAAACATAATGTAACATATAAAAAAAGAATTGGTTTTTTCACCAACAACTCCCGAGTTTTCAAAATATTCACTAGGTACCCTCGCATTTTTCAAAATTCAGCAGGTACCTGCGAGTTTTATTGTGTGGTAGAAGGCAGGGGTTGTTCTTGGCCCATGCAGTATAGGCGACGGAATAGGGCCCCAAAAATGGAGGGACCCCGAAATATATTATACTACCTCCGTTTCTTTTTAATTGTTACACTTACACTTTTCACGCATGCCGATGCACTACTTTGAGCCTTTATATCTCTAATTTTGTATTTGTAAAAAATATAAAAACTACATATTAATAAAATACATACTAATACGAATCTAACAAGATCCCACATGACTATGTTTTTATTCACGAATAAATTACAAACGAGGGTCAAAGTGCAATTTGTGAATAGTGTAAAATGTCAAAGTGTAACAATTAAAAAGAAACGGAGGTAGTATGTATTAAATGTTTGAAAGAAAAACAAAAGGAAAGCATTTGGATCAGTGGTAAAGTAGTAAGGGATGGGGCAAAAGGACGTAGATTCAAATCTACTTAGGAGCGGTTTGAAAAACCCAAAAATAATTGTTACTCAAAATTGATAGTTAGTAGTTATTAATTTGTACTACTTATCAAGTTAAAGATGATGCGGAATATAATTTAAAAAAGGTTGCTTAGTAGAGTTTTAAGTAATAACGACGATTAAAGAACAGCTGGAGCCTAGAAGCTAAGTATCCTGTATATGCAGCAGGCCGTGAAGTGACAAACCTCTTAGTTATAGAAGCGTAGAGGCAACACTCATCAATAAGTCATCATTCCATCAACAATTAATGATTGCTAATTAAACAATTATATTGCTTGGCTGGATTCTGGAATATCTTAATTTAGTAAGTTGTAAATTTCTGATTAATACTCCATCTGTTTCAAAATATAAGGCATTCACGTTTTACGAAAATTTGTTTTGATCACAAATATCTCTCAAACACGATAAGTAAAAATTATACCGTTGGATTCGTCTTGAAAAATACTATAATAATATTATTTTTAAAAATTTTATATCAACATAAATTAAGAGTAATTAACGGTCAAAATTCGACTTCGAACATCGTGCGTGCCTTATATTGTAAAACGGAGGGAGTAATCTTTATCCTTTTCCGGAATTTCACATTACATATTTGTTTGCTAAAGACAGTTGAATGGCTTTCTAACTCGATGAATTTCAACGAACAAGTGACATAGATTTCTAAAAAAAAGAGTTTTGACTTTTGATATATGCACTTGTATATAAGTATAAAAGGAGTACATATAATAGTTTTAGTTTAGGAATTTGTGTCACAATCATCGGCGAATTGATATATTTAATGTTATTTATTGTTTAATATTTTCATTTTAAAATTTTATATGTCAGTCTTATTTTGACCTCTTATTCTTATATGCTAAGAGTTGTATATTGAATTCCAAAATCAAAAGTTAATTAAGTGAGAAACATGTTTGATTGTTCATCGTTAACAACAAAGAGAATTGGTATTGGTGAATTGTCCTTCATTCTAATAACCTCTGTCTTTTTATGGTGGAATTGGATTATACAAGCTATATGATCATTAGTTAGTCTCTTTGTTGATTGGCCAAAGCATATTAATTGGGTAATACGAGTTGAAGGTCAATATAGAGTCGATAACGCACGGGTGAGCCAATAGAGGAATAAGGATCTAAGGTGTGAAATATTAGAGAGATTGAGAGAGTGTCATGGTAATGAGCACACGTAAAAACTAAACATACGCATAATAGATTTACCATATCATTTTTTGTACAAAATAATTGAATAATAGTTACAAAAAATAGTAATATATAGTAATAAATTGTAATGTAATTTCGTAAGAAAATCTCATGTTTGTATTCATGATAATGATACTCTTAACTCAAAATATGGGTTGTTATCTTATATTTCTATTACCACTCAACACCACCGTCCTAAGTGGTAATGAATGATAAAGAATTTTAGGAATTAAGAAGATAGATGATTTATTTGGAATATATCATCATCACCATAGATATTATTATTGATCTATATTTCTTTACAAATTTACACTAAAATGCATTACAATTATCACCATTTATAACTACTTAAACACTAACATAAATAGCTGATTAAGATCATGTGCAATAAAAGCCAGTTAATGTTGACTCGAAGTTCTTATATTATACACAATACTTTGACCTAATAACATAAATTAACAATGATAGTATATAGAACATGGTTGAATATTATGAATGTGTATCTTAAATTTTCAACTATTTATAACCTTTTACTTATATAGATAATTAAAGTTATAAGTGATTAATAGTAAAATATAAAGATTAAACTATTGCAAATGTTCTAATATACATGAAGTAACTTTGTTTAATCAAGTTACTTTTATTTATTTCTCAAACTTGTGCTATTGTCCATAGTTTTAATAAGAAAAACGTATAAACTTTGAAACGTATAATTCAAATTAAGCTATATATACTCCACGTGAAACCGTAATTTGTCTCATTCTTATCGTTTTACTAGATTTCTAGTTTATCTTATTCAAAATTATATGATCCATAATCCATATTAACCTTGTTTACAGAATTAGGAGCAAATGACGTGAAGGCACGTGATCAGCTGAATTCTGAAAGGTGTGAATCAAATGTCAATTTGAGACAATGCCAACCTATTATAGTACTATTACTTATCTAAATTAACTGTAACACGATATCAATCATACAATTCATACTCCACCATGCACCAGCAGATCACTGATCAGCAAACATACATTTGGTCTGACATGTGCTAATCACATTACGAATAATCCTATGATTCAATTTGATACATTAAACACATGCAATCATGCATATAACTTAGTACTTACATGCTCCGCACTTAAAAAGTAGTGTTCTATATAAATTATCCTACATTAGTTGTTAGGTCATGAGTAATAGGTGATACCATGATAAACTAAAAGGCTAAAGGTTTTGGAAATAAGTCTCGCTCATCATGGTTATGGGTCGGGCTAGGTTCGATTCAAGATTTAGTACGGTTTATGGTCCAGGCTAGGCTCATCAACCACCCGTCAAACCTATCCAAAGTTAAACCAAGTTAATGTCATTTGTAATTCCATCACGTTTAATGATAATTACAAATTTAGGGTTATACGAGATAGGGTTGACAATGTGGAGGTTATTGGAAAAAAGGGTATATATTAGGGTTATCTGAGATAATATCCCAAAAAAAGGATGAAATTTTCGGGTGGTACAGTCAAATGTTTAACTAGTATGATCTCAATACCATTAGTTTTTCCCTATACTTTCTAGCTCCATTCTTTTATAATGGTAACTTTTTCACTTTTATGTCTGTCAATATACTTTTTTAATCATCAATTTGATTAAAATATAAAACAATTTGATGAAGCCAAAATTAAAAACATGGGTATTTTCGGAGAGAACGTATTGTGTCGGACTCGTCCGACCATAATCTTTGGTCGGACGACTTTCAGGTGGTTCCAATTTTTTTTCAGTTAGTCTTCATTTTTTTTCAGGTAGTCTTCATTTTGTTTTCAGTTGGTTTTTGTACTTCAGTTAGACTTACTTTGGGTTTCAGTTGGTCTTTATTCTTTTTCAGGTAGTCTTCATTTTTTTTCAGGTAGTCTTCATTCTTTTTCAGGTAGTCCAACTGAAAAAAAATAAAGTCCAACTGAAACAAAACAAAGTCCAACTGAAAGAAACACAAAGTCTAACTGAAAGAAAACAAAGTCCAACTGAAACAAAACAAAAGTCCAACTGAAACAAAATAAAGTCCAACTGAAACAAAACAAAGTCTAACTGAAACAAAACAAAGTCCAACTGAAACACAATAAAGTCCAACTGAAACAAATCTAAGCTACGAAGAAGGAGAGAGAAAATGAAATGATGAAGAAGATGAAGAAGAAGAGACAAACCTGTAGATTGTATATCTCATAATCACATACTCGTGACCACCACAACCATTTTGTTTAATGAAGAATATGAAGAAGAAGAGTGGCCATGTTGTCGAACTTCATGAAGAATTCTTTCCATCAAAATCTTTTGCCATTTATTGATGTAAAGGGAATAATACTTATATTATTAGGTATAGTCGAATAATTGCATCAACTTCTAGTCATATCATATACACTAATATAGGCCATGCAACTCGAAAAGGCCATCAAAATCATTTAATCTAGACAAGAGGAGAGAGATTGATGAATTCATCAACTGGTGGCCTTTGAAAGCGTTCGCGGGAGACTGGGACTTGCTTCTTCTGTGCTTCTCTTTTTTCTTCAACATGATTTTTTTTTTATTCACTCATCCTCTTTCTTTGTTCTGATTTGTTTGTTGTTGCAGTCGCAGAGGTACGTTGTTGATGTCGTCGTCAACTTGCCGTCCGACGGAAAGTATTGGGTCAGACGGTCTGACCCAATACTTTCACATTTTCAAAATAAAAATGGTGAACATATACACCAAGGGTGCGTTTAACCTTTTCCTAACATTTAGCTCAAACTTAAAGTGCAAACTTTTTTTTTAGTGCGAACTAAATATGCATCATTTTCACATTATTAATTAAGTCTCCCTTGCACACACATCGGCTTTTCAAGAAGTCCAACTGAGATGTAAACAAATACTTTCTCCGTTTTTTTTACTCGCTACACTTCTCATTTCACGGATTCTTAGGCAATTTTTGAAGAAGAGAGAGGTAGAGAGTAAAAAGAAAAGGGACCCATGTGGGAGGAGAGAGATAGAGAGAGTTTATTGCCCAAAAAAGAAGTGTAACAAGTAATGTGAAATTTCCCGTAATGAAAAGTGTAGCGAGTAAAAAGAAACGGAGGAAGTAGAAAGAATGATTGCACCAAAGAAAACAAATGGATAGAATCAAAAGATATAAAGTTTGAAAAAATTCGCTGTTATCTCCAAGGAAGACGTAGCACAAAACACAAATTGTCTTTTTATATTTTTGGTAGAACACAAAATATTGTAAAAAGTTACTTTAAGAAACGTGGATCAAATTTAAATAGGTGAGAAATTAATGGTTGATGCCTTGATAGATTTTCAATCAAGACCCACTTTATTTTAATGAGACTATGATAGATATCATATTCATTTGAGAAATAAAGTGCTTGTGGGGTTGTGGGCCTTGTGGCCCATGCTTTATGGCCCAAAAATAATTGTGCACAAACTTGGCAGACTCTTAGAATTATGAACTACAGAGTCAAAATGCTCATCTGGAGTAAATGAGCTAGAAAAAAGTTTGATGTAAGTGTAATTTAGTAATTTACTCCCTTTATTTTGAAACTAGTGAAAATTTTTATTTACTAATATTTCACTTTAAAATGATTGATGGTGCGTTCTATTCAACTTATTGGCCCTGAACTTATTGGACCTTATCTGAACTGAACTTATTGAACCCGAACTGAACTTATTGGAACTTATCAAACCTGATTGGACCTGATTCAACTTATTGGACCTGATTGAACCTGATTAGAACTTATTGGACCTTATTGGAACTTATTGACCTTATTGAAACTTAGGGTGCGTTCTGTTCAACTTAAAAAATTAAGTTTCAGGTCCAATAAGTTCAGATAAGTTCAGATAAGTTCAGATAAGTTGCAATAAGGTCTAATAAGTGCAATAAGTTCCAATAAGGTCTAATAAGGTCCAATAAGTTCCAATCAGGTGCAATAAGTTCCAATCAGGTCTAATAAGGTCCAATAAGTTCCAATCAGGTCTAATAAGATCCAATAAGGTCCAAATAGTCAATGTTTAATAAACATTTGTATTATTGTCCACTATTTTGTTATTCACAATTTCATATCACTATTAGCGGATTATGTTATTATTAGAATTTTAATTAAAGTACCACAATGATTATATAGTATTATACTTGTATTAGTGTCTATTATTTTATTATATTTGTATTATGTCTATTATTTTATTATTTATTTGTATTATGTCTATTATTTATTATTCATATTACTATTAGCTGATTATGTTATTATTAGAATTTTTTTATTAAAGTACCACAATGTATAGTATTATACTTGTATTATTGTCTATTATTTGATTATTCATATTGCTATTGAATAATATTATAATCATGGTAAAATAATTAAGGTTAACAATAATAATAATTATTATTATAATTATAGTTATGTATAGACAAATATATAAATAGTATATTTTTTGTTAAATTAATTACATAAGAGATAATTAATAATCATTATTTTTTAAAGGACGAATTATAATAATTATTATTCCATAAAAATTTTGAGGGTAGTATTTAGTTAGTGGTAATATTTATGTTATTCATGGTCAATTTTTGTCTAATAAGGTCAAATAAGTTTCAATCAGGTTCAATAAGGTCTAATAAGTTTCAATCAGGTCCAATAAGGTCTAATAAGTTTCAATCAGGGTCAATAAGTTCCAATAAGGTCCAATAAGGTCAATCAGGTTCAATCAGGTCCAATAAGTTCCAATCAGGTTCAATCAGGTCCAATAAGTTGAATCAGGTCCAATCAGGTTTAATAAGTTCCAATAAGTTCAGTTCAGGTTCAATAAGTTCAGTTCAGATAAGTTCCAATAAGTTCAGGTCCAATAAGTTGAATAGAACGCACCCTTTAGACCTTATTGGCCTTGATTGAAACTTATTAGACTTTATTAGACCTGATTGAAACTTATTTGACCTTATTAGACAAAAACATTGACCATGAATAACATAAATATTACCACTAACGTAAATACTACCCCTCAAAATTTTTTATGGAGTAATAATTATTATAATCCGTCCTTTAAAAAATAATGATTTATTATTAATTATCTCTTATGATAATTAATTCAACAAAAAAAATTACTATTTTTATATTTACCTATACATAATTTTCACCACTAATATATCTAATAGTCTTGTTTTAATACATAACTTTCACCACTAAAACATGTTATCTCTAGTTATTTAAAGACGAATTGCAAAATATTGTAATTATTATTATTATTATTATTATTATTATTATTGTTAACTTAATTATTTGACCATGATTATAATATTAGTTAATAGCAATATGAATAATCAAATAATAGACAATAATACAAGTATAATATTATACATTTTGGTACTTTAATAAAATAATTCTAATAATAACATAATCAGCTAATAGTAATATGAATAATAAAATAATAGACATAATACAAATAAATAATAAAATAATAGACACTAATACAAGTATAATCTATATAATCATTGTGGTACTTTAATTAAAATTCTAATAATAACATAATCAGCTAATAGTGATATGAAATTATGAATAACAAAATAATGGATAATAATACAAATGTTTAATAAACATTGACTATTTGGACCTTATTGGACCTTATTAAACCTGATTGGAACTTATTGGAACTTATTGCACCTGATTGGAACTTATTGCACCTGATTGAAACTTATTGGGCCTTATTAGACCTTATTGGAACTTATTGCCCTTATTGGACCTTATTGCAACTTATCTGAACTTATCTGAACTTATTGGATCTGAAACTTAATTTTTTAAGTTGAACAGAACGCACCCTTAGTGGTTATGACTTTAGTACATAAACGTAAAGTCATGAGATTTAGTCTTATACCATGCATTTTGTATTCTATTTTAATTATAGGGTGGATTATACCATGCATTTTGTATTCTATTTTAATTATAGGGTGGATTATATTGAGTGAAATGTTGGAGAGCCCCATGTAGCGATTTCTTTGTTCGGTAACGCCTTTTAATATATTTGTATAGATATAAGACACGTATGAGGTTAAACTTTCACTATTAAATTACCTTCTCAATTCATTGATATAAATTATAAGCAAACAATAGTGTTATAATATTCAAAAATAAATCTAATGGTATATTTTTATAACGTTTTGTCATATAATAAGAGATATTTGTGGTCAAAGAAAATTTTCACAAAGCAAATTTTCACAAAGCATAAATGCCTTATATTTTGAAATGAAGAAAGTATATATTTAAAAATTCAAGATGTATTTGAACATTTTTCTAAAATACGTAATATCATTACAAATTTTATATGTGTTTTCGACTTTGCTTGTGTTACGTTAGAAGTTAACTCGTATTAAATATAGGATTAGGGAGAAAATTTGTGTCAATTGTATATGTAGATCTCAATAATGTCATTGTAAGTAAGCTATTAGCTCAGCTATAAAAGTATAATCTCAATAATCTCATTGTACTACTACCCAATACTCAAAATTTGAGATTGCTCATTATTGTCCTTAATTACTATCTATACAAAAATGACAAAACCAAATAAGATAATCATTGGAATTTTTCATAGGTGAAAAAGAATAAAGAACTAATAACTCATGGAAACTATTCTACTACTATTCTAGTATTTATTTTTCATAACTAACTAAGAGACACACTATTGTTATTGCATGTGATATGTTAGTTAAATTATCGGTCCAATTTCTAGAGAGAATTTCGATTTTTATTAGAGGTTCTATCTGTACTTGGGGCTCTACCATGGAAAGCTCATGCTGGCAGATTAGCTTCCACCATCATCCACTTGTAATATGTCATCTCCAATCAAACACGACAATGATGTCTATAAGTCCTCAGATTCGAGTATTAACCTAATGATCTCAGGTTTTTGACCTCAAATGACATTAATTGATTTTGCTGTTAAATTACTCCTAGACATCTTCAAGTCATGAAAAAAGCGTTCTACTTATTATTTATAACTACCTAAAATCGTCCAATCTTGTCCATCCGCTTGCTTTAATTTAATTTTTTTAGGCCCCAAACTAGGACCCATAATAAGATGAAAGGCTATGCCAAATCGAAACCTCTCGCAAGTTCACCCGACCTGAATCTGCAGACAATCACTATGAGAGTTGAAGGGATGGTAAGTGGAGTGGCCCTAGTGGGGATCGAAACCCGACCTCAAGGTTGGAAGAATCTTTCCTTACCAGTAGGCAAAACTTAGCTTGATATCTGCTAGGAAAAAAGCATAGCGCTTATTGTTAAACAGGTACGTAGCCACCTTAGGGGGTCAAGGGGGAAGCAAAGGGGGAGGGGGTCACAAGGGGGGATTTGATCCCCTTACTCGCCCGTTCAATAAAGAACATATTATCTAAATAACATTTTCCCTGCCATATGTATCACATTCAAACAATAAACAGTCAGCAATCATTCTACCAACATCTTTATCAAATAAGCTAAAGTATATTAACCAATAGTTTCTTATCAAACAAGTCCAAAGCTCGATTATTGGGTATCAAGTGTCTCTAAAGACGCACATAACATATCAAATGTACTAAGCATCTGGATGTATACTGTATAGGGCACCATAAAATCACATCAAGGAAATGAACTCATACATGATACATATATGATTAGCCTTGGTTATTCGCTTCAGGACGGGTGAGAACGATAGCAGGTTACATTATTAAGGTGATCCACATCTAAAACCAAACTTTGCAAATGCAGAACGAGCGAATCTCAAACTTCGCACCATACAAGTCAGGATGTTATTAACTTACAGTTAATATCTAAAGCTCAATTTCGCAGATTATATTTCTAATTAGAGAGAGAAAGGAGAATCATCTCAGAATATAAGATGGCTACCAGCCATACAAAAGGCAACTCATAAAAATCCATCCTACTACTTCTAAAAACCTCGTCCAGTAAGCATACAGATATAAATATGATAGCCATATATGAGACCTCATCTACAAAAGATTTGGAGAGACCGATTCTGAAAACAAAAACCACTACAAAAATTACAGTAGTTAAAAAAAGAACTACTACCGCTAAGTTACACGTCGAAGATAAGAGAGTACCCACGCAAAACGGAAGAAAAAAATGGAAGTAAAACTTGGGGGGAGGGGGGGGGGGGACAAGTCAACACTGCAAGGTTAAAGAAATCTTCCAGAGAGTGTTGTACCAAAATTATATGCTTCGGAAAGCCCATACTCAGGTTGACATGATTCAAGATGCAAAGTGATGATAAAACTGATGATTTGTTAGGCAATAGGCTCCCAAATTTATCACTCCGGAATCATTTGTTCATTATCAGCATCATCGGCCTGCTCAACCGAAGGTTTTGAGGGAGCTTGTGCTCCAGGAGCCTGCTTCTTTTTTATGCCACTTACAATATCATCTATCCTTAGAAGCATGCAAGCTGCTTCTATTGCAGTCTTAAAAGTCTGAGCCTTTACTGCGTATGAGTCCCAAATCTGATAGAATTAAAACAATTGAGCAAACATGAATCAGAAAGATGCATATTTGTTGCTAAATTCAGCTGCAAATCAAGCAATATCTAATGCCAGGTAAGTTTTGATTGCCTTTGGCAATAAAGTGACTGCAGCTCCACCTATGGCTTACAGCATGCATCTTTCAGGGATGGAAAAAAAAGTATTTCCAACCTCAACTTCTTAGCAGAATAGAGAATTCAGGCATCCCCTACTACTCTATCAATGTTTTATGTCCAAATTTCCAACAAATAACAGATAAGAATGGCAAAACAAAGCTTCAGTACAAGTCCAGTATCGCGTAGATATGCACGTCAAAACTAAACATAAAAGAAGAGGATAAAGCAATGAAAACAAGAGAAAAAGAGAAAAAAAAAAAAAAAAGGGATACATCAACAAAACATCAATACTAATGCTTCAGAAAAGGCACCAGCTATGCGGTCTTTCTATTGAATATAGTAACAGACACAAAAAGAAAAGGCTGAGAGAAACAGTAGCAAGACCGTGACTGAGCTGCAGTGATACCTTGAAATATCTGATGGGCAATACATGGTGTTTGCACAGAATAAATGCATAAAATGAATAATAATGCATGTGTGACAGCTGTGAACAGTACTCATCATCATCCATTCATCCTTATTATTTGGAGACCTTAAGAAGGCATATTCCCATAGTCCCAGTGAGCTGGATAATACCAGATATGAGGGCATTTCATCCAACAAGGAAACCCAGCAATTTAGACTACTAAGTGGGCATCCAACAAGGCAACAATGAAGAAAATTCACAGCCACATACACCCAACCTTCAGGGTAACGAGCAATGATATTTCAACCCCGTGGTTAAGTCTTACTTCTCCTATTCGAACGGGAAATAATTACAAGGCTACACCACAACATATACAAAGGGGAAAAAGGACAGCACATATACCTTCTTTTCTTTCATATCTGCAATTTCACCAGTGTTACCATCTATGCCGGTCCAAGCATTTTCACCATTTGCATGCTGCCCATTTGAAGACCAAATTGATTATATAACAATATACAGCTATAACATTCACGCACACACACACACACACACAAACAAAAACTTGTAGATTTAATTTTAAATTTAAAAAAAAAGAGCTTGAGTACTGACCTTTCCACGCAAGGCAGTCATAGTCCTAATAACATTTACACCACAGTTCTGGGCCAATGTCCGCGGAATAGCCTCAAAGGCTAAAGCAGCTGCTTCATATGGCCACTGTTACAAAATCAGGAAACATAAAAGTTACAAATCCCGCCGCATGAACGCAAACATACCACCACATCAAAATCTTAGATAACTTAAAGCATGCTAAGAGGAAGTTGGGGTTACAAATATATACACTCTTTACAAAGAAGGGAGAGGTGGAAGATCAGGAAGAGAAGGTCAACCTTTTCTATGCCTTCAATAGATGAGCTCTTTTGCTTCAACGTTGCTGATACAGTCAGTTCTGTACCTCCCCCTCCAGGAACAAGTTTTGGACTTTTGATAATATTTCTTGCCACACACATTGCATCCTGTTAAACGAAAATATGTCAGTTATCATCATAACCTGATTTGTGCAAAATTCAAGCACTTAGTAGCCTTACCTGAAGATTTCTTTCCACCTCGTTTAAGAGATCCTTGCTAGCGCCTCTTAATAGCACAGTACATGCTTTTGGCTCTTTGCAATCAACAATAAATGCAAAAAACTCATCACCGATTTTCTTGACCTCAAACAACCCAGCACCAGTACCTACATCTGATTCCTGGAGTTCATCTGGCCTATTTACAATGACAGCCCCACATGCCTTGGCGATTCTGTTATTATCCGTCTTCCTCACCCTCCGAATTGCAGTAACACCAGCCTTGCTCAAATAATGGCATGCCAAGTCACTTAGTCCTTTTTCAGTGATCACTAAATCGGGCTTAAATTTCAGTATCTGTGCGCACATATTCTCAATGAACTCTTCCTCCATTCGTAGCAAGACTTCCCAGTCTTCATCTTTCAGTATCTCAGCATTTGTTTGATTTTCACCTTTTTTGTATTCAAGAGGACAATCAAGTAGCATAATGCGCGGGTTGATGATCTTCCGCCTCATCTTTCCAGGGGCAACCACGTCCTTATTGATCATTACCCCTTTAAGCACCTGAGAATCTTCTAACTGACCACCAGGTACCTTCTCAACTTTAATGTACTTCTTAATGTCCACCTCTCGCAGCCCTTGACCAAGGTCCACACCAACCATTGCAGTGGCATCAATAGCTAAATCCTATAAAACATGTGGCATATACTCAATATTCACTCAGACACTTAGATATCATAAAGCTTATCTTCATTTCTTTCTAAAAAGGGTTAGAAACGGAAATTCCACATGATGATCAAGTCTGTGGTCAACCCATGCATTTTAGCTTTCACAATCAAGAAAAAAAAACAAATTACAAAGGTTTTCACATGGTGTATAAATTTTGAGGCCAAATAAATAGTGTCAAAAGGACCATAAATACACATACATACACAGACCACTACAAACTACTTCCTCCATATTTTAGTTGATGCTTTAGCCTTCTGTGCAAGGATTTAGGGTTCATTTACTTCAGATGGTTACTTTCGTCTATCAATCGTAACAAAACTAATTGATTTCTTCCTAAGCTCTCTCTCTACCACTTGGTTCTGAGTGGAAGGTTAGATTATAATGCCTTCAATTAGGACACTAATCAGTAATAAAGAGGGAGTTAGAATTTCTAAATATGTACTTCACGATAAATCTTACACTAATGTATTTCTAAATCTGGAAATGACTACATTCTCAATATAAGCATAGTTTGTTATGACTTATGAGTCAAAATGACATTAAAAAAAAAGACACAGGTTATTGTTTTTGAGTAAGTAAGAACAATACAATGGAAAAACATTTCTTAAAATATCCAATCTTGGGATTGGTCTACCACTAAAGAAGGCAGGCAGATACTGATATATTTTATGCTCTTCAAAGGCCCAATCATGCCATTTTGCTAGAGTAACAAAAAGGACATGAAGTAAACATCGTAGTTACACTAGGTTCTTAAACTCTCTATGGGCCTGTTGTGTTCACCTTATTTTTGATCCTTGTGAGAAGAAAAAAAAAAGTTTAGATAAGTTCAAATGAGATAAGGACTAATAAAGTCTAATAAGTTCAAATAAGGATTAATAAGCTCCAATAAGTTGAAATAAGGACTAATAAGGTCTAATTAGTTTTAAAATTGTGCAAGGTGCAACGTGCACGCATAACATAGGCGAGGCGCACCTTTGGTGCCAAAAAACACTTTAAAATCAATTCTAGAACATATATATACTCCAAACAATATGTATTACTATTAAAGATGCACAAAAAGAACATATTAACTTTAAAATTATATTTTGGGTTTTTCTACGTTATACCCTTATGTTTCTTCAGTTTCTTACGATGTATCCCAACCTTTTTTAAATTCCAAATGATACCCCCAAATTTACCTTCTTTAATGCATAGTACCCCTACCGCTAATTATATGTTAATTTCGTTTACATTTTTGTAAGCTAATAGAATCAATCTAATTTGTAGATTTCTCTCCAAGAGTTAAACTTTGTATAAGTTATATTAATTCTACTAGACTACAAAAAGTAAACGAAATTAATGATGTATGATCAGCGGCATAGGCATTATGCATTAAAAAAGGTAAGTTAAGGATACTGTGTAGAATTTCAAAAAAGTAGCGATACAACGTAAAAACTGAAGGAACACAAGAATATAGCGAAGAAAACCCCTTATATTTTTCTAAAATAAAAAGAGTAAATTATTATTTCAAAATAAAATCTTATCACCCAGCGCTAGCCCCACAATACATTCAACAAAAAGATGAACAAAAAAACGAGAACTCTCAAACTTTTACTTTTACGTGAAAGTTTAATGCCAGTGGGGACCACAAAAAAGAAGAAGAGAAAGGTGTTAAGATAAAGGCAGAAACCAGATCGAAGAAGAACAAAAGAGTAAATAGAATCCACCTGCAAAAACCTAGACCAGCAACGGATACCGGAGGAATAAAGCGCCGGCAACCATGGGTAATTTCTAGTCAGCACTGTATGTCATGAATACAGACGTCCGATTGTCAATTTTTACTAGATTTTGGAAATTAAAGTTTTGCCAAATTGGGGCTTTTTGGTTTTCAATTTAAATTGAAGCAATTTTATGCAATTAAATGAGGGATCTTGGTCCAATTCATAACATAAGGCCTTGTTGAATTCTAATTTACAAGAAATTTGATTTTATTTTAAGTTTTGGACTCCAATCTCCCCATCTCTATTGCATTTCCAAAGTAAGCGGCAAAGGCGGTGTGCGTGGCGCCTCGCTGGAGGCGGTTGGAGGCGCCCACCTCCTTTCCCCTATCGTAGGTCGCTTCACCTTGATCTTCGGATGCGATTTTACTCGCGCCTCGACTCGCCCCACGCCTAGGCGCACCAGTTTCTAAAACTAAGGATCTAATAAGTTTAGATAAGTTCACTTGAGATAAAAAAAAATAAGGTCTGACACTTGCAAAACAAGGTCTAATAAGTTTAGATAATCAAAAAAAGTAAAAATAGAACAGCCCTATATAAAAAAATAAATGTATACAACTGCTACCCAATGCCTGATATTTATGCTCCACCACTGCCTATGTTCTATCCAATCCCATATGGCTGCATTCCTCTACATAGTCTTCCCTTACTCTTATCTAAAATCAAGAGCACTGTTACCCTAAAGCTGGATAATCAAAAACTATGTTGAAATGGCAGAATTTTAATCTCTGTATCACCCAGAATTTAAAGGTAAAGGTTTTTAGCCCTTGCTGAGGAAAAGTTTGGTTATTTAAAATAGAGAGAAAGAGGAAGGTGAGTACACCAACGCAGTACAGATAACTAACCACTAATCTCAAACCCAAGATCATGAAAAACTAACCTGAGGGAAAAGTGGGTGCAAGTTTTATGAAATAAGTATGAGCCAGTAGTAAGAAGAGAGTGATTGCCAAAAAAATTGCTTGGCTGCAAGGCCACTACGCAGGTAGTGTAAAAGTGAGCAGCGGAGAAGAGGCAAGTTTTAAGAAAGTAGGTTCTGAATTTTTCTTTACCAGTACTATATCTGATCATTCAATAAATAAAACCTTGTCCTGAGTCCTTAACTCCAGACCCTCATTTATACATCCATAGAATTTCTCGGAGCAATCAAACCTAAATTGAACTGGAGTTCACATTAAGAGAATGGATCCCAACCGCCCATATAACAAGCCACAGTTGTCAGTGAAAAAGGTCAACTGATAGTATTACACTGGGACATGTGATGCCTCAAATCTTGTACATTTGTATGACCAAAGATACCTACTGGCTACCGCTCCCTGGGCCCAAAAAAACACTCCACATACACGAGCCTCCCCTTTACACATTGCCCTTGGAAACAACAAGGTCATCCAACTCAGGTCAAGTTCAGAACAAGCAATAAATGTTTTCAATATTGAGTATCACAGCCTAGATTATAGAATTAAAGTAATTGATTGGAAAAATCTAAACACTAACCAGTGAGAATTCTATCAATAACTGATAACTACATTCAGTCAAAATATGCTGTAAAGGCTATCAATATAATACCAAAATTAATAACCACCAGCAAACTATGGCCGAAGTTGCTTAGTCCATTTCCCACAAAAAATTTCAGTCCTTCAATTTCAAAAACGGAGCGCTGGCCGCTGGCGGTAGGGTGGGGGCTGGGGGGGACACAGTCCATAGGAGTTCAAAACTAGCCTCTACTTTCAAACTAACAAGAAAAAACAGTCTTGATTACTCCAAACCAACAGAAACCACACTTTTTCTGTTAAGATGAATATCAGGGAGTGTATATCATCCCAGATACCGGGAACAAAAAAGTGAACTGTTACTACACCAAACTAAAAGAAGATATTGTTAAAGCAGATAAGCTCTGTTTTCCTCACAATAAGTACAAAATGAGATATGTAGTCAAAATACACCCATCTACTAAAGTTACATTTGTGTGCAACAGCTAAGACAAATAAGTTTTAGGCCACTATTATAGAAAAAAAGCATTAGAAAGAAACAAGATAGGGGTAGGGAAGGATGAAAACTCACGGCAATCAGATCACCAAACTGACTGGTAAACTTGGTTCCAATACAGCTCTTGACCAAGCCCAACATAGTAGCACCTGCAGAAGTTCCAACGTTGTAACTAACATAAATGCACAATAACCATTTGAAAAGGTATACAACATAAAAATAAAAATAAAATAAACGACGTAGAATCACGATAAGGTACAGGAACCTACGATCCTCCACATCAATGGACATTGCAATCTTGTCAAGAACAGCAAGTGCATCTTCCAGAGCTTTCGAATACGCTAAGAAACATACAGATTTAGCTGTAAGTACAATTCTCTAGCAAATTTGTATCAGAAAATGCACATTTGAAGACCAACTCTAACTTACCTCGGCAAATAACAGTAGGATGATAGCTCTTATCGATAAATTCTTCAGCCACATGGAGCATCTCTCCAGCTGCAGCATAGTAGTAATCCAGAAATTAATATATTTTCCACATTTGTAGGAATTACGAGGGAAAATATCAGGACTAAATGGGAGAAAGAAAAAGGTAAGGTTGCATCCTGACCTCAATGCATAGGAATAGAGTATGTTTCATCAAGATATTTCACAATTAATAAAGAACACATTAAAACTCAAATCTTCAATACTTCTACTTACTTTACAGTACACAACCAAATATTTCTAAATCACTGCTACTTCTTAAACCAGCAAGGAAAATAATGAACTTCTACTTTCAGCAGCTAGGCTATAAAACAGAACTCGATGATTCAAAGAAAGCATAGATCTTATCTTACCAAGAACAATAACAGAGGTCGTTCCATCTCCAACCTCTTCATCTTGTGTCCTGCTAAGCTCGATCATTGACTATTATATCAATGGAAAATGCATATTAGTGAGGGAGGAACAATTTGGAGCTTGTTTAAAGGTTTCACAAAAGAAGCAACAGAAAATTAAGAATGCCAGCTAATAAGAGGCTAAAAGCAACTCCTCAAATAAGCTTACTCCATACATGGCAATGCCCTAGCCCAAACTAACACAGTCACACAGCCAAATAGAAGATAGAATGTAAACTATTTTTTTCCGTACACTTTTTTCCTTCAATTATTTCTTGACGAGTAGAGGGGATTGAGAGATAAGAGAGATGCAAAGAACATGCCTTAGCAGCTGGATGTGCAAGATCTAATTCACGCAAAATGGCATTACCATCATTCGTCACGACTATGCCTGCAATGACCAACATAGCATTGAAGTTAAATAAAGGTGCAAAGACCAATAAACGAGTATATCAACTACAGGGCCTTAACCATCTAGAAGATTCACGCCACCATATAATGCAAAGACCTATAGGCTACCATTTTTTTGTTATCTCCCTTTCCCAAAAAAAGAAGAAAAAAGGGGCAGCAAATGAAAGTGGTCCCGGTTCTTATCGTAATATTTTTTCAACATATTATAGATAACATGAAACAATGTATACAACAAGGGTATTGCATATGGAAGGGCTTAGTCGTTCCAAACATATAGAAGCCAACTTTACAAATAAGCAAGTTTTTTCTATGATTCAAGTGACTTAACTTATCATCTTTACTATCACCTGAATAACCAATAAGATACAAAACATGTAAATATACACAAAAGAATATAAATGATTGCAGAGGCCAAATACAAAAAATGATCCTCCTCCTTTTATCCCTTTATCCGTAAAAGTATAAACAATGATTATCTAGAACTTACAAATGCACCCGGATAAACTTTTGCTTTTTTAATTTTTTTAAATTCACTCCTTATCTCTGTAAACATAGTTCAAAGTCCTAAATATTAAACAGAAAACAGTAATCATAGGAATAAACAATATTCAGAATAACATAACTAGGATAGCAATTTAATTTACATAAACAATTCTACTTTTCTTCCCAGACAAATGCAGCAATATGTATATCACCTCCAGCAGCATCAAGGAGCATCTTTAACATTGAGCGTGGACCAAGTGTTGTTCGAATTACTTCAGCAACAGCCTGTCAAGCATGGGCAGGTACACAATTTATACATCTTGACAAACCAAAGAGGATATCATATAGCTTTAGCAATTTACTTGACATGAGTTTAAGTAGTCGGGGAAAATTTCCTATATTGGCACAGACAGCAGAGGGATTGAGAAAGAAAGCAAATGATACATGTATGCCATATATAACGCTCCAAAATACACAAATCTAAACTTCAGAAGCACAAAAGGAGCCACATTGCTGAGAAAAATGATTGACAACAGCACCATAACCCAAAATTTCACAAGTCGGGGGAAAAACTATTATCCTGAAACATAAAGGCCAAGGTGCTACACTGTTCATAAATTTATTATTTAGTCACAGATATCAAAAGGTTTTGAGGAAGTTTGGTGTAAGTTTCACTTCGACATATAAAAGGTCACTAGAGGTTTATGGTACAATATCAGACAACACGGGAAGATTCAGAGGTCTAGGCCTAACATATTTAAACAAAATAAAAGATCAAACGAACAAGAGAGAAAAACAGAGGTGAGAGAAACTCCTGTTCAAGATTAACATAAAACAATTTGCTCTTTCTAGGATGTTGCTGATGGAACAACAAAAAGAGAATCCATTTGTAAGTTGTAACACAATCTCCGCTAGTCCAACATCCTTAAACCTCCACATTCAATAAGACGAGACTGGTTCTCACCTTTGCGGCACGGATGTTAGCATGATGGACCTTGCTCCCAGATTCACGTTTTGTAGAATCATCTGCAATTTCAGACCAAAAAAACTGAAATCAACAAAGGAATGATAAAGTAGACCCAAAAAAATCGAGCCAAGTAAATAATCAGAGGTCAATAACACTAAAACTTAACCAACAAACAACTTTTTTTCTCCTTTCTTTTACACCTCTACACTGATGGTCTACACATAAAAAATTCACTCTACTTGGGAGGGGGCTTATCTCTCGACATCTTTTAAGCTCTAGCATTGTTGGGGCCTCAGGGTAACAAAACCATCCCCTAAATTGCCACATATACGTCTAACCATAAAGACTTTGGTAGGCTATGCATGAGAATGATCATGAACATTCTTAGCAAATGAAGTACCTTTGAGCTTGAAATAACAATTAAAATGACCCAAACCCTAATTTCAAACTGTAAATCCAGAAAGCAACTTCTTCACCAAATCCATTCTAAAACTTCTGTTGACAAACCCATCAATCATGATATTAAATTGGAAGTGGATTACCAGATTAAAGAGACAAAAAGAGCAGCATCGGAGTATTAAGCAACAAAACCAAACTTTGCCTACTATATTTCACTGTATATAAATTAGGCAAAACCTACACTATCGCGAAACCAATTTTCTAACTCAATCCCGAAAACTCTCACATTGAATCAACTCTTTCCAGCAGAATCTAAATAATTAACCACATTTTAATCATCAACAACAAAATACACAGTTCCACAAATAAAGCATACTAATTCCCTCTTTCTACAACCAAAAAATTCACCAGAATACACAACTAGAAACTAATTATTTTTAAACAAAATCAAAAAAAAATGACAGAAAAATGAGATCAGATCTCGCAACAAACACCCTTAGATATTACCGCCTCATTCACTAACGACACAAAATTCATTCTTCCACATTGCCAAAAAAAAAAAGTAAAAACCCTAATCTGAAACAGATTCCAAAAAAAGCATTTTCAGCAACAACAATCTATCCCTCACTCTGTAAAACACACACACACATACTAACAACACAACAAATTAGGTTTCGAAAGGAGAAATTTAATATTTAAAAATAAAAATAAAAAATAAAGCAGTATAGAAAAGGAAGGATGAGAGAGATAGAAGAGTGCTTACTGAGAACGAGGACTGGAGCGTGCATGATTGGAGAATAGTGATGTGTAGTTTCGAAGAGAGAGAAAGATGCAAAGAGGAAGAAGAAACAGAGGGTTTTGGGAGGGAAGAGACTACGAAACTATAGTGAGTGTCTAGTGAGAATGAAAACCCTGGAACTTTGTTTAAACTTCCGGTGAAAACCTCATTTTACTTCTACAACCCTACACTTTGATTACTTGAAATGTTGAATAGTTGGTAAATTGGTATTTGGTACAAGTGTGTGTCCCCTTTGTGATTCTTTGCAACTTCACCAATAGAGTAAAAAGAAATTGTACCACTAATTGCGACCAGAACTGGTTATTGGACAGGGTAGCCTAATGAATAAAGGGTTAGAATTAAATTTATAAGGCTTTTATTAGATATAGCTTTATTGAATAGGGTCACTATTAGACATGGTCATTATAGGACCAGTAAAGAAACCCAATAATTTTGAAAAATAAAATAGATTTTTTGAAAATACAATTACATATTTGGATTCACATTCATTTAAACTCACTTTTGGTTCTCTTTGTTCCTTGTTTTTCTTGCTAGTTTGTCGACTCGCCCATTATCGACCCGCTATCGACCCACTACCCAATTGGCCCCGCTACCAACCCTTTGTGAGGGGACCCTCTTATGACCCGACTCGCTTCCGACTCTGATACGGCTTGTCCAATAACCAGGTGTACTTGTTAATAAAAACAGCTTGATAACTTGACTTTAACTCGATTTGATAAATTTTTACTATGACTTTGATAAATTTTTACTTTAATTTATCGAAATTTATTGAGCTTATATGAAACTGTTAGAATATATTTCAACTTGTTTGAACTTATGTTTTCTGTTACGCTATCAAGGTGAGATTAATAAACCCTTAGTAAGTGGACTAAACTGACACCGCAACTTAGTTATTGTACCTCTTAAATTAGGGTTAAACATGAATGCAAAAACATACTTTAAACTTTTTTTTTCACATCATCTAGGTCTATGAAGTTATGGTTGGAGCTAATGAACATTTTGAAATGTGAATACGGGATATACCTTAGCTTGTTTTCCAGTTATACTTTCTAGCACATATTTCTTTTATAAGTGTTCCAAATTACATGCTACATACTTACTCTTAACTAGAGGTGATCATAAGCCGGGTTGAGCCGGATGTAGGTCAGACCTAGTCGGGTTTGGGCCGAGCCGGGTTTAGAGTGGTCAAGCCTTAAAAAATTGTCCATTGGTCGAGCTCAACCGGGCCAAAATTTTGTGTCCAAAGCCCGTTGTTTCGTGCCAACAAAAGGCATGCTTTTCGGGCCAAAATCGAAATCGCGCCAAAAAAAATAGACTAAAAAGTCAACTTTTGCTTGCCCAAAGCCCGTCCCAAAGCCAAAAAAAATTGGACAGGCCAAAATTATCTGTCCAACCCCGTCCAAAATCCGGGTCGGGCCCGCGGGTTGGGCTTTTGTGATCAGCTCTGCTTTTAACAAATATTTTCTCTCAACTCATCTTTAATGTTAGGCTCTTCCGCACTATCCAGTTTTTCTTTCCACTTTCCCAACCCCCTTAAATCATGCGCCAAAAAGTAACATTATAGGTAAATTAGCAGTACTAAGAAAGGATATCGTGGATCAGCCTAAGAGCAACTATAGTGGCAAGCTACAACCACTTGTAGCTTTGTGTGCCACATCATATTTCCAAACTACAATATTCCCAAGCTATAACCTCTCCCATTGAAAAACTACAACCACTCGTAGTTTTTGTAGGTCCCAAACTAAAATGTGAAAAAGAAAAGTGGAAGTGGAGCCCACAAAAGAAATTGAAAAAGCAAGTAGCTTTGTGGAGCTACTTGGCTTCCCAAAGCAACAAGTTTGCTTTCCCTCCAACAACAAAGCTACTAGCTCCAACTATTGGAAAATTGCAAGCGGGGACCTAATAACTACTGTTGGAGCTGCTCTAAATCACTAGTGGGAAAAAACTCATTTGCAACACAACAAAAGGTGCTTTTTTTAAGTCATTCAGTCATGTTGGGTTATTAAAACTTATGTGGATCAAGCATGGATTCATATCTGTTCAAGTCTCTGAAGGTGGCTAGATTTTGAGGAGAATCCTAATATAAGTGGAGTCTTGATAGCCTAGTTTTTGCTTACAAATTCATCTATATTCGAGTCTTTGGGATGTGGCTAGATTTTTAGGAGAGTCCTAATATAAGTGGAGTCTTGATAGCCTAGTTTTTGCTTACAAGAATTTTTTCACTTGGAATAGATTTTACGTCGTTTAAGCACTTAGGAGTTAATTATCTTCAAATTTTATTTCGTGATGTACGAGTTTGTTCAAGAGTAATTGGGATTAGCATACAATTAGTTCCCTAATGACTTGGGAGTTTAGTGTTTATATTTGATTGTTATGGTTGGATTAAGACTGTAACATGCCCGCATATTGGGGTCGAAGATTAAAATTCTAATTTGTTTTCTTGGTTAGGCGTGCATTAAGTGCTTTAATTAGTTTAGTTATGAGTCTTATGTTAATCAAATTGTTAACTTGTATAGACCTGTATTCAGATTAATTTGTATTTGTTAATTACCCTTACATCTTTAATAACAAAATATTATATCTTAAATTTCGTGTTTACGGAGGAAGAAAATAGAAAGTATATGAAGAAGTCATTGATGAACTTTGGAAGAAGAATAGTAGACCATAAGAGAGGAAGGAGAAGAGAGAGAGAACGGATTTTATACTTTAAGTAACTACAATTCTAATTCGAGCAAACTAGTGCTTAACAACTAATTATAACAACCTAAACTCCAATACCTTAACAACTAATTAATAACCCAAGTAAATTATATAAGCCATAACATCCCCTTAAACGGAAAAATGGTTGAAAAAATGTTTCTAATTTGAACAGGAGTGAATTGTTGCTCTTATAGTGTCGTGAATAAAGCATCATGCTACCGAGAAATAGCTGAAAAATGCAGGTACCAATATTCTCAAATGGTAAAAAGAAAGCCGGAATGTTCCTCATGAGAAGAAACCTACACAAGATACAATTTCTGGTAGAAGTACGTACATGTTTAATAAAGAGCCCAAGATTATTGTAAGTTGGTTCAAGAAGTGACGACTAATTTTGTTGATGGTTACACCACAGTAGCAGGTACCATAACCAAGACATAAAACTTGCATGGACAATGCACTAAATTCATCACTTTAATTACTCCATAACCACCACAACAACACCTACACTTTCGTAAGTCAAAATATTCCCAAAATTATTTGCAACTACTGATGATGGTGTTGATTTGAACCATACCAGCATAACCAACCCAATAAAGTCACATATGCAACAACTATCTGTCCTCTGATTACCCCCGCAAGCTTGGAAGTGTTGAAGAACAATTCAAGCATGAAAAATAAAACAGAAAATCAACGACAGATCTTGAGCAATACCACAAGACCCAATGAATAATCAATTAGTGAACCACTAAGTATAACAAAGTGCAAACCGAATGGCTTTAGTTGCCTCATACATGGCTCACGCTGTAAAGCTGACATGAAATTGTAGTATTAATTGAAGTGACCACTAATTAGGGTGTCTATAGTTGGGGTTGAATAATAAAGAACCATAGTTGCTCTAGGCTACTTCCATATTGTTTTTGGATGGTCAAATTGACTGGTTACTTATTAGGGTATGCTATAGACATGGAGATAGATAAATTCAATCATTTTCAATGAAAAAATATAGTATATTATCGATCTAAACGTTAAATATCAAAAAAATTGGATGATTATATCAATTTCACATAATCGCACGATTTGCTTATGTCTATACGATCCTACTTATGCCAACGATCCAAAGTATGATCCTGGTTATGATAACATGGAGGGGAGTAATAAATAGTTAAAATATTAGTTCACTTCAATTGGTTGAAAAAAAGTTTTGGCAAGTTAAAATTAGTATATGTGTCAGCCTTATCCCTTAATGGATTGAAAAAATTATTTAAATACTTAAAAATGCATTATTTGGCTATTTGTGCAATATCAAGATGTTCACGCATCGATGGATATGAATACTAATTAGTTATTGCTGAATATTTCCATTTTTACCTTCTTATATACTACATTCGTTCCTAAATAATTGTTACACTTTAACTTTTGACACTATTCAAAATTTCAATTCGACTATCATTTGTGATTTATGGGTAAGAGAAAATATAGTTATGTGGGTTCTTGTTTGATTTGTCTATGTATCCCCCCCCCCCTTAATTTTATGAACTTTATAAATATACTAGTTTTGAAGCCCGTGCGTTGCACGGGTTGTTTTTTATATATATTTTTTGTTAACATTATTGATTTTGTGTTACTGCAAAGTGAGATTTTTCAACACGGTTTTATTTACATACTTCATCTGTTAATTATCTATGTGGACCAATCAACTTTTAGTTAAAAAAAAACTATAATTGTCAATATTACCTTTACTTTAGGTTAATAAAATCATCATTAATTATTCATCAAATTGCATCATAAAGTTGCGCTTACTTTATTAAGGATTTACTTATCCCCTACACTTGTTAATTAAAGGAGCACCTCTATGATAAACTACACATTTTTTTCATTTTCTTAAAAATCATGCCCGAACCCATTATTGTAGTAGAAAAAGAATTGATAAAATATTTGTCATTATACCCTTATTTATATTATCTTTAATATTTTTAATTATATATTAATAAAGTTTATAAAAAGTTGATATAAAGTTAGTATTGCAATGGTTGTGTCTATCTCTAATAAGTGAAGGCATGTTGACCGGTATTGTCAACTAACATATCAGTATATCACTATAATAAAAGTTTAAAAATAAAATAAAGTAGATATTGAGTGGCCACAAATGCATAGAAGGTGTCATTGAAAATGTTGGCTACTTTAGTAGATTTGCAGTAGTTCATTAGATGTTATCGTATAGTTTAGGCAAATCTCAAGAATCAA
The DNA here is from genome assembly GCF_026745355.1 of Beta vulgaris subsp. vulgaris. NCBI lineage: Eukaryota > Viridiplantae > Streptophyta > Magnoliopsida > Caryophyllales > Amaranthaceae > Beta > Beta vulgaris. Next base: position 57,833,641 of record NC_079205.1, on the reverse strand, counting down.
GTTTTTTTATTTTATTTTGTGATTTTATATGTGAATAATAGCCGTAGAGTGAATATACAATATAGTAGTACGTATAAAAAAATTCCTAGTTATAATAGATCTCTAAAAGATAAATTTTTTTGGTTTTTGTCATAGCCGTAGAGTGAATAAACTCTTATCTCTCAAAATAAATTTTATTATCTCTCAAACTCTAAATTTTATTATCTCTAAATTAATAAGATGACGTGGCAATCCTAGGTGGCGCGCTCTATGCTCCCGAAAAGTTCCTCTTTTATATATATATATTGATTTTATTGTATATGTATATATATTTTAGTATTTAAATGATTTATTTCTTAAAAGGATGACTATTTGAAAATCAAAAGGAATTATTTAATAATTTTAAAAAGTCAAACATTTTATTTAGTCATACTTTGAAATATATTTAAATAGCTCAAATACATTTTGGTTTAACAAAAGGGATTTTAAATTGGGTTAGAGGAACTCAACTACTCAAATCACCAACCATTAAGTATTATTTTTGCCCAAACACCTTTTTCTAAGGCCAAAAGTGGGAAACTGTACAAACCCCCACCCACCCACCCACCCACCCAAAAAAGAAGGGTTTTTTCACCAAATACCCCTGACAAATCAATAAATTCACAATATACCCTCAATGTTTCAACAATTCACCATATACCCCCGACTTTTCATTTTTGTGCACCAAATACCCTTTTTTTAACTGCCGTTAACTCACCGTTAGCTTTATTTACGATTTTGTCATCATTAAACCCTAACCCTAATCTAACCTAACACTAACCCAAATCTAACCCTAACCCTAAACCCTTCCCCTTACCCTAACTCTACCTCTAGCAGCCCCCCCTCCACCCCACCCTCCCCCGCCCTTCCCCCACCGCCGATCTCCCCCACCACCAGCCTCCCCCACCCCTTGCGCGTCCCACTGTCGGCCTCCCCTCACCCCTTCCCCGCCGATTTCCCAACCCCTACCCCTCACCGCCGCGCGTGGGCCTCCCCACCCCCTGTGCATCCGTTCACCGCCAACCTCCCCTCACCCCTTCCCCGTCGATTTTAGGTTCCTAAAGGTGAAACAACATTAACGGCTAAATTCGGCGCCACCTGATTACTACTGCTGTTTTAGCCATCGTAGCGCTACCGGATTGCTGCTCCTGTTTTGGTCATCTCGTCGCCAGGTTGCTCCACGCTGCTGCCGTTGGTCTTCGGGAGTTTTAGAGGGGAGTGTGTTGTGAGCTTCGCGGGGCTGCGGGGGGGGGGGAGGGGTGGGGTTGCAGCAGAGGGAGGGGGAGGGGTGGGGGTTGCGGCAGAGGGAAGGGGGGTGGGGGTTGCGGCAGAGGGAGGGGGAGGGGGTAGGAGTTGCGACAGAGGGAGAGGGAGGGGTTGGGGCTACGGCGGGGGAAGGGGTGGGGTTGCGGCAGAGGGAGGGTTGGGGGAGGGGTGGGGGGATGGTGGAGGGGGAGGTGGCTGGGCTGGGCTTAGGGTTAAGGTTTAGGGTTAATATTTATATTAGGGTTAGGAATTAGGTTTAGATTTTAGGGTTAGGAGTTAATTGTGGCAAAATGGTAAATAAAGGTAACGTTGAGTTGACGACAGTTAAAAAAAGGGTATTTGGTGCACAAAAATGAAAAGTCAGGGGTATATGGTGAATTGTTGAAACATTGAGGGTATATTGTGAATTTCGCGATTTGTCGGGGGTATTTGGTGAAATAACCGAAAAAAGAATATTTCCCCAAACATTTATTTTCTCTCTTTTCCTTTCCCCCTATTTTCGGCTCCTCCTTTCTTCTTCTCTCTTTCTTATCTTTTCTTCTCATCCTCTTCGTGGGTCACGGCCAACCGACCGCCGACTCTTTCCCACCGGCGTCCCGTCCTCCGGTCCTTTGCTTTGGTTATTTCTTCCTTCTCAAGTTATTTTCAATGCAAAGTTTATGTTTTTAATAATTATTTTATTATGTTTATGTTTAAAGTTATAATTTGATGATTTAAATATAAATCTAAGATTATGTAGTTTATATAATGAAGGATTTAAATTTCAGATTTATTTATTATGTTTGAATTGAAATTTTAGGTATCAAAGCATGGATTTTTAGGATTTTATGAGTTGGAAAATCATAGTAGTATATTATAGTTTATGAAATTGAATATTCTTATGATTTTAATTATATTTAAGTATGTTTTAAAAGAATTTTATTATATTATAAGTTGCTGGGAATTTTGTAAAAGATGCTTATGATGGAGTTTTTATGATCAAAGTATGAGTTTTTAAGGATTTTAACGGTTAGTAGTAGTATAGCAGTACTATACTAGGAGGCTTTAATAATTAAATTTTAGTGATGGGAAAGGTTTTTAAACACTTTTAAAGGGGGTTTAAAGTATTTAATATTGCTGAAAATTTATTTGTGGTTATATTGGTTATTTTAGGCGGAGGATTCTGTTTAGGCGACTTTCAAGCTTGTGAAAGTGACCTCTCGTTTTTTCTACACAAGCTACGTACATATATATGTGTTGGTTGGATTACTATCATGTTCTAATGATGGAACTTATATAATATCATGTATAGGAAATTAATTTTAGTTCATATGTGATTTTATATTCAATTGGATTTGCATGTTCTATGCCGTTGTGTGAAGCATGCTGACTATGATAATGATATTATGTTTGTATAGAATGTTGATGCAAGTATATGGGTTTCGGTAACTTTATTTTAGTAATCCACACGAGGGATTAATATTTATGTTGCTTTTGGATCATGATTAAATCATGTTGTTATCTTTGAATTATTTAATTACTTTATGAGGATCTATGACCTTATTTAGTAAGTTGATTATTATACATATGAAATGTTGGTTGTTGTTGACTTGGTTTAACAAATAAATAAAAGTTATGAATTTAAAGTTGGAATTAATCTTGGGTTGTTAAGTTGTTGATCACCTTATCTAATCCGAAGATAAAAATGGAAGTTTATGTTTCTTTGATTATTATATTATTTGTCCTACTTGCGAGTAATAAGTGAATAAACTATTAATCATGTAAAGTGAAACGTGAATAATAATAACTTTAGACTTGTGCATGTCTGAAGTATTGGACAAATATGAGTTGGAGTACATGGTAGTATCCCGTGATTTTTCTTGGGACATGATTGGTCACCGTGTCCTATTTTTATTTTAAGGGTTTCTCGATATCATAGATTAGGGGAGTATGGAGTCGCGTCCAAACTTTATCTTCTAGATTGAAGATTGGTTTTGGTTTAGACAACTCGTTCAATGGACTATTCCATCTAAATTAATCAAATTATTAGTTGTGGAGTTTAGTTCAGTAAAAGTAGTATGCGACATTATTATTATTTATCCATGTTTAATACTTCCCCCGTTTAGAAATAGTTGCACCGTTTCATATTTTCACGCTTGTCGATGCATGGTTTCAAACGTTAATATCTTCAATTATCAATGAGTAAAAATTATAAAAGGCTAATATAAAAATATACATTGAGACGAATCTAACAAGATCTCATATGACTATGTTTTTCCTAAAATATAAATCACCAAAGATAATCAAAGTGTAAGATATGAATAGTAAACACTATGCAAATGGTGCAACTATTTCTATACGGAGGAAGTATTTATTAATACGGTTTTTTCACTTGATACCCCTGAGTTTTCAAAAGATTTACCTGGTACCCCCCAAATTTTCAAAATATACGGGGTACCCCTAAGTTTCAAACTAATAGACTCAGATACCTTTAATGACTAATGGAGTTAACCATCGTTAGTCATTAACTCTAATTTTCTATTTTAAATCCTAATTATCCCCCTAATACTAACCTTAATCATATCCCCTACCTCTAACCCTAACCCTAAACCCTAATCCTCCCACCACCTTTCCCCCACCTTTTCCCCCACCATTCCACCACCCAACACCCCACCCCACCCCCACAGCTCCCGCTCCCACCCTCTCCCTCATCTGTCATCGCGAGCCCAAAACCCCACCTCCCCTCGCGAGCCTAGAACAACCCAGTTGCCGACGAGCTTCTCGCTGCAGCGCGCGCTCCAGTCACCCTTCTCGCCTTCGCCGTCGAACTAGAGTAGAGCATAGTAGAGGGAATTCGACGGGGGGTGGGGAGGGGTGCGAAATTCGTCGAAGATGGGGGAGGGGGTTGCGAAATTCTTCGGTGGTGGAAGAGGAGGTGTGAAATTCGTTAGGGGTAGGGAAGGGTGGGTAATTCGACAAGGTGGAGGGGCGGGAATGCTAGTGTGGGGGCTGCCAAATGGTGGTGGGAGGGGGCCTGCTGGGGTGGGGGGTTGCTAGGGGGTAGTGGGAGGGTGGGGGAAAGGGGTTAGCGTTAGGGTTAGGGTTAGGGTTAGAAGTTAAAGGTTAGGGTTTAATTAGGAGTTAGATTTTAGGGTTTAGGGTTAAGACTAACGGTTAATTAGGGTTAAGACTAATGATGATTGACGTCGTTAGTCATTAAGGATATTTGAGTGTATTAGTTTGAAACTTAGGGTACCCCGTGTATTTTTAAAAACTTGGGGGATATCAGGTGATTTTTTTTGAAAACTTGGGGGTATTCGGTGAAAAAACTGTTATTAGTATCATGTTAGGTTTACTATTTATTTACTATGTAGTACTCAACTTTGCTGATTACGTGCTTTGTGTGTATGTATTAATCATGGCTATGTCTTATTGATCCCGTGATGACTCAATTGGTGAGCAGTCTCTCAGGATCAATAGAGCATCGTCGTTTATAAGTTTGAAGTTGATGCATCATGAGTTCGGAGATTGGAGACCTTTTGTTGACTTTTTATTATTTTATAGTTGACTTTTTATTATTTTATAGTTGACTTTGACTATTATGTTGACTTTTACATTTGAGGTTGACTAAGATTTATTTTAAAAGTTTATTTATTATTATTTTCGCTGCAAAATTCTGAATAAGCCGATACGTCATCACAGGGAGATAATGCTTTGATAATTCTCTAAGTTTTATATTGAAAAAGTATTTTGGAAAATAGAGAGTTGATGGGGTGTTACAGTCTCGATATGTACTTTTATAATATCAACTTTTCTACTTTTTACAAATACAAAATTAGAGATATAAAAGCACAAAGTATTGCATCGACATATGTGAAAAGTGTAATTGAAACTATTATTTAGGAATACATGTAGTAACCATTAAGCTGCATATTTAATAGAGATATAACCAAACTTGCTTAGTGGAGGTGGTGGGGATCTCACCTTGTGACTTTGAGTTCACAAGTTCGAACCCACTATCTACTTGTACTTGTGAGTAGAAAACCCGAACCTTATTTTTTTGTTGGACCTAGACCGAACCTGGATCTTAAGTCCTAAGGGTATAGAAAAGCTGGAACTAGACCCAAAGAGTTTGCATGGTTTAGAGTCCCGATACAAGGTCTAACTTTATTATATTTTTTGATGTTCGACAGCGCTTATGATCTCTAGGGCCTAAGGTTTGGGTCTAGTGTCTAGGATCCAAATGACAAAAGTTGAAATTTTAAAATAAATACTAAGGTTTTTCTTTAAAACACTAAGGCTCCGTTTGGTAGGACGTAAAACATTTTCAGTGTAAGATGATTTTTATGGAAAATAATTTACAATGGAAAACACAATTCCAAAATTAGTTTTCCGTTGTTTGGTTCCATGTAAGAAAAATAATGAAAATGAAAGAAATATGAAAGGGAAAGTAAGGAGGTAATGAAAGGAGTGTGTAAGACAATAAGAGAGATAAGGAAAACAATTTTTCCTTTATTTGGAAGGGAAAATGGTTTTCCATCATTGGGAGTATAATTTTACTCTAAGATAAAATGGTTTTACACTCCTTTGCCAACCAAACAATGTAAAACTGAAAATAGAGGAAAACAATTTTTCAGGAAAACGTTTTACGCCCTACCAAACGGAGCCTAATTGCAAAAAAAAAAAAATAGTACTTGGTCTAGTGGTTTGGTTTGTATCTCATAACTTTAGGGTTATGAGATCAAACCGCACTAGAAGCACTTTAGGGATGGAAATTTCCTCCTACCACTCCCGCTACTCCCAAGGAATTTTGCCTGCAAACCGGATCAGGTTGATCTGTACAATATTCCAATCCGATTAGGATGCCTTCTTTTTACCTTATTATTAAAAAAAAAAAAACGTTTACAACGCGTGTGGGCCGACTCAAGGGTCAATAAATAAGTACATCCATGATCCATCAACTCTCCGCGTCTCTTTTGTCTCGACGACATCAACTTTCTCTCTCTCTCTCTCTCTTCTCTCCCCCTCATCTGGTCAACGAAATCCAAAATTCAATTCTGGTGGCTTCTGCGATTTCTCAATTGCCGAACCCTAATTTCCTGTAGGTAAGATTCTTGATTACCTTTTGATTCATAATATCGCTTCATATTCAACAAAAGAGTGATTGAGTAAAGGTTGCGCTTTTTCTAGGGTTTTGTTATTGAATCTATTCTTGTACCTCTGATTTTTGTTTCAGTTTATCAATTGTTTGTGGCTATTTAACTTTTATTGTATTAAAAAGGAAAAAAGATCAATACTGGTATTTTTGAGAATTAGACTCTTTTTTTTTTCCCCTCTTTCTCGTGTTTTAGTTTTCGTTTCCTCGTAATTGAGAGGATTGTTGTTTGTGGTTGTTGGTGTTGTTATTATGGCGTCGGGAAAAGTTAGTGTGTTGAGGAATGAAGCTCACTCTCGTGATTCGAGGGGAGTTCGTAATCGTTGTGAAGGTTTTGGTTGTCGTGAGCTTGATTATGGGGTTGAAATTAGGTCTAAAAGTAAATTGGGTTGTTTGGAGCATGGTGGAGAGAAGGGTGTGTTTGACGGCGATTTTAAAGTAAAGGGTAAGGAAGCTATGGAAGACGGGATTGTGTTTTCGCCTCCACAAAAGAGGCGGAAGTTCTCTCCTGTTGTGTGGGATGTGGAGGACACCAGTATCTCTTTTGTCAATCGAGAGAAGAACATAGATGATGATTGGGAGCCTGGTCAGATTGATGAAGAGGATCTTAGTTGTGCACCGAACATTTTGACATCTCGTTGGGCTTGCAATAATGATCTAGAAGAGTGTGGTTGGGATGGAGAGGAAGTGAAGGGAAGATCGAGTCCTGAGAGTGGGGTTACGCAAAAGGGGGACTCGGATGGTGCTGGGAATGTGTTGTCTGGTTCTGATGGTGATAGTTTGATGAGGATTGGTAGTGAAGATCAAAGTTGGTTAAACAACTTGGAGAATTGTGCTGCCAGAGAATCAGGTTTTGATTCTGATGAAGACACTAAGGGTGGTGTTTCCAGGGGAGGATTGAGAAATATGCCACAGGGTTGTAGAAGTGTGCTCGAGTATGAGATTCTTGGCAAAATTAATGAGGGCAGTTATGGTATCGTATACAAAGCAAGAGACAAGAAGAGTGGAGAGATTGTTGCAATTAAGAAAATGAAGATGGGTAATGAACGAGAGGGTTTTCCTGTGTGCTATTTGAGGGAAATTAATACCCTTCTTTCTTTGAACCACCCTTCAATTGTGAATGCTCGAGAAGTAGTAGTGGATGATAGTGTTGAAGGCTTTGATAATGTTTATATGGTAATGGAATATGTGGAACATGATATTAAGGCACTGATGAAGGTAAGGAAGCAGCCTTTTAGACAGAGTGAAGTGAAGTGCTTGATGCTTCAGCTTTTGGAGGGTGTTAAATATCTTCATGATAATTGGGTGCTTCATAGAGATTTGAAGACATCAAATCTTTTGCTTAATAACACGGGTGAGCTGAAAATATGTGATCTGGGGATGGCACGCCATTATGGTAGCCCATTGAAACCATATACTGCTCTGGTGGTTACTCTTTGGTACAGAGCTCCTGAGCTTCTGCTTGGAGCCAAAGAGTACTCAACAGCTTTGGATATGTGGTCGGTGGGCTGCATAATGGCTGAACTACTGACCAATAAACCATTATTTGATGGGAAAACTGAGGTTGAGCAGCTTAGTAAGATATTTAGATTGCTCGGCACACCTAATGACAAGATCTGGCCAGGTTACTCTCAATTGCCTCTGGCCAAGAAGGTCAACTTTCCACACCAACCATATAACCTATTACACAACAAGTTCCCTCGTGCATCTTTTACAGGCTCTCCAACACTTTCTGACTTGGGGCTTGACTTGTTGAGCAGGCTATTACATTATGACCCTGAGAAGAGGATAACAGTGGAAGAGGCCCTGAACCATCGCTGGTTCCAGGAGGTTCCTCTTCCTAATTCCAAGGAGTTCATGCCTACATTTCCAGCAGCTTTTTAGGATTCGACGCATGGACGAGTATCAATCAGAGGATGGCAGCAGAGTTGGACTGATCTAGAACATTGAGTGAATGGGAAGTGAAATATGCAGTATCTTTTGTGGGCTCTATTACTTCCTCTATCACTCTTGTGCTTAACTGATGGCTCATGATTCTTTTAATATTCTTCATCATTTACTCTTAAGCTGTGGAGTTTTAAGAAACTTTGTTAGATAGTATTTCATTACTTCCATGTACATACTGTGTGATCTTATGGAGTATGGTAAAAAAATTCTAGTCATCTTTGCTCATTTTTAATGTTATATGCACTTATTTTTGCAAGAAATTGCTGCTATAAAGATACTGGAAACCATTTATCCGTGTCTCAATTAGTGGAGAAACTTTTCAAGAATTCAGTCAAGATCCTGGCTTGACTGCCAAGTTTTCAGCATTTATTGTGGAGTTGGGCTGGTATGTTGTTTCTCTTGTAGTAGTTAGTTGTACGGTCCTGTCTTCTGCTCTAAGCTGTGCCATATATGTTTGTATTTGGTCATGTCTGCTTGCTGGAGCTTAATGAGAGATGAAAAAACTAGTGGATGACTACCTCATTGATGAGTGCATGGAGAACGAGTACTAGTAGTACATTTGCTAGTGGTAAGTTGTAACAAATAGTTAGATATCTTTCTTGTATTATTTTTGTTGGTTTTTATTGCTGACAAACTCGTTGAACTGTTTTATAGAAACTTTAAAGTTTTGGCCTCAATATCTGCATATATGTTCATTATTGTCTGTTATGTAGTGTACTTACTACTAACAAGTATAGTACTCCATCGTGCAAAGTACAATATCTTTATAATCTACAAGGCTTAGGCTTCTTTTCCCTGCAGCTATATTGGGCCTGGCCGGATTTCGCCTTTGTGATTTTCTTCTAATGTTTAATTATATACCTTTTATTTTCTGGTGACCTTTGACAAGGTTAGAATTTTATCTGGAGTAGAGAGATTTGAAGCAGGGAAAGACAGTTGGTGTACACAGTAGACTCTGGAACATCGATGAACGATAGTACAAGTGTTCAGAAGCTAGATTGTTGTAAGATGAAATATTTGCTACTTGGTAGTACTTGTTTTTCTGAGTTAGCTTGTTGTTTCAAAATGTCAACCACTTGCATCCGGTGTGTTCAGTTCAGTTTGGTGTCTCCAGTTCAGTATGTTGTTTGCTTTTTATTGGTTTCGGTATGACCTTTGATAATACAATATTTATCGTCACGTATGTTGAATGATTTATGTTATGATGCATAAGGTTTTTGAATAAGATAACCAAAAAGTTCAGGATTGACCATAAGAAAGCATTTTTGGCTGTGTATTCATGTAGTTATAAATGTGTACTACTGAAGAATTTCGGGTTAACAATTAATCATTGCACGAAGTCCGGAAACCTTAATAAAATTTCACTAAAAAATATCTCGATGAGCACTTGTCTTTCCCCTTTCTCATCTACTTAAGTGAGAGGTATGTTTGAAGATCCTGGAAACGTGAATTGCTGTTGTAGACATCCTAAAATTGTTGCATGACTATGATTTTCGATGGAGGGTAGTATCTTAACGGCACTTGCCAGTTTTGCTGCATATCTCAATTATAGGTATGTTTGAAATCAGGTAGCATTTTCTAATGGCAACTCATTTGATGATTTGAGTATACTGACAGTTACTTGAATGTTGCAACACTGTTTGCTTGCTATTAGCCTACTGGCTACTATTGCCTACCCCTTTTCAAGTGTTAACTGTAACCTCACATTTGAGTTGGTGTTTATGTTCCTCTGAGATCAAGTATCAGGCAGTGATGTGTACACTTTCTTGACACTACTTGCTTGAAGCAGCTTTCACCAAACCGAGCTCTTTTGTGGCGAACTTGAATCCGGAAGCTACATCTCCGGTGCAGATTGCATAAAATCCGTAGTTGTTTTACGTAACTGTTCTCTTCTATCTTAGCATGAAACAAATTGTACACGATTTGATTTTGAGCATGATGGCTTGTCCTCCAGTAGTCAGAAGAAGACGAGCAAAAGATTTCTTTGATGCATGTATGCTCTTTTTTTTTTTTTTTTTGAGACATTGGATAAAGACTCCTTTATCAGATCTGCTATAATTGCCTTGAAACCTTCCACTTTTTGGTTTAATATGAATTGTGAAGTGCCTTTTGCATCTCATTGAAACATTGAGTTGTGGGACACCGAGTTTTGAAAAAGAAAAAAGAAAAACTTGTGCTCTTTTGTTAGCTATAAGCCTATACTCCATCTTGATGGGTCACATCCATTGAGAATTTATATTATTTGAAAGTAGGATCAAAATTGAAGAGGTGGACCAAATGTATTGACATAATCTGATACAAAAATGTATGATAGAACTCTTAGACTTGTAAGTTTACGGTCTGTCTCTCCGACTTAAACTTTAGATCTAAACTTTTCTCAACGTTTTTTCGTGATGAAGTTTGGTTTTGATCCAGAAGAATTCAAGATAGATGCATTCGAATGAGAAAGCTCAACAAATTTTAGCAAGGTAGATCCATTTTAAATTATTAACTGAAGAATCCTAGCCCATATCTTATATGAAAATGAATGTCGCTTTTCCGCTGTTAATGGGGTTTGCATAACTTGTTCGGAGGTGCATTTTGATTGTTATTTTTGCCTTTTTTAAGGTAGGATGAATCTCTTTTACAAGTGGGGAATTTGGGGATTTTATTTTGCAGGGAAAGAATTGAACTCTTGTCGTAATGAGGCCGACTTTAATTGTAAATGCTTATGTTAACTTGTGGTTCATCCAACTATATGCTCAATTTATCCTGCTTGTATCAGTGTCTCCTCACAAATGAGAATTGTATCTGATTTTGGACTAAATGGGTGGTTTCATTTGGTTTTTTTTTGTGTGTTTTTCACCTTGATTATAACAGGCTATTTTTTCTATAAGAATTTATTAACCAAGTTAATAGATCGTATCTGTTTAATAACCATTTGAGTGGTATGGATCCCCTTCGCTAGCTACTTCCTATTATGATATTTCGTTGTACAAATACATAAATCTCTATCATATAAGGGAAGGGGAGCTATGGTGTCCCGAATAAAGAGATTATTTTACCCCTTTTTATTTCTAAATTACAAATTCACTTACAAACGAAAGGGGGCTTAAAAAAAATACTAGAAATAAAATTATAATAATCACTCACAAGTCAACTAAAGTCGTAGAATTATATAATTTACATTATACAAATGAGAAAATTTTACAAAACTAAATAATTCACTTACAAACTACAACCAATACACTACAAAGTCAATACATACTCACAAAAATATTCACAAAAATTTGATTTGAAGTCAAAGTAGCCACTTTTTTCACAATCTATGAAGTAGTGTACTTAATTAAAAATTCAACTGAAAAATTATAATATTGAAATCGTAAATAAATTCAATAAAATTTATATTTTGTTCATAGAAATCAACTTTGAAAAGTAAAAAAGATAAATTGGTGAGATACTTAAATGATAGAGATAAAACAATTAAATTTTGCAACTAAAAACGATCATACTTCGTATATCTAATATTCAAATTTTGACTCTTATGTCGAAGAAAACCAAATCGAAGCAAGCATGACGTGCAAAAAATGCTAGTTCAATATATGGATAGTATATTAGTATGAGACATATATTACAATTTACACATTCATCCCTGTTGTGCTAACATAATTAAATCCATTCACTGATTCACAATACCAAAATGCGAGGTACAAAAGGTTAAGAATACGAATAAACCTAATATAGAAGACGGGAATGAGTAGCATCTATTCTTTGCCGTCAAAAAAGAAAAAAAACAAGAGAAAGTTATGTTTCAAAAGAACAGGTGTTCCAATAGATACAATTCTTACTAAGAGACTCTTTTTAGACCTAAAGAAAGGTACATCTGGAACCTTTGGGACAACCGTACCCCAGCATGCAGGGAGAGTGACCTGCACTATCCTAGATGTACGTTTGCCTGATTATACAATGGACGCTCTGTAGCCGCGGAACTAGCTCAAAACTGTTTTTCTGGAAGACAAAAGGCAACCGAGAGACCATATCATAACAACAAAGCAATACAGAACATCAATGAGACCAGATCAGTGTATCGGGATTGATAGATAGAACATAATACAACGTTTCCTGCCTTCTTTCCTTCTCAATAACTAATCAGAATCAGTATCATGGTTCAATGATGATCTAACAGACGTGCGTATACTGTCAGAGTAGTCCTCCTCGTCTTCATCCTTTCCCTTCTCTTTGATCAGACCTGTAAGCAACTGATTAGATTTAGAATAGCCAGCACTGCATGCACAACTCCTTTTAACAACGGATAAAAAATCTATTACCTTTCTTGATCAGCAGATTTTCCAGTCTCTTTGTAGGAAAATCGTCTTTACCACCAAGGTCTTCAAACCCAACTAGTCTATCACCGGCAATTCCTTTCCTGAAATTCATTCAGGAGATTTGCAATCAGATGGAGAAACCTTAAATTGTAATTACATGTGATGAAGTATATGTTGTGGAGTATTTTGGTACACAAATATAAATATTGATCATTTGTTTCTCCTATCCCTCCTCCCACCGCGCCCTCGGAAATAGAAAGAAGAAAGCTGTCCACTACTAGCTCGCAGAATCGATGACAGACATTCATTTTTAAGGTTCATGGTGAACTGCACTCCTATCTCTGGAGAACTAGTGTGGAAGGGGGTTAACCATCTTGAAAATTGGGTACCGGGCGTGAGATTTAGGTGATACTATCATCTTCAATGGAAAATAAATATTCAGATAATCCTGACCACTTCTTTATTTTTATGTTTTACGGTCTGGAAACCAATATATAGTGGTAATGTATGGGAAAGTAAAATTGGGAAAATGCTGGAAATGTAAATTGCAAAAATTAATAGTCAACATTTATTTTATCTAATGTGAAAGTTTTTGAAAGATAAATGTATTACTAGATATTAAGTTCTTCCTTCATTCTAATCCGTCTTTAATGTAGCGAAAGTGTACAATGCAACATGCAAAGAATCACAACTGAAGAAAGCTTTTGTCAAACTATGTGATGAGTGGTGGCGCCGGAATCTGGGACAATGGATAAATTAGAAGGGCGGAAATTAAGCCGAAAAAGATTCTTCGATCAGACCCGCTCATTCCCCAGATCAAGCAGCTCAGAGAATCCTGTCCGTGGAAACCCCCATGAATAGGGACAACTCATCTATGTAGGGGGATTCTCTTACAAGATATCTGGTCTTTTGGTCAGTAAATGATTCTGCCACTTCCATATATATTTCTTCCTCTTTCGGTAGAAGCTCGGAGGCAATATAGCTTCTTCCAGAGAGTGAGATAACATTTTCTTTATAAGCTTGTCATTTCCTTATGTTAATATATTGTGAAAGACGGGCTAATTACATAAGAATATCCAATCAAATAGACTGAATACAAGAGGAATTGTTCTATATCTTAGAGTTCCTAGCAGAGTTCTAACACTGCAGTAGAATATTTAATATGACGTTAGAATACTGACCTGAACAATATAACGCATGGCAAAGTTTTGATTGCAAGCTTGGATATGAAGAAGGGGGAATTCTGCATTTAGTATTCAATTATAGATTATTAGCTTATCACTCATGTACTAAAATAGTCATTACAGGCAACATATTATTAAGCTTAATAATAAAGCAAGCTGCAGGTAGAACCAGAACAACGCAATCGTTTCTTAATGTAATATTCATATACTAAGATAACTAACCTCTGCATCCAGTCTGATAAACTTAGTATCAAGGTATTTTGGTGCAAGCCCCTTTAAATGCTTATCCATTATCCTGAAAATTACCAAAAAGCTTCTTAATCTAATAAGGCAAACCATGTTCAGATATATGCAAAGAAACCTAAAGCATCCTGATAAGATCCTTGTTTACACTGTATGCATTACAGAGGAAAGAGTTATATATGAAACATCATAATCAATATTCAACTATAGCTGTCATAGTGACACCGAAATTGTGTCTCTTAGCAGCAATATTGGAGATAGTGCAGTCTCCATATCCACTATTCTTAAGAAAAATAAGAACTAGAGGACGGTCCATGAACTAGAAGCAAGAGAACAATGATGGTGTAAGCTTTAACACACCAGTTACCTGTCTCTGCTCTGCTTTCTGTAGTCTGTACTGAACTTACCCTTGAGAAAAAACCAAGGGATGGATGTCATACTCTTGTACCTCATTGATGAAAAAAGCATGAAGGTATACAGGCCAAAACTGAAACTACAAGCCCATGGAATCCAAGAACTTAGATATAATTGCTAACTATTTAAGTGTTCAATGTTTCAATTTAAATAACCAGATCTTTAAAAATAAGTTGTTCGATTTTAAAACAGTAGTTTAAGTATATAAATGAGGAAATTTTGAAGGAAAAAGAACAGAGACAAAATTATTATTTCGGAGCTTTTCTTTTTGTGGGCTTATGAATTTGTAGTTGCAGAGTAATCTTACTTATAAATTTTTAGTTTCACACTAATAGCCATAGGCCCATAGAGAGTAGTATATAGTAGAAGTGTTGAAGATAAATTAAACATGAGTCAAAGGGGAAGTAATTAAAAGCATAAAAAGAACTTTGTGGGGGTTTTGAACTCAAGACCTCCTCATAAATTCATGGATCTTTCTTTTCCCTTCTGCTACCAACAAGACAAACCTCAACATATTGATTTGTTTTCATTATTTTCCAGAAATAATGGGGGTACAGCTGTACCCCTTGTACCCCCTCTAAATCCGCCTATGCTTCATAGGAGGAAAAATCACACTCAGACACACAGAGGGGGGGGGGGGGATGTACAACAATTGCTATCAACTACCAAATAACAAGCGCAATGATAGATAGAAAGATTAATTAGATAGCATAGAGCATAGAACCAAGATCGATATGCAATATCTATCATAAATCAAATTTAAAACGGGGTATCTGATTTCACCAAAAACATAGTAGTTAGAAAGGCCTCTAAACTCTTTCGATGACTTCAATAAAAATGTTTGATATTAAGATTAAGAAAAAGTCAGACTGGGGCTTTACTTGCATCGATAGAACTCCCGATGATAGAAATGACAGATAACTAGTTCGCTGCCTGTAACTTCACCCAAGAAGTCCCCTTCAGTTACCTCTCTATACTCTCCATGGCCCTGTTTCTTCTGTTCTTGACGCTTCTCAGCTTCTTTCTAAGCAAATAATTCCTAGCGTGAATACTTCAAAGATTTATCATAGCATAATAACAATATATAATACAAAAATATAATTTAAACCTTCAGGGATGCAATTCTCTCAGCATGTAGTTTCTCCAGCTCTGGATCCTGGCATTACACAATGAAACACACAGTTGATCATTGTAGAAGATGCATATGCACATAAGTATAATGCAACAAAAAAAGCTATGTGCTCTAGAACTAACATCCATCAACTCATCAAAATCAATCTCGTCATTAGCTGAACTTGACGCCTGTGCCTTTTGCTGGCCCACCATTTCCTACAATATCATTAAGTGAACTAATTAGAAGCCTTGAAAACATCAGGAGATGGAGAAACATGCATGGTAAAAAACTCGGTCGCTATACCACATCAATCGCATTGTAAAATTTTTTTAGCATAGCATGACTGATAGTTAAGGCTGCAATAGCGCAAACTATCCATATTTCCAGTGAACGTGGTTTGACGATCGTTACAGCGATCACAATCACTTCGAAGATTTAAAACACGAGAACATGATTGCTCGAACTAGCAAACAAATGAGATTCTAATACACCAACTAAATAACCAGTGCCAGGTTAAATAAACAAAATTGTATCTGTCTCCTATAACTGACTATAGCCACAACATAAACACAACAAACACCAAACCAAAAAATTGATACAAGCGTATCAATCATTCACAATCTAATGTTTCCAGTAGCAAGTTCTTTTAATACTTTCTCAAAGCAAATCACAATCAGCTACTAGATCTACTACTTACAAAGAAACTATACGAAATTTTTTCAGTTGTATATTCAACAACAAACGTAGTATATCAAATCATAAGCGTCATACATTAAATTACAATGGTTGTGCATTATAAAACACTCAAAACATACCATAATCTATTAGCTATATCAAAACGCCGATATTTTAGTTTCAATATACAACAGTCGTAAATCAATATACTAAATTTTCTACACATAACACTATAAAAGCTAAAATCAAGAGAAATTGGATATATTATCAACAAAATTTCTATAAAAAACTTCATCGCATTAAATTGATTACCTTCTGGAGATTACGAGCAGCAGCAGCCATGACATTACCCATTGCTAAAGTAGATAGAGTTGATTTCACTGAATCTGGATCCATTTTTTGATCAACAAGTATTCTATCTGGAAAATTAGGTTACAAAATGGATCGAATTTAACTTCAATCGCTTGAATTGTGTTTGAATTCCTGAAATTCAAGTTTGAAATTTCTGTTATTGATTCCTTTTTCTCACAAAATGAGAATAACGTGTAAGGTAATTATATAGAAAGATTTTACGCATCAAATCTGAGAGAAACGTACCTGGTGATTAGTAAATCCAGATGTAAGATGTGAGTTTGCACTTGCACATGAGTTTTTCCAATTTCAATTTGCAGGGAAGAGGAAATGTTCTTTTTTTTTTTTTTCAAAAAAAGCAAGAAGAGTGCGTATTAGACAAGCGTAGCGAATAGCGAGTGACCTAATTCTATTTTTATTTTTTTTTGGAATGGCTAATTCTACTTTTTTTTATTAACTGACAAAGCCGTTTAGGGTTTGCAAATTCTAGCAATTTCAGGAAGATACTCCAATTCTCCATACTCCAATTATTGATTCGTCTCTTATTAATTTATCCATTTTTTTGGACATGAAATTTTAAGTTTTAAAAGATTTATATTTTGTGGGTTTTAATACAGTATCAATATATTGTGGGCCAAGAGATAGTGGCAAGTAAGGGTGTAAATCGAGCGAGTCGATCATGAACAGAGAAGTAGGCGACTTGTGCTTGCTATAAGTTTCGAGTCGAGTTGCTAGCAAACAGTTCATTTAAAGTTTCGGTTCACCTTGAATCATAGGCATTTAATGATTATATCTTCTTTTCTTTACAATCTTTTTATCTTTTATACTCTATTATTTTATTTTCAATGAGTGTTAATATATTTGTATATTTTAAAGAGAAATTAATTGAAAACAATTGAGTTGCGTGCAAGGTTATCGGGTTTTGAGCTCAACTCGATTAGCACCCCTGGTGACAAATAGTAAAATGATGTTTTATGTATAAGATGATAATATAAAACTAATAGGATCTAATCCAAAAAAAAAGATGTAGGTAACTGATAACAAACAACACAAAAAAGAAAGTTGGTAAACTAATAAGAGATGGAGGGAGAATTTCCTTCATTTTTATTTGCTTGCATCATCTCCCACTTCTGGAAATTGCAAACTATTTGTATTATTTCATTTTTGGCAATAATTACTCTCTACTTCTGTTTTGTCACATGCGTCCATGTTTTTTCTCCATCTATATCTTTTTCCTCTCCTTTGTCATTGTGCAAATAAAATGATGCACATAAAAAACATATGAAGTAATAACAATATCTATTTCTTCTAAACAAAATGCATATTAAAGATCACTCAATAAGAAATGAATTAATGATGGAAAAGCATAAATTAACAACTAAAAAAATAAGACACAAAAAATAAATATTTGTATCGGTTCCTTAAAAAGAAAAACGACGTTGTACACCTTCATCCAACTTCAATTATGGCAAATAGATAGAGTTAAGAATATATAGGATGAGAGAAAAAGATGGAGTTGTGATAGGCTGTCTTACACCCGTCAAAAATAATTCTTGCAAAACCTTCTAACAATAATGTAGTAGGGTAAGTAGGGTCGAATCCACAGAGAGATGGTCGTTTTAATCTAGATTCTAATATATGGAGAAACTAAACAAGATCAAGAATAATAGAATTAAAGTTCTAAACTAATCAAACTACGAAAATCAAACTAAAAAGGATGTAGGGTAATGGTTCACCATGTTTATAACTATAATCTATCAAAATATCATCAATAGTTCAATTATTCAAAAATCTAGAGCACAGGTCAATCCTTGGTCAGGCATTAACGCTCTCAAATCAACATATGCTAGTATGGTCGTTCAACATAATCAGATTTGTTAATTGTAGGTAAGCCTCTAAAGAGTATTATCTCTCAATCTATGAATCGATATTAGCAATATTTAATCAGACAATTGATCAGATTGCAAGATTAACAATAAAACACTAATCAATTAGAAAAATCAATAACTAATCAAACCATGAATAAATATCAATCAATAATCATATCATATAAACATGGATTCCCAAACCCTATAAATAAAAAACTACTCTATCATGAAATAAAAGATGAAATCTAAAACTATAAAAGAAAACATAATTAAAGAAATCAATGAAAGAAACTAATAGAATTCCTGAATTGATGAAAAAAAATAAAAACTAGGATTTACACTAAAAATTAGAGAGAAATAGAGGAGCGAAAACTAAACTAAGAATAACGTGATAGAGCGAGATGAGAGAAAAAGAATGAAAACTAATCTAAATAATATTCAATAACCTAATATGACTTGAAAAGTAATTTACAAGATAAGAAAAGTCTTAAATAAATCATTAACAGGCGGATTAGTGATCCGCGCGTACGCGTGACAGATTTCAGCAGAAACAGTGCAATCTTCCGAAAGGCATAACTCCTTGACTAGAAGTCTCCTCGGGGCGTGCCACCTATCGTTGGAAAGCTCTTCAAGTCAAGTTTCTAAATCTGTTGTTACTTGGTTTTAATAAGCACGTCAAAAGTTATGATCAGAAGAGTAGACATGAATCCTTTTTCACATTTCTTCTAATGATTTTCCGCTTCGTTTTTGCTCAAACTCGTACTATGACATATCCATACGATCCTTATTCATTGTAGCTTGCTTCCCAGTGCTCCTAATCCTCAAGTTTAGCTAAACATACTCCAAATACGTCCTCAATGCCTGAAATTCATCAAAAACAAAGAAAACATACGGAATAGGAGTAGAAAATCATAACTTAAGAATATAATGCAATAATGAACCTAAATATGAAACTAAATGCTCTAAAATGCAACCTAAATGCACCTAAAAACTATATATAAATATGACTTATCAAATTCCCCCAAGCTAAACTATCGCTTGTCCTCAAGCAATAAGACATAGACACCGGAAAAGTTAGACAAAACTACAATATAGGACTACAACAGGGCTAAACACTTAATTGAGAACACGAGAGATATAATCACTACATAAACCAAGCATCGAAACAATCTCGAACAAAGCTGCATAGCATATCATGTATCGCAATCGACTCTCCAATCATACCACAAACCATCTCTCCCAAACTGGATTTAACCAAACATGACAAACCTCACTATAGTTATATGCACTCAAATCTCTCATGTGTTTAAGGGTTAAATAATGACTCTCAACCTAAATCAGTCGACTCAGATAAAAGCAAATACTCTCTAATGTTGACTTTTTGACTCACTTAATACTTAACAATACAATACATAATGATCAAGGGGACTTTTAAGGGTTGTAATGAGGCTGGGGTTAAAGGTATGGAAAATAATTTGGGAATCGTGGTGGAAAAACAAGAAGGGGGAGCATCATATAACTGAAAACATGACTAAGATATATCCAACTCCGTGCAACAACCAACAATCTCCAAAAATAATCAACAATCTTTTCACTCAAGAAATTCAATCATAACCCTTTTTATTTCACTTTATTCACAACTCTTTTTCATTTTATTTTTCACCTTTTTTTTTGTTTCTTTTTCACGAACATTCATTTCAATTTCCAAGCTCACTAAACATATTTTTCATTTTTCTAACCACAAATAGAGCAATTCAATTCAATACAAACCAAACCAAAACTAATACTCGCTCCCCCAAGCTAGGCTTGGGACAAGAATCAAATGAGGCCAATGGCTTGAAATATAGGTATCAGTCAAACAAAGTCAAAAAAGGCTCAGTGGAGCTAAAAGGAAGGATAATCTAAAAATAAGAATAACTCTGAAGCTAAGATCATCAAATGAAGTGTCTCAATCATATCAAAATGTATGCACTATCAAATATCAAGGAGTACCAAGTCAAAGTCAAGATCAAAGCAACAACGAGGAACTAATCACACATGAAAGAATACAACTGACACAGATACGTCAGTTTATAGGCACAAAAGCTCATTTAGGTTAAGGTGTTTGCATAGTAATGTTAAATCGAGTCAAAGAGAGATCAATCAATCTTACCATAAACAATCAGTTGCGAAACAATCATGCTATGAAATCATGAACAAAATGAGTGACACTTAACAAATGTAGTAAAATATCAGCAAGGTTCTCAAAAAGTCTTAGTAGTAGTCCCATAGATGCAACTAAAATGAGATGAAATCTAATATGAGATGAAATATGCTAATGCAACTAAGAAAGCGGTATAATTTTTTTGGTTACACGTAAGCTCCCACTCCTAATAAGCAGTACAAACCGTGCAACATCCTAGGAAAGCAATGAAATCTACGCTAGAAAGCAATAAAGGATAGAATATCCCCCCCAGGCTAGAATCTGCAGTGTCATCACTGCAAAAACCAGTTTAGAAAAAAAACAATATTGAACCCCAACAATCATTCAACACCAAAGTCGTCCACCAAAAGCCACAACACCACAAAAACCACACACAAATCCCAACAATCCGATGAACTAATAATTCAATCAATGTGCAAAAGATTCTCAACAAGATGGCATCAAAATACAATTCAAGCAAAAATTCAAAATGAACATTAACAACAGGTATAAGTGAGAAAATATGCTTACTGCCCAATTAATTGGGGATAAGAGTCAAATATACTCAAAAATCGTGTCGTAATGCTTCACGAAGTCAAAATTTTTTGGTGCCAACTTGAGAGAGTCCTATAACAACAAATGATAAAAAGAAATTATTAAAGGTTCATTGGGAAAAAAGTAAAACAAAAGAAAAGTTCAAAAGAAAAATCAGATTAATATAAACTAAAAAGAAAAAAGAAGCAAAAATAAAAAAAAAAGGAGAAAGAAGAAGAAATAAGAAGAAAGAAAAGATCAGGGTGGGAAAAAATTCGTGGCTTGGTCACGGAGATGCGACGAAGCGACAGAGGAGGGGAGTAGGGGGAGTTACTGGTTGGTTGATGATGGTGTTTTGGATGGTGAACGCTGGTTCTGTGAGGGTGAAGAACGCGTGACTGGAAGATGGTTGGCGGGGTTGCTGCTTGCCGGAGGTGCGACTGGGGAAGGCCGGTAATGGTGATGCGATGGTCGGATGACGGTGGACGTTGGTGGTGAGTGGTGGTGAGGAGGCGCGGGGGGAGGGTCGCTGGTATCTATGGCAAGAGGGAGATGGCGCTGGTTTCTGTGGCGAGAGGGAGGGTCGCTGGTGCTGGTATCTGTGGCGAGATGGAGTTATTGTGGAGCATCACTTCTCTCACTCTCTTTCGCAGTAAATCCCCTCTCACTATCTCTCCTCTTTTACATTTCTTTAATTTTTGTTTAATTTGATGGAAACTTCTATTTTTTGTTGTTAAATGTGCTTGTATTTGCTCAAAGAGTGATTGTTCGGGGTGGGTTGTTAAATGTGCTTATATTTACAGTGAAGGGTTGTTATGGAAAGAGCTGCTGTCAGAATACGCAGCCCTAAGGGCCTTTTTAACCGCAACCCTTCCTTATTTTCCCACTAGTATATATTTTTTACATCCCAATTTAGATAGAAACTCCAACTCATTGTAGACTATTCTAATATCCTACATTTCTAATAATTTTAGGTATTATATAGTTAGTAGGATAAAATCATTCTATTATACATAATAAATTTTTAATGACTAAACAGATGAACCCAATTATAATTTTAGCTTGCCATAGTTCATATATACGCTATGTGGTACCTGTGTTATTCCACTAAAATTGTCTAATCTCTGTTATATAAGCCAAGGGAGGAGGTGTGGTGTCCTCTTTTGAAATGCCTAAATTACCCTTAATGATCTAATTAATGGAATGAAAAAAATTACAAAAGCAAATCATTTAAAAATTCTCATTCCAACTTGCCATTTAAAACAAGTTTAAAATGGTATATGCATCAAATACTTCAATCAAAAATTAAATGGCCAAATATTTATACCTTATAAAAAAAAATGGCATACATAACGTGCACATGAAAAGTCTGAACATTCACTACCTTTGATACTCTCTAATTCAGTTAAACCAACTCATTATTTTTGTTCAATATTCATTCACAAAAAATTAATGTTAACAATCACTCACAACCTTTTTATTTTTTTACATTAGCGAATTTATATATCTAAATTCATCTAACTGTTGAATTTTTCACATTTACGTTTAATCATAAATAAAGTACGAATGGAGTATCTAATAGAATAACAAATTTTGAAATTAACGCACGCATCACGTGCATATGAAGGCTAGTGTGTACATAAGTCATGTCAATTACTTTGTTTTTTTTTTATCATTCTCACTTTCCTATGCGCGTCTCCCAATGCACCTCTTTGAGCTTAAATATCTCTCATTATATATTTGTAAAAATTATAATGATTGAATATTAATAATGTACTTATTGAGACGAATCAAACAAGATCTCACATGACTATGTTTTTTCTTATAAATTGTGAAACAATGAGAAGATTCTCTCTAAGTATGAATAGTGTCAAAATTATAAGTGAGAAAGATAAAAAAAAACAGAGGAAGGTATTATTCAATGACACAATTACCATCTCAACCAACTTTTATTCACGCTTTAAACATCCACATTATTATATTTTTTTTACTTTTTAAACGTTGAATCCTTAATATATTTTAATGAAAATAAAAAAAATGCATATCAAATTCGAAAAACAGTACGAACTTGGAATGATGTACGAACCCAAATACTAGTTTTATTTTTAAAAAAGTCGTCCATATTCTGTTTGCAACTGGTCCTATTTCTCGTTCATGATCAACTCTTAAAAAAAAAATCTAAATAAGAATTACTTTACGGTAGAGCTGGCCACGTGCCGTGCTGGGCCTGACCACGGGCCAGGCCCGCGGGCTGAAGTGGAATACGGGCCGGGCCAGGCCCGTGGCCCATTAAACTCGTGCCGTGCCGGGCCGGGCTGAAATTATGGGAACCTTGTCCATGGCCCGGCCCGGCCCACGGGCCTGGCGGGCCGGGCTCGTGCTCACCGCGGGCTTGGTCCAAAAATCACAGTTTTTGAAAAAAAAAAATTTGCAAGGCCCACGGGCTCGTGCCGGGCCCGGGCCGAAATCTAAAATCTCGAAACGTGCAAGGCCCACGGCCCATGTTATGGCCAGCGGGCCGGGCCGGGCCCACAGCGGGCTCGGGCCGGGCCGGGCCGAAAACGGGCCGGGCTCGGGCAGCCCACGGGCCAGCCCGGCCCATGGCCACCTTTACTTTACGGTTCAAAATTCCTTAGGGCAACAGAACTAGGGTTTTCAATCTCATGCACAATTTATTTTCTCGTTGTCCCTTTTTCAAAATTCAAATTTAATAATTCTCACAATATTATAATAGAAGGGATTGAGGATATGTGGATATAAATATGACCATAACATATGTGCCCTTTCTTTTGTACCGCCGCTACGTTACTGCCGCCTTCATCTCTTTTTTCTCTCTCCTCTCTCTCCTCTCTCTCTCGTGCCTGCTACTTTCACCTTCCCCCAACCCTCTCCTATTTCTCGATTCCCAGGTTTGCTATTCTCTCTCTTCATCTCATATTTCACTGTAATATTTCCCGTCGTTTTTTTCTTCATCTAGTATATTTTTGTTGATGAAATCATCGAATTGTAGATCTGAAATTTCATGAATTTTTTTGTACGATGTTCGATTCATTTTTTTGAACTTTTTGTGTGATGTTCGATTGATTAATCATCGATCTGCGATTTTTTTGACCTAACTTTATATTCGCATTGATTTTCGCAGTTTTTATCGTTTAATTAATGTTATTTTGATTTAGCTGTCATCTTTTTCGACATCAAATTAGGGTTGACTTTTAGATGTATATCGAGTATTGATTTTGCTTCTTTAATGTGTATGTTGGAGTATTAATCTCGCCATTTACTTCACTGTTAATTTTTTGCTATCTGAAATAAAAGTAAGTGAAAATTTGAGCTGTATTGCTAATTTAGGCGCAGTTTCTTTTTATTTAGGGTTTCAGATAATCATATGGAACTTTTTTTCTCCGTGTAAACTAAGCGATGTCTTTGATTTGTTAAATATAGGTAATCTAGTTTGCTATTGTTTAAGACTCTATTTTTGCAATATTTCACTAAACAAATTAAATTATTAGGTAGCTGTTTATGCTGTTGAAAGATCTATCTTAGCTATATTGTTAAACATAATTTGCTTTCCAGCTTTTATAAAAGCGAGCAATAATTTTTCTTATTGATGCTGGATGTTGCTTTTCCTGAATGATTGGTTGATTTTCAGGTTTTGTGTAAATTTATTGCTGAACTTGTATGCTTTCGTGAACATTCCACTGTAAAGTTACTAACTATCTGAAATAGCTGAATATTCGAATGCCGTGCTTAGTAAACATGTGTATTTGGTGGTGAATTGGTGATTTTCTGTCTTAGTAATGTATTACATTCTCCTTTCGGTAATGATTGTGTAATACACCTGTTTATTTTTTTTATATAGTTTTTTTACAGTCTTCTTTGTTTTGATTATTGTTTCGCTTTTCAGTGATTTCATGTCTATCTTTTCTATGTTCTAATGCTTACAGTTTGTTTAAAGGCTTTTTGTAGTGGTTTTGATTGTGTAATCAACTATCATCTTTTTTTTTTTGTTACTTATTTGGCATTGCTTTCTGTAGGACTGGCATTAGCCCTGCTGTAGCTGCAGTTCGCAAAAGTGGAGTCCGAATCATTTTTTATGTCTGAACGAGCATCTCTCTTCTTGTCATCAATCGGTTTGCTTGGAGAGTATTGCCCTACGTCAAGAAAAAAGGATAGTCCTATCTCAGGAAAATTGAGTTGTATGCATATTGGGAATATTGAGGACTATTTTCTTAATCGTCCAGGTTGCAATTTTATGCAGCCTTCTTACCTTCCGATATCAGCTCTTGCTTCCACTGCTTCCTAACAAACTCCTATCAAGTTAACACTTCTTTGAACAAGATGGCACTGCAGAACATTGGTGCTGGAAACCGTGATGATGCCTTCTACAGGTACAAGATGCCAAGGATGATCACAAAGATTGAAGGTCGGGGAAATGGCATCAAAACCAACATTGTCAACATGGTTGATATAGCAAAAGCGTTGGCTAGGCCTGCTGCCTACACTACGAAGTACTTTGGTTGTGAGCTTGGAGCGCAATCCAAATTTGACGAGAAGACCGGGATCTCTCTTGTCAATGGAGCTCACGAGACAGCGAAACTTGCTGCACTTCTTGAGATTTTTATCAAGAAATATGTTCAGTGCTATGGGTGTGGCAACCCTGAGACTGAAATTCTTATAACTAAGACTCAGATGCTACAACTCAAATGTGCTGCTTGTGGGTTTATGTCTGATGTGGATATGAGGGACAAGCTTACGACCTTCATTCTTAAGAACCCACCTGAAGTGAAGAAATCATCCAAGGACAAGAAAGCCATGAGAAGGGCAGAGAAGGAACGCCTTAAAGAAGGTGAGGCTGCTGATGAGGAGCAGAAGAAATTGACGAAAAAGGATGGAACTAAGCTGAAGAAGTCCTCCAAAGAAGTTGCATCTAAACCAACCAAGAAGAAGACCCAGGGGTCTGATGAGGATCATTCTCCTACTGCAAGCCAGGCAGATGATAATGTACCTGTGGCAGCTGTTGATGATGATGATGATGATGAGGATGATATTCAATGGCAGACTGACACATCTATGGAGGCAGCGCAGAAGCGGATAAAAGAGCAGCTTAGTGCTGTGACTGCAGACATGGTTATGCTCACAACTGAAGAGAAGTCCACTCGGAAGAAGTCCCCACCTCGAAAAGCAGAAGCCGAGGTCAAAGCTGAATCAAATGGCTCTCACTCTGACCCACAACAGACTCTTGTTAAGGACTTGAAGGAATACCTGAAGATGGGCTGTACTGCAAGCCAATTGAAGACTCACTTGGCTTCATGCTCGGGAACCACCCAAGAGGTAGTGGATGCTCTGTTCGAGGCTCTCTTTGATGGTTTGCAGAAGGGTTTTGCCAAAGAGGTCAATAAGAAAAAGAATTACATTGTTGCTGCCCTAGCTTATGCTGAAGGTTCGCAGCCAATCTTGTTGCACGCTATTGAGTCTTTCTGTGGAAAAGCAAGTCCCGATGCTGTTAAGGAGGTTGCTGTTGCTCTGAAGTTTCTTTATGATGCTGATGTGTTGGAGGAAGAGGCTATCGTTACTTGGTATGAGCAGGGATCAACTGGCAACAACAAGGGCGCACCTGTTTGGAAGTTTGTTAAGCCCTTTGTAGAGTGGCTCCAGAGTGCAGAGTCCGAGACCGAGGAGGAGTGATTTTGATATCCAGTTTATCCAATATTATGCATGTCTATTTCAGTTATTTTGAGTATTTGGAATAAGTGATTGAACTTTTAGATGGTCGCTGGAAATGTGGTGTTTCAGGTTGTGTTGTCTGCGTGCTATACTTGGTCGTTTCTGATTTACACCGTAGTTATGTGTTGTCGTTTGGTATTTTAGTGAACAATTTGTTGGTACTTGGTTTGAATTTATAGTATGCTATGATCTAATTATTGTCATTACGGATTCTAAATTTATTTGAGATTTGAGTTGCCATATTTATCATTTGGAGATTTTCCCTGGTTAAGATAAAATTCTCAAAGAAATTTAATGATTTTATAAGCTACTACCTTTAACTGTAAGTTTTTTTTTTTTTTTTTTTTTTTTTTTTTTTTTTTTTGAAATACATCCTGTTTTCGAAATTTATTTTTGTATCCGACAAATCCGGATTCGAGCAGGGTCAGGCCTCAATTGGGGGAAAACTCTTCCAACATACTCTGTTGGTTCCTAGGTTTGAATTTGAGACCTTTGGTTAAGCTAGAAGTGACATGATTTTAGGGTATATTTGGAGAGGAATTTGTAACGTGTTTGTTCGGAATAACACGGGGTTAATCTTAAACTGAATATTTTGTTATCTTAAGGATACCTTAAAAATTATTCTGTGTTGTGAAAACAGTGGAATGACCAATTCCACTGTTGAGCACAATGAATTCCACTGCCATGCATTCAATGCATGGTAGGTTTTTCTCGCCGTATTTGTTATTTATGCAAATACACAGTAAGTTTTGTGCCTATAAATACTACCATTTGTGAATACACCGAACATCAATGCAATATACAATACTCTCTGATATATTTGCATAACTTCTCTCTCTATTTCTCACAACACGTTATCAGCACGAGTGTTCTATCGGAAATTTTTTTTAAGGGAACAAGCATTCAGAACATTATTATATATTATTGTCTCTAATCTTCTACTTTTTTGCATTTATAGTTACATATATTATATTACCAATTTACTAGCATGCTCTAATATATATTTGTCAATATTAGAATTTTATTGCGTTGTATATTTTTAACTGTATATGAACTGCACAGTTAGGGATAACCCTCTATAAAAGCGGATTACCATCCCCATTTTCACCACATATCCCTTATCTTCTTCCGATTTTTTTCTTCTAAACCCACAAATTTTTTTCCTTCTTCCTCAACCTTCCGGCCACCATGTTTAACGCCGACGACAACCGTCCTCCACCCTCATCTTCCTCTTTTGAAGAGGATTTTAGGAAAATAAAACTCTACTTATTTCTTATAGCCGGTTTCTTTTTCCTCCTCATGGCATTAATGTATATCTCCTAATACATAAATAGGAGACAAAAAAAAAAATTTCCCCCGGAAGAATGGCGAAAAATGCACATGAATATCAATTTTTTTTGTCTTTAAGTGCATTTTAGGAAGTTTTTTTGTTTATTCACTTGTTGTATTTTGTTTCTATTTTTGGTATTTTCTTGTTTTTTTTTGCTTAGCTTCATTATTGTTGTACGCTATTTTTAGTTTTTTTTGTTTGTATTATTTATCTATAATAATAATGATATAAATCAGGGGGAGATAATATATATATGTGATTTATCATCATTACTAATTTCAAATATTTACCTATTTGTAGTCAAAAGAATGGGAGATCTAGTGAAAAGACAATTTAACATACTAGATCTATCTGGGCAAAAGTTTTTAGAATGGACGGTGGACGCCCAAATGAATTTAAAGGCCCAAGGACTGGAACATACAATTAAAGATGTGACAACCCAACAAGGGGATGCAACTACAACAGCCGCATCAGTTAAAATTGCGACTGTACAAGAAAAGGCAAAAGCCTTAGTCCTCCTAAGACATCATTTACATGAAAGTTTAAAAAGTGAATATCTACTTGTGGATGATCCAAAAGAACTATGGGATAGCCTAAATGAAAGATATGGGCATCACAAAAATGTGCTTCTCCCAAAGGCACATTATGACTGGACCAATCTGAGGTTCCAGGATTTTAAAACGGTCAGTGATTACAATTCAACATTGTTTAGAATTGTATCATTGTTAAGATATTGTGATCATCCCATCACAGAAGAGCAAATGATAAACAAAACGCTCTCCACTTTCCACGCCTCTAATATCATATTGGCAGAACAATACAGGTTCAGAGCTTTCAAAAAGTACTCTGAGCTAATCTCAGTACTACTTGTGGCTGAACAAAATAATGATCTTTTGCTGAAAAATCATAATCTTAGACCTACGGGGTCTTCAGCCACTCATGAGATAAATGCTATAGAAAGCTCTAATCCACCAGAAGCAAATGCTATACATAGTGGTGGACGCGGTAATTACAACGGTCGTGGGAGAGGACGTGGTAATTACCGTGGCCGAGGCGTGGACGTGGAAGAGGCCGATTTTCCCCAAGAAATAATAATTTTAAACATTCTGATAAAAATTGGGGACAATCATCTGGAAATCAAGGCAGACGTCCTATAAAGGAAATGATACTTGCCATAGATGTGGCATGACTGGGCACTGGGGCCGCACATGTCGTACTGCCAAACATTTGGTAGATCTATATCAAGCTTCAATAAAAAACAAAGGAAAAAATGCTGAAGCAAACTTTGTTAATGAAGCCACTACATCCATGCCCAGCCTTGATGTTTCAGATTTTTTTATGGATGATGCTGAAGTTGAAAATAAGTTTGTTTAGATCACAATCGATTAATGTGCTTAGTTTATTTCAACTGCTTCAATATCCACTTTCATGTATTTGTTCCTTATTATTAATAAAATAGTATTTTTATACTAATCATCGTATTTATTATTTATGAAGATATGAATTCATCAGAAGTTGGAATTAAAGAACAATGTCTCCTGGACAGTGGGACAACACACACCATATTGAAAAATAAAGAGTATTTTTCAAAACTTACAATATTCCAAGCAAATGTTAGTACAATTTCTGGGACAGCCAAGCTAATTGAAGGCTCTGGAAAAGCTTGCATTATATTTCCAAATGGGACAAAATTGATAATTAATGACGCATTATATTCGAGTAAATCTCGAAGGAACCTCATAAGTTTCAAAGATGTACGTCAGAATGGTTACCATTTGGAAACAATGACGGTGAACAAAGAGGAATTCATATGCCTAACGGCAGAGAAAAACGGCAAGAAATACATCTATGAAAAATTGCCAGCAATTTCCTCGGGACTATATCGCATAGATATACGTCCGATTGAAATTAATATGATATCTAACCAGAAGTTAGATAATAGAAAATCATTTACTCTATGGCATGACCGATTAGGCCATCCTGGCACAGGAATGATGCATAGAATCATTGAAAACTCAAATGGACACTCTATAAAGAATGTCAAAATTCCTCGGTCAAATGAATTAACATGCTCTGCATGCTCACTTGGCAAATTGATAATCAGCCATCTATAAATAAGATTGCCACTGAATCTCCAATGTTTTTAGAAAGAATTCAAGGAGATATTTGTGGGCCTATTCATCCTGCATGTGGACCATTTCGTTATTTCATGGTATTAATTGATGCCTCTACTCGATGGTCACATGTGAGCCTTCTGTCAAGCAGAAATGTTGCATTTGCAAAACTTTTGGCTCAAATAATTCGATTAAGAACTCAATTCCCAGATCATACAATAAAGAAAATAAGATTAGACAATGCTGGGGAATTTACATCCCAAACATTTAATGACTATTGCATGTCTATTGGGATT
Source organism: Beta vulgaris subsp. vulgaris (assembly GCF_026745355.1). Taxonomy (NCBI): domain Eukaryota; kingdom Viridiplantae; phylum Streptophyta; class Magnoliopsida; order Caryophyllales; family Amaranthaceae; genus Beta; species Beta vulgaris. The sequence goes on along the minus strand of NC_079205.1, from coordinate 57,802,943 downwards.
ATTGTTGAGCACCCTGTACCTCATGTACATACACAAAATGGTCTTGCTGAATCATTAATCAAAAGACTACAATTAATTGCAAGACCATTAATAATGAGGTCAAAATTGCCATCTACTACTTGGGGTCATGCTATATTACATGCGGCAACATTGATAAGATTAAGGCCGACAGCCTATCACAAATTCTCACCATTACAATTAGTATCTGGTCGAGAACCGAATATCTCACATTTGAGAATTTTTGGGTGCGCTGTACATGTACCTATTGCTCCCCCCAACGTACTAAAATGGGTCCACAAAGAAGGATGGGAATATATGTTGGATTTGAATCTCCATCAATTATCAAATATTTAGAGCCAACAACTGGTGATCTATTTACGGCTCGATTTGCCGACTGTCATTTTAATGAGTCGGTATTCCCATCCTTAGGGGGAGAGAAAGTGGACCCACAAAATATAAAATCGGAAATTACATGGAACGCATCGCAAATGTCGTTTCTGGACCCGAGAACAAATTCATGTGAACAAGAAGTCAAGAAAATTGTTCACTGCAAAGTATTGCAAACCAATTGCCAGATGCATTCACAGATTCTAAGAAAGTGACAAAGTCACATGTACCTGCTGCGAATGCTCCGGAACGGATTGAAATTCCTAATGACAATAAGGCAATTGAAAATGAGTCAATAGCACGTCGAAAACGTGGCAGACCACCCGGTTCTAAAGATTTAAAACCGAGAAAAATGAAAAGGCAAGGGGAGACAACGAACGAAATTAATATAAATCTCCCAACAGAGCATGATGAAAACAAAAATGAAGAGAAACGTGTTCCAGAAGAAAAGGAACATGAAAGCTAGACAACAATGAAACTTCAATTAATTATGTTTCTACAAAGAGACAATGGAATCGAAAAGATGTTGTCTTGAATGAAATTTTTGCTTACTCGATAGCGGTTGAAATGACATACGATGAAAATGATGTAGAGCCAAATACAGTTGATGAATGTCGCCGTAGAAAAGATTGGCCAAAATGGAAAGAGGCAATTCAAGCAGAATTGAGATCACTTGAAAAACGTGAAGTATTCGGTCAAATAACCCAAATACCAAAAGGTGTAAAACCAGTTGGGTACAAATGGGTATTCGTGAGAAAACGAAATGAGAAAAATGAGGTTACTAGATATAAGGCAAGATTAGTAGCCCAAGGCTTCTCGCAAATGCCAGGGATTGATTATGATGAGACATATTCTCCAGTAGTCGATGCAACTACACTAAGATTTCTGGTAAGTTTATCAGTTTCGAAAGGATTGCAAATGAGATTGATGGATGTAGTGACCGCATATTTGTATGGCTCACTTGACACAGATATTTATATGAAAGTTCCTGAAGGACTAAAACTACCAGAAAATTGCATGCCCAAAGAGATGTTCTCAATAAAATTGAGAAAATCACTCTATGGGTTAAAACAATCTGGAAGAATGTGGTATAATCGTCTTAGTGAATACCTATTGAAAGAAGGATTCAAAAATAATCAAATCAGTCCCTGTGTTTTCATTAAGCGATCTAAATCAGGATTCGCGATCATTGCTGTATATGTCGATGATTTGAACATTATCGGAACTCCTAGAGAACTTGAAGCACTGCAAAATACTTGATGAAAGAATTTGAGATGAAAGATCTCGGGAAGACAAAATTTTGCCTTGGCCTGCAAATGGAACATCTAAGAAATGGGATTTTTGTCCATCAATCAAACTATACAGAAAAAATCCTGAAACGTTTTTTCATGGACAAAGCCCACCCAATAAGTTCTCCAATGGTAGTGCGTTCCCTGAATGAGAAAGATGATCCATTCAGACCACGAGAAGAGAACGAGGAGATTCTTGGTCCTGAAGTACCATATCTAAGTGCAATTGGGCTTTAATGTACTTGGCTAACAATACTCGACCTGACATAGCTTTTTCAGTAAACTTGTTAGCTAGATACAGCAATGCACCAACCAAGAGACATTGGAATGGAGTCAGACACTTATTACGTTATCTTCGAGGAACACAAGATCTCGGATTATTCTATCAGTCAAGACCCAATGCGTCACTCATTGGATATGCAGATGCTGGCTACCTCTCAGACCCACAAAAGGCTAAGTCTCAATCCGGATATGTATTCACTTATGGAGGTACTGCAATATCTTGGAAATCACAAGCAGACTTTGACGGCCACATCATCAAATCATGCAGAATTAATTGCTCTTTATGAAGCTGGAAGGGAATGTGTATGGCTAAGGTCAATGATCAAGAATATCCAAGAAGAATGCGGGATGGAAACAATAACAACAAATCCAACTATCATCTACGAAGACAATACTGCATGCATCACCCAAGTAAGCGAAGGGTACATCAAAGGAGACAGAACTAAACATTTATCACCAAAGCTCTTCTTCACTCATGACCTCCAAAAGGAAGGGACGATCAACATTCGACAAATCCAATCATGTGAGAATCTTGCAGATTTATTCACCAAATCCCTTCCGGCGAAGAAATTTGAAGAATTAGTCCGAAAAATTGGAATGCGTCATCTTCATGATATATGCTAGATTCAGGGGGAGTATTATATGCGCTGCACTCTTTTTCCCTTCGATCAGGTTTTTATCCCACTGGGTTTTTCCTGACAAGGTTTTTAATGAGGCAGTTAATTTTAAGCATATAAGGATATATTATAGTTATACTCCTTTCCCTAGTTATGGATTTTTCCCACAGGATTTTCCTAACAGCATTCTAAATAGGACAACATCTGTTATGAGTTATCAGTGGACATTCAAGGGGAGTGTTGTGAAAACAGTGGAATGACCAATTCCACTGTTGAGCACAATGAATTCCACTGCCATGCATTCAATGCATGGTAGGTTTTTCTGCCGTATTGTTGATTTATGCAATACACAGTAAGTTTTGTGCCTATAAATACTACCATTTGTGAATACACCGAACATCAATGCAATATACAATACTCTCTGATATATTTGCATAACTTCTCTCTCTATTTCTCACAACATTCTGAATAACTTTTTCCTATTTATGCCTTATTGTCTAACTTTACTTTTTGTAGAATTTTCTCGTTATGGTTTCCTTTTCGTGAGGGAAACAATCTGTAAAATATGCCAATTGTGTTGTCAAAGTTCTTTTCTGTCTATTCCTTGTTTTCTAATATTCGTTGAATTCTAATCATCTTAATCCGATAGTTCGTAATGAGTTGGGTGCACTTTCAAGTTTCGTGGTTGGCTTTTTGGCACGAGTGCATCTTGCTGTCCACTAAAGGCGTACATTATTCAATTAGTTATTGTTTTTTTTTTGACTCGATCAATTACTTATTATTATTTTTTTTTGGCGACAAGAACAAACATACATAGAAAATCTTAGGAGAAGCTAAAGGACCCAGACATTTCGCTGACAACAGTTGTCAGTTCATGGGCACCCTTAACCTGACTACCAACATACATCATCTCACGAGCTACATTATTAGAAGCACTGCAAATTTGACAAAGAGAACCAATATTAGCATAGCTATTATCCGATCCAAAACCAGTAATACTGTGGGCTTTTGCTTGAGGGTTGCAGAAACATGAGGAAGGGGTATCCGATCTTTCCTTTTCCTACCAACGCTTAACCTGCATTCAGAGGAACAATTAGATATTGAATAAGAAATGTCCTTACCCTTTGTGCGTATCTTCCTTAAACCACTTCTCACTGTCTTCATTCTTTTTGTTGTAGGAGAGAACCTTCTCTTCCACTTGAACCTCGTGACAGACTGGAAAATGATCCAACCTCAGACATGAGTGTGTCCTTATGATACTTGTTATCTTTAACACTTTTTTTAGCTTCATTATCTTCCGCTTCCTCTTTGTACTCATCTCCCTTTTGCGACTCGACGGGAATCTGAGTTACACTCCATGTCGTTTGATCTTCCAACTCCATAAATGTATCTCCTATTACACCAATGCGATTTGGTTGACCAGAAGCGGAAGATGCAACCATAATCTCTTCTTGACATACATCCTTTCTCTTTATACCTTCTTTTGTACCCATCACTACTCTTACAGTCATCAAATAACCCAGCTTCATGCACTGAATAGATTTTCCTGTAGATAGCAGATTATAATCTTTCTTTGAAATGGACATCAAGGAGCCCGACCTTCGTCGGTTAGCAAACCGATACTTGGGCTCCATCAGATTAGATTTCTTAACTTCATTCTTTCCGTTCACCGTCTTCTTTATCTCGTTTAGAGTCTTTTCACCCTTTAAACTTGAACATCCTTTTGGTCCTGAGCCCACTATGCTAGTTAGGCCATCATGATTGCGCTTATCAGTCGCACCTGAAGAAGAAACCTTCCTTTGCATATCTTTGTGTTCAATTCCAGCCTCCTGCTTTAGACTCCCTTTTGTATTCTTTCGTGGAGGAGAAAGGCTTGATCCTAAACCTAATGGGACAACACTTTGTGAGCGTTTTATTGATTCTTCCTTGCGCAAAGAGCTTTTAACCTCTTCAAGCTTAGAGGCAACCTCTCGATTGTTAGGGTCAACCTCGACTGCCAATAACAAATCCCAATATGCCCAAATGCTCCTCCCTAACTCTAAAGCAGCCAATGCTCTTCTAAATAAAGCTTTTACGTTACTTGGTTCAAATTCCAATATAATTGAACAAATCCGGCCTACATTCTCAAATTCATTCTTCTTACCAAAACACGCTGCAGAATTTAACAGAACACAAATAGCCAACTCAAAACACGCACCCATGTCTGATTTTTCCACAAATTCATATCGGGCAAGAACTAGTCCTGCATATCCATATTTTTCCAATGCATCCTCAAATTTCCTTTGCTTGTACAATACATTCCCCTCTTCTTTTAAAGCTCTTACAAGTTCCAGAACATCTTTTGAATCATTAGAACACGAGATCAAATCAAGCAGAAATTCATCATCATCCATCAGATTTTCCCCTTCAGTGAGGAGGCGATGAATCTCCTCCCTAAGTCTCTTATAATCCTCCATAGAAACCATTGAAAAACCCACCAAAAACTTAGACCACTAAATTACCGACGGAAATTGAGACCACCTAAGTCGAGAAAACTCGCAAGAAGATCTGTAGATCGTCAATCCTGGCCTCCACCGCCGTAAAAGCGACCGGCTTGAATATAGATTAACTAGCTCCTAATCAGTGAAACAGAGTAGATGTAGTTCTCCTAGCTTGATCAAAATCCAGATATAGAAACTGGAAATAAGACCCAAAACTGTAGTAAAAGAAGAGAAAAATAAAAAAGAAAGAAGGAATGGAGTTAATCGGAAGCTCGCCGGCGACCGGATGGCAGGGCCACCGGCGAGCACTGGCTTTTAGCCGATCAGATTGTTACTTCGAAGGCTGGGTATTTTACTCGAAGAGAGAGAATGTTAATTACTTATTTTTGTGACTTCGATTTTTCCAATCTTCTATATGTGTTAAAAGATACCCTGATACCCATGCCGAGCTTTAGTCGGGCTGGACCAAGTAACTAATGAAAGACACTTTAAACATCTCACTACATACTTTGAAAACCACTAAGAAAGCGCTTGGTTTATATAATAGTATATATTTGGAATTAGGAACAAAATCAAAGTAGTATGGCTTTAGAACTTGATACCTAATCGCGTGTGTTTGGTTTTATTTGAAAATAGATACCTAAAGGTATTGTTATGGGTTATAGCCACCTTTCCCCTTGGGTTTCTAAACCCCATATCTTATGGATTTGAGTTATGGGTTTTTAATCTATAAATAAACACTAGGTATGAGTTTTATCATTCCAAAATCATATCTCATACCAAAATCATATGAACCAAACACCGTGGTTGAGCATTTATGTACTGGTGGATAAGATATTTTCTACCGGGTAGGTTTATATGAAATGGATAACGACAATTTAATTAATGAGACGTCTAGCTGTCAATGGGTAGGATCTGGATCTGGATCCTTTAGGATCCAGACCCGTTTTTAAGGCATTGATCTAGATTCGACCCCGATTCGTTGGGTAATAAAATTGAAAATTTATATCCAATGGATCCTGCGGGTCCGGGTTCGGGTCCAAAACAGATCCTAACCTATTTTCTTCAAACGCCCTTAATTTTCACAAAAATTACAGATTTTAGAGAATAAAACATGAAACAACGCCGTTTAGCATTTCATTTGTCGATGTTGAAGTAAACAAGCATTCAACCTTAATATAACAAATTCAAGCATAGATGACATTAAGAGTTTAACATTAAGCTTTACTCTTTTAATTATATATTTTTAAATACAGCAGCTCGCCCGTTCAATTTCCGTAAGGAAATAAAATTAGGGCGTTCCGAAAAATCGGCGAAAATTTTAACTTTTTTTTCTTTTCTTCTCATGCTCATGGGATTTTTTTGATACCGTATGGAGCCACCGTCGGAAAGATTGATGTCTTTGCCCTGGCGGAGTCGGGTAACGGATCCGAATATGAGCAATAATTTAGGACTTGATTCATATCCATTTTTTAAACTAGGATCCATATCCTATCCTAATCCGTCGGGTCCAAAATTTGAGGATCCAAATCCGCTAGAACGGATTTGAATCCACGGATTTGGATAGGGTCCATTTCCCACTGACATTTTTAAAAACGTCGTAGTAACTATTTTTAGCTTAAAAGCAAAAGTATGTCATTTTGAGGAATAATATTTAATGTCTCACAAGTCACAATATAAAGTATCGTAAGATAAACTTATGAACAGGCTTAAACTACAGATACTTTATGTAGGATAAGTCATTTACTCAAATTTGCAGATGTTATGCGTAGTGTCAATTTGGTTCTAGAAAAATGTTTATAAAAAAGAGAGACTTAAATCATTTATCTATATAAGATTTTAATCCCCTCAAAAAAAAAAAAAAAAGATTTTGGTGGATTGGTGGTTCTAGTATCTTTAGTGGTAATACTACGTGGTCACTAGAAATGGAATGTGATAGGTAAATCATGGGCTGATGGACTGCGATGATAGATAAAGGGTGGGGACTGTGAAGTAATTGGAGGCTTGGAGCAACGCAGACTCTACTTTTTTTTTTTTTTTTGGCAACAAGAACATACATTAATAAAAACATTAAATTACAAGTGAGCCCGTTCCCTACCTTCTAAGGATAGGTTGTGGGCTTCGTTTATTTTGGGACTCGATGAACATAGACTTACAAGACTAAACGACATTAGACTAGAACATGAAACAATACTGACCTCTGATTCACTACTAACATCTGATTGCAAACTAGGACTTGACACATTACTGATATCTGAATTATTGCTAGCAACACAAGAACTTGAAGCATGCTTTTTCCTCGAGCTTTGGGAGGGAGCTGCACCGAAACCAGCTTTCCTCTTTATTCCAGCACGTAACCTGCCAATAGAATCAAACTTAGGAAGGAAATAGGAGTTTTTATTGTGATAATTCTTTAGGGTTCTCTTGGAGTTCCCTATTCGTGGTTGGGTTTTGCTACGCTTCTTCCGACCTTTAGTTTCCTTAGAATCTAATGCAATACATCCATTAATTGGAAGTCTAGATGGAACAAATGGGCTCGACTGGGCCATGTGGATCCCACTAGCTGCTATCTCCTTTTCCATATCGCTGTTGGACTTGGACTCCATACTTCTCATCAATAGATCTTCACTTTCATGGTGGGTTAAGATGGGATTAATGACTTCATCCACTCTGTTAGGGAGACAATGCTCGTTCGCAGGACCAAAAAAATGTTGTTGCAACTGACCGTCTTGCATTGTGGTTTTCCCTTTAACGCCTCCCTTTGATAATTGAAGAACTCGGACTACCATATATGACCCTGATTTTGGATTATACAATTGCACTGATTTCCCGTCCCTCAGCATTTGAGTAATGTTTTTAGACAATTGTAATGAGGAGCCTGGCCTTTTTCGGTTAACAAACCGATGTTTAGGCTCTGCCTGATTTGGATTTTTGATTTTGGAGTCACTCACACTCTCAGTTACACACTCCATTTCAACATCTTTCTCTTCACATGTGACTTGGTCCTTATCCACGCATGCCTGCAATAAGTTTAGGGTCTCATTATTATCTCCTTCCTTCATCTTAGTAGAGCATTCTCCTTCGTCCTGATGTTGTTCCTTCATCTTTTTCCTTGGTGGCAATGGTTCCACCCCTAAACCAACGGGATGAACCTTGTGCTTAATAATTGAACTTTGAACTTCAATTAGTTTCTTAGCAATTTCTTTGTTTGATGAGTCAATCTTAGAGGCTTGTAGCAAATCCCAATAAGCTAAATCACACCTTCCTATTCCCACCGATGCTCTAGCTCTTCTAAACAAAGCTTTTACATTGCACGGGTCAAAGCTTAAAACAACAGAGCAAAGAAGACCAACTTGATCAAATTCATCTATCTTCAGGAAACAAGCAGCAAATTCAGCAAGATGCAGAAAGCTAATTCGCAAAACCTTGTAGCAGCTTTCTCCTCCAAGATAATTAGGCTAAGCATCACACCAGCAAAACCATAACACTCTAAAGCATCATCAATATGCCCATGACTGAATAGGGAATTTCCTTTTTCCTTCCATGACTTAACTAGATCCAATGAAGTCTTGGGATTATCTAATGAAGAAACATAATGCAATAACTTATTATCATCTAGTCCTAAATTACAATCCTTTAAGGAGTTCATGGAGCTCTCCCTTCAACCTTTCACAAACTTCTAATGAAAACATACTTATTTTTTTAATCAGATATATGAAACCACAAAGATGTAACCTCTTCACTCTAATAACTAGGATGACATTCACCCCCAACAACTTTTGAAGAAATTAAAAAAAACCAAATTTGGGAAGAACACACCTGAGATCAACAATATGATACAAGGAAAACGCATTCACTAGAGAGATGCATACACTGATTCTTTATACCAACTTTTTAAGAAATTAAAAAAAACAAATTTGGGAAGAACACACCTGAGATCAACAATATGAACAAGGAAAACGCATTCACTAGAGAGATGCATACACTGATTCTTTAAACCGATCTGCCGCCGATGTGCGATCAACACTCACCCTCCGACTGATGAAAAAAAATCGCACCACCGAACACTGTACGCACCAATTAATGCTGGGGTCGCCGAAATTGAAGGCTCGCCGGCGACCAGAGGGTAGATCGGTCGCCGGCGAACCAAGCGCTGCAACTTTGGGGGGGGGTTGGGGGTAGAAGCTTTGGGAAGCAGGGGTTTTTTATGAGGAGAGAGAATCGTCACTCTTGTCAAAACTTATTAAGTTGTTGTTGTTACTACATATGGTCATAACGCAGACTCTACTTAGACAAGAAATATTTACAATGCCTTGGGACGACCTTTCCCTTGTCCTTTAGTATTTCAAGTACCAAAAAACATTTACAAAACCAAAGAACAACAATACTAACCTTCATTGTTGATCTTCACAGAAGCATCTCGACAAACGTAAAAAGCGAAATAATGCAATTTAAAAAAACGGAGGAAGTATTTGACTATCACTACTTGTGCAAGATTACATGAAACAATTCTAAAATGTAAAGCCAAAATATGATCCTGAAATTTCTGTCAGAACAAGTTTAGCTTCTGATGCAAAAAAGAACAACCACTTGTTCTATTTCATATCATGAAATATTGAAATGTAGTCTAGCATTATGAGATGTAAAATAAAAATGAAGGCGACACATCAGTGATCAGCCTAATAACCCAATTATCAAGAAAATAAATGAGATTTTTACATTAGACTAAACCTAAAACTTTGTGCAATCTTTACATTAAGTTACACTTGAAAAAAATTGCTCTTGACAGCCATTTATGTACATGACTCTTGATCAATTTGGAAATATATGATGAAGAATATGGCTTAACAGAATTGCTTCCTGGGGACTCTGACCACTCATCCAGACTTTGAAATCGAGCGGGAAATAGTTAAAATCATTCCACCGCTTTAGAGACGCCAAGGAAAACGGTCCCTGGACTCTGCCCTGAGGATCTAAGTAATTCCACAACAACTGTTCGGTATGAGGTGCGGAAATTTCGGTCCCACCATTAGGAATTTCCTGCTCTTCATCATCATCATCACTCAAGTCAATTACCTGCACTTGAGTCCCTGCCGGTTCTTTTGAGCTCGGGAGCTGTACATGGCCATTGCTTTCTCGCCTTAACTCCGTGTTTGGATTGACAGCATGATTTAGGTTAAGGAAATCTGTATCACCACCATTGGTTTCTACTCTAATTGCTTCAGTTTTAGGAGCTTCATCTTCCTTCGGTGCCAAGGAATGAGCATGTCCATTGTTTACTGCTGCAAAGGTATATGTTTCCAGCTGGTTTCTTTCTTCAGGGCTAAAAGGATGAGCATCACCATTGCTTCTTGTGCTGATTTCCGCTGCTGCTACAAAACACAGTCAAATTTGGTCAGCTACTGTACAGAAACAGCCCGTGAAGTTAAACAGGAAGCATCCTCCTCAACTGGTCAATGATTGATTCCAGAGGAGCGCTAATAAGAAAACCAAATAAATACTATAGAATTGGGCAACCAACTTAGCAAGGCAACCAACTAGCTGAGATATGATCATCCTTCCAATATCACAACTACCACCACCACAGAGCCACTCCTTAAGAATCTCGCCATTTGTGATTATGGGATCACAATCATTAAGAAATCCCACAAAATACAAAAATTTCAACATCATGAAGTCCACTTGAGAATTGAAAAAAAGTTTTGTGAAATTTGGACCAAGATCAGGATGGCTGGTGTTAGAAGATTCGCCACCAGCACAGTAGCGCAAGTACAATCTAGTTCGACCATTGATTTCAAAAGATTCAAACCTCAAAGAAAGATACTAAGATGTTATGAAGTAAGGAGCATAAGAGGCCAACCTTATCAATGACTTAGCTTCTACTCCCTCCGTCCATAATATAAGTCCTGATTCTATTTTACACGGGAATTAAGGTAAAGTGGAATCTTGTTTTATTTTGGATAAAAATATTCATTTTTATTGGGAAACACTTTCCTACATTATTATATCTTTGTAACAACAAATAAAAACTGAACATTAATGTTGCATGGTTTAATGTGTAGACGAGTTTAATGGGGTAGAAGATTCCATTTTGTCATTAATTATAGTGCATTGGAAGCTGAAATTATGAGGACATTTTGAGAATAAATTATTTTCATGAGGGTATTTTGGGCATAATTATTGATTGAAAATAGAAATAGGACTTATATTTTGGGACACCTTATAAGGAAACAGGACTTATATTATGGGACGGAGGGAGTATAATCTATATATGGACATCACATAAAACCAGAATAACTCAAAGCTCGATGGATACAGTCATATTTGGACATTGGGCACTAGTGAAATACATGTAATATTCTCAAATCTTACATTGTACTTCCTGTGAGAACATATTCTAAAGGGGGGAGGGGGGTCGATAGATGCTAAACTAAACCTAATTACTTGAGCAGTTGAAATGACAAACTCTAAAACCGAATGAAATCACTAAGCAACTGTGCCACCTTGGATGATATCTACAGCTTATAGATGTATTCAGTCAAAACTGTAGCATATAGAGTGAATTGATAGATCATGTTCCACATTAAGCATGCCCATTTTCCAATAACTTCTCAGATGAACGTTCACCTGTATGATGCATGACATCGATAAGGAGATGTAGCTAACATTAATCATTACAGATTAGCAAGCTGTGAGCATATCCATACCTTGCTGTATATTTTCCTTGGCTCAAAAACCACCAAATATAAATGCCACAGCATTTAACTTTTGCATCTTCCCAAGACTAGTATTGAGATTTGAGTGTGTTGCATATGTCTAGTGTTTAAGTTAGTATGAAATATCCCTCTAGCCCACCTAATGAAAGGCCGAGGCTAGGGCAAGCCGAAAGAGAAAAAGGACCACATTGCTACCATAACCTTAATCTTTTAAACACACCTCAACTTCCAGTATTATCACGAAAGATGTAAATTGTGATGCTTTGTCAAGTAACTCAAGCCATTTGGGTTAAACATCAAATTACTGGTAGATCCTGTTGCTGTTAGGATTCCTATTTCTCAATGATATCACACGATCAAAACAATTGGCTGCTCTTAGGAAGAAGTAGCTGCTAATATTCCTATTACCCAATTGTTATGAATGCCTTTTCCACATATTCTGAAGTTTCGACCTCAAAAGGAAACTGGGAAACTAAATGCCAATGAGAACTAAATGAATTTGTCGTAACTTTGGCTACTTCTCGTCACCATAAGGTCACATAGGATTCAGAGAGATCATGGCAAATCAAAAGTTTGAGCTTCCTAGACCCCAAGATGCATATTATAGGAGTAGCCATAAATCAAAAAAGGAGATACTAAGAAGAGATCAAACCTCTAAGCAAACTGGCCCAGTGCAAATGACAAAACAGCATTAAAACAATCACATCTTACAAGCAAATACTTAAAAGTAACAAACCACAAAAGAATAGATTAAACAGAGGTCTTATGACTTGGAATTTCTCAACTCAAAACGACATGAACAACAACGTCAAAATGCAGATCGGAAAATTCTCACCCCTGGTATGGAAATCATAACTCACCAACAATTTGAAAACATCTAATCACCAGCAAGCATATTAGGATTTAGGAAGAGCGAAATGCAATACCGAGGCTAAGAAGTAACAAAATTCATGAGACCATCAATAAATGAAATGTTGTCTATTGAACTTTTAAAGTGTCAAATGATCAGAAGCAGTACCAAGTTTTAAGGATTTCAAAAAAATTCACTGCAAGCAAATACTCCAAAAGAGAGGACCTTAGACATGCTCTATTCTGGAGAGACACAAGGACTAAGTGCATACCTTGATTATCCTCCCAACTTTTGACCTCTGGATTCGTCATATCTCCTTTAGCTGATGAAGGTTCCCAGTCCCAATCAGCAGCTTTTGGTGAATCATCAGGAGCACAGTCAGAGATTGTTTCTGGCCTCACTACTTCTGGCATCACCCTCGGAATCTCACTGAAGAGGCGTGATTGTTCGTCCGGTGACTGAAGCAGCTTCCTGCGGTCCAGGTACTCGGTCACTGTAGTACTAGTAAAGGGAAACCAGGGGCATCATAATTCATGAGCGAGCACATAAGACATTAGAGGTGCCCGAATTTGGTCCACCTTGCACCAAAATCAAATTCTTTTGTTTTTGCAGAAAGTAAGAAGAAAGCAGAGTTAAAAATTGTGTAAGACAACTAAAGTAGTATCCCAGGACACACAATTCATGCCAAGATGTCAGGTGGCATGCATGTTATATTTAACCATGAGTTACCATTAATTAACATCAATAAAGGATATCTATGTCGCCAACCCTTCTCATTTGCACGATCTATAAGCTTCTTGAGAAGCACAAGTTCTCTTGCAAGCCACTGCAATCAAAAAAAGACTCGTTAATATACTGAAACAATTGTCAGCTATATCAATAAGATAAGGACAAAGATCTCCAGAGTACATTTTCCCAGCTATTGAAAAACAAAATCAAGGCTTAGTGCAGACTAATATGGCTCACACTCGGCATGATAAACAAACAAGGCAGTTTACAAACACTGCAGTAATTTCAAAAACGATGATCCGGAAACATCAAATTATTTCATCTGCATGTGGCCACTTAAGTTCCAACCAGGATGCGATATGTCAAACTCAGATAACCAGTGAATGAACATACCACTTAAAAAAAAAACCTCAAACTACAAGTCTAGGGCACAGTATAAACAATCTGTAAAGCAACTGATATAGAGTTATTCGCCTATCAAACAAAAAAAAAAAAAGTCATTGGGTGTGATTGTGTGAATATCACATAAATAGATCACCAAATAACCAATACTGTAAACTAAGCTTCATAAAATCTTCTATATTCTAGTTATTCTAGAAACTCACATTTCGTGATATGTGATTACAATGAGTTTTTCTTAGGCACAAAAAAAGCCTGACAAAAATATTTCTGACTGGTCCGGTGAAAATACAGCATTTTGTCTCACAAAGAATATAACAGAACTAAAATTGGGATACGTGTTACCATCCTAATAAGAAGGATCTAAAAGAAATCCTTAGGGTTTCACTAGACTTCTGGATTGAGTCAGCAAGTTATAGATTTATTAGGCAATGTGCCATAGAAATGATTTGACTTCCATCCATGTTAACCTTTTTGGATTGGATAGATTATGGAAGAAGACACAATTTAAATCTCCATAACCACCAATAGTATCAGACTAAAATTGTGTTATGTGTTACCATCCTGATAGGAAGGATCTAAAAGAAATCCTTAGGGTTTCACTAGACTTCTGGATTGTGTCAGCAATTTATAGATTTATTAGGCAATGCGCCATAGAAATGATATGACTTCCGTCCATGTTAACCTTTTTGAATTAGATAGATTATGGAAGGAGACACAATTTAAATCTCCAAAACCACTAATAGTATCAGACTAAATTCGTGTTATGTGTTACCATCCTGATAGGAAGGGTCTAAAAGAAATCCTTAGGGTTTCGATAGACTTCTAGATTGCGTCAGCAATTTATAGATTTATTAGGCAATGTGCCATAGAAATGATTTGACTTCCGTCCATGTTAACCGTTTTGGATTGGATAGATTCTGGAAGAAGACACAATTTAAATCTCCAAAACCACTAATAGTATCACACTAGCAGGAAAAGAAAAAAGGGATAAAGGAGACATAAAGAGGGAAAACAAAGGCCAAGTTATCTTCACTTCACTTTGATACTAAATGAAACTGATTTTTTTCTGTTTATAACTGGTTTTTGTTGATTAATACTAAATTTACTAATTGAAACTGAAATTTTACTAATTAACACTGATTTTCAACGATTTTTATTTCAAAGGTTGAAGAGAACAGGACAATTTAAATCTCCAAAACCACTAATAGTATCACACAAGCAGGAAAAGAAAAAAGGGATAAAGGAGACATAAAGAGGGAAAACAAAGGCCAAGTTATCTTCACTTCACTTTGATACTAAATGAAACTGATTTTTTCTGTTTATAACTGGTTTTTGTTGATTAATACAAAATTTACTAATTGAAACTGAAATTTTACTAATTAACACTGATTTTCAACGATTTTTATTTCAAAGGTTGAAGAGAACAGGACCAAAGAAGATGTGAAACAAAAGAGGAGCACTAGGGTAAAATCCAAAATTCTCTACTGAAGTTCCTGTAACTTATTTGGAAAACTAAGTACACATATTCAGACATGGACTATTCATTTCACCTTGAGGATAAGAGAAATTCATGTTCGGTACACAACACCACAACTTGAGTAGGAACATTTAAACATATTTAGACCCATATTGGAATCTTTACACCCATTGCATTTAACATGGTTTTCAGATAAATGAATCATGATTCAGTCCAAGTCCCAGACCAGTCTCCTTGCGAATAAACAATTTTTGAGTTAAGAGCAAACTGTCATACATATTTCTGAACAATAAAAAAATCCTAGTTCTAAGGACCAGCCAGGCGTTAAAAAAGAAATAACATCAAGGTATTTTATCTTAAGTTTGGGGCCCAAGTTCTAACAAGTCCAAGCTAAATAAATAGCTACTGTAAACTTTAACTAGAAGCATTTAGTTATGCCTTTGATACATTTTTGCATGTCTCTCTTTCTTTTCTAAAATTTTACATATAAGAATGTTAGCATATAAGGTTGACTCAACTTTCAACCAATTCCCTTGCACAACTATGTATCATATTAGGAGAAGATAAGAAGCATAGAAGTTGGAAAATGAGAGGGTGTTAACATATTAAAGTAAAATAACTAAAATCCAGAAAATGTAAGGCACCATATGAAAAACATACACAATTGCTTCTTGCTGAAAATGTAAAAGCATGCTGACAATCAGAGGGCTGGGAGGTTCATCAGCAAACACCAAATTTCAAATTTATAAAGAGAATATATCATGGGACAACACAGCTAGCAGTCAAGCAGCAAACCGACCAGATGATATATAACAAGAGGACAGTACACATACATGTTTAGTAATGTCTTCATGCAGAACAGCTGCTTTTTGTTCAAGTTCACCCTGTTCATGGTCAAAAGATTGTGAAAAGAAAAGTAACTAAGAAATTACTGCAGCAAAGTCATAAAAGCTGAAATTCTCTATGGCCACATTGGAAAATGGAATGCAATCAAGAAGATATACAGAGAATCAACATGAATAACTTACAACAGTAGGCTGCTTCAGTAAACCATCTTTAACTCTGTTACGCAAATCCTCTATTTCTTCCTGCAATGACGGAAAGTATCAGCTGAACATATAAAAAAGGAAGGTTCTCCACAAGTTTTGTGCCGCTTAATTAGCATTTGTAATTTGAAGCTCCAATTTACCTCAGAAAAATTATCATCTGAAATTTCAGGTATGCTAATGTCATCTGTCATGCCTGAAATTTGCAGAAGGGTAGATGACCTTGTCTCACCAGCAGAAGCCACTTCCACGACACCTGTAAGTTGTGAAGACAATCATTCTAGAATAATGCAAATAGTATTGGCTGGAGTAAATTAAAATTTTATTAAAAGAAATCACATAAAGGAGGTGCAAATCAAACTAATCTTCATTCCCATTGCATGTACATGAAGGCCCATTACCTGTGACAAGTTGAAGCTGATGAGAGTTTTTCTGGAAGATGTCATGTGGATCTGATTTTACCCTCACAAAGCTTCCAACAACTTTGCTTTCAAATGAATCTGAGTTGTTGAGAATCTCTTGTATCAAACTCTTTCTCAAATACACGAGCTTAACATTATTGGAATCAATAGCTGCCAAGCAGCTTTTTGAAACTTCTGGGGCCTTCTTCTTAGGCTGTACTTTCTTGTCTAAGCTCACAGTTTTCTGTTTTTTAGACATAGAAAAACCACCTTCATCATTTTCATCAGAGCTTCCAAAATGATCATCATCTGAATCATCTTGATTCTCGGCCAAGTGCGATCCCGCAAGCTCGTGTACCTTGTTCCTAAAGAAGGACTTCTTTCCAAAGAGAGAAAGCAACCTCTCATCGCACAGAACTCTCCTTTTGTTTTTCGGATGAGCAAGCTTGTTCTCATTAACGTACTGATTGACGATATTGCTGACATCATATTGGGAGAGTACTTTAGTGGTATCCTTGCCAATTGATTCAAGAAATCCTATCAACTCCCTTGAACCCCAACCCACAAATTCCTTCTTCCTTTTGATCTTCTTCGCTGTTTTTGGAGTAGAAGCTTGCTCTTTGCCTTCTTCAATCCAAAAAAATGGTGCTGGTTCAAAGTTAACTTCCATATCCGCTCCCTTCCCCAACAAAGTACACCCAGAAAAAAAAAAAGAAGCTCATTTTAATGACGACATTGAATTCGATATAAATCAGAAAGAATTCAATTCTTCATAAAATTAACCAAATAACCTCTAATTTCTTTCACAAAACACCAAAATTCCAGGCACGAAATTATCATCGTTGACAACACCATCCCCATAAGAGTAGATTAAATATGGCGCCAATGAATTTCACAGTTACAAAAAAAATGGTCAAAATTAATATATAGCAATGCTGGGAAATCCAAAAACACAAACAGAAAAATTAATAATAAATCCAATTTCTGCATGACCCAATATTATTTCAACACTAGTATACTATCCAACAAAAACAACTTAATAAAACAAATAACTACCATACAAAATCAACAAATTAAGTACAATTTTTCATGAGCAACAAAACCAAATGCAAAACCCAGAAAAATAATTAATCTCTTAAGTCTTATCATTCCTGCATTACTCAAACAAACCAAATTGTATGTATAGAAGGGTATGATTTACGAATAACTGAAAATTAGCAACAACAACAGGAAAAAAAAACATTGGCATTTGAAAATTAAACACAACATGATGAATGAAAGAATGAAGGAGTGAAATATAGAGAAAAGACTACCTATGAGTCGCGATTGTGGAGAATTGAGTGGAAGAAAAAGGTTAAAAAAGAGGGGTTTTGTTGGGGTTATAGAAATTGAGGTCTACTGATAGTGAGAAGTGGGAAAATATGAGAGAGAAAATGAGGGGGAGAAGTTTTGGTAGCGGAAACTAACGGACGCCTTTTGCCAAATGTATTGATTCTCCATACCCCCGGCGACCTTGTCCCTTTCCCATGTGTTGCTTATGTTTGATTTTCTCCCTAAAATAAATCATACTATTCAGATCCGATCAGATCACATCATATCAGATCAAAGTAAATCTCAATATAATTCGATGGTTTTCGTTGTATTTCTAGATATAGCATTTGATTTTATTAATCCACTCACCTAGAAATAGAATTGTTGTATTTGAAAAAATACGAAGTATGAAAATTTTATAGGTAGATAAATGTCTAAGGTGTGAACATGCGGCCACATGTTAAATTTTGTGGTCAAATAAAAAAGGAATATCCAAAAGAATTGTTTTTAACTAAGTGGTTGTTTGATATACCTGTATACCGTAAATCATGTAAGCAATAAAAATTTCCATAAATTTCTAAATTGGATGGTTGTTTGGTTGACATGTAAGCAATATAGATTTCCACAAAACTATTCTAGCCCTATTTGATCATTCAAATTTCCACATTAATTCATGGAAATTACAAATTCTTTGATATCAACCAAACACATTAGTCAATTTCTTGAGAATTACAAAAGAGGAATAACATTTTAGGAAATGGAACTTCTCATGGGAATTAAATTTCCATGTATACCAAACAACAACTAAGAGTATGATCATCTCTAAGCTATCAATATCGACATATTTACATATATTAAGTATGGAAATGATCATTAAAAATATAACAAATATGGAATTTAGTGATTATAAATTTATAATATACTCCCTCTGTCCTTTATTAGTTTACACCTTTTGACTTTTTACATTTATCGATGTAAAACTTTGAGTAATAATATCTCTAATTATGTATTTGTAAAAATTATAAAAATTTAATATTCCAAAACTACATATTGAGACGAATGAAACAATATTACACATGATTATATTTTCCTTACATATAAAGTATAAATAATAGTCAAAATAATAAAAATAAATAGTGTTATAAGTCAAAGTGGGTAAACTAATAAAGGACGAAGGTAGTATCATAATGATAGGATTCACACTTTTCACCCAGTAGTTTACTAGCATAGGAACATTCTACTACCAATTCAAGGTATTATATCCTCGTAAATTTTCATTACTCCTCTACTACCAAAAATAAATGAGATGGTTTGATTTTGGCACTATTAGTTTTGTCTCTCGTTGATCACATTTTTTACTAAAATATAAAAGCAAATTTGAGTGTGTAAGAAGTTGTATTTATATTTAACTCAATGTATAATTTCAGCATATTGATGTTTCATGATTTTTCTAGTATTATTTTGGTGTAGTAATAGTCAAAGTTGTGAATTGTAAGTGTATATATAAGTCAAAATGTTGCATCTATATTGGAATTAAGGAAAAACTACTTTACTTATTTTACCATTGAGCATGTTGAATACTCCTTTTGTTTTACAATAATATTAAAAGCTAATATTATTTCATTTAAAAAAGGAATGAGAAAAAGAGGCTTGGTTTTATAGGCTATAAAAATAGAGAAAATAAACCCAGATAAGGTCAATAAGCAAATGTTAACATACATTATTATTGTGATTTATTATGAAACATAAGGGTTTTGGTTGGCTTATGGGTGGCTTTTGTGGAAGCAGAAGGAGGGTCTTGGTATCTTATTAATAGCTTTTCTCATTGGTTTTTGGCATTTTTTATGGTCCGGTAGCTAAAAATGGTATTTGGTGAATGACTTTTAAGTAGCTAAAAGCCATTTTTAAACCAAAACTTGATTTAAGTAATTTGTTTTCCTTTCTCTTTTGGTTTTTTTATTCATTATGCACTAACACAACCACTACTAACAAAGTAATGAATAGTCAAACAATCAACATAAACAGCTCGTGAAATTTGTCGATCAATCCAATCAAGTAAATAGACAAAAATAAACTATTAGACAGACTCCCTCAAGGAATATTGTAATATATATATATATATATATATATATATATATATATATATATATATATATATATATATATATATGTGTGTGTGTGTGTGTGTGTGTGTGTGTGTGTGTGTGTGTGTGTATGTGTTTTTCATTGAAAATAACTTGATTTTATACTAGATTTGCCATTAAATAAATTTAATTGTAAAATTTGCACATATGTAGTAGTAAAAGGTGTTAGGTCGATTTTTTTTCATCTTTTTGATAACAAAGAGTAGGTGAATATTAGGTCCTACAACAAGTTATTCCCTATGCATCTCAATTTAATTGCACCACATTTTACAATGCGTAGATGGTGCACCAAGGTGTAGGATGAGAATCCTGCACCTTGTCCAAAACGCAAGGCAAGAAGAATAAAACGCACAATTCAACATGCAAAAAGTAATTGATTTGACAGCCAAGTACATTCCCCTTACATCCAATGTACAAAATCGAAAATTCAAAAAGTAAATGATTTGACATTTACTGTTCACCATTTAATAACTGATTTGATGTCCCCCCATATACTGTTCACCACTTCTCTCTTTTCCACACTCAACCTCCTTGTACATTCTTGGCTTCGTGGTTGTTCATTAACAAAATCAAAATGTACAATGACAGTCCCCCAGCTGAAAGTAACCCAATTCCTGAAGCTGATGTCAAGTGAGTAATTTGCAATCTTTGTACACTAGGTGTGTTGATGTTTGTTCACTAATGAAATTCAATATGTACAATTACAGTCTCATACTGAAATTCACCACTTCTCTCTTTTCCACACTCAACCTCCTTGTACATCCTTGGCTTCATGGTTGTTCATTAATAAAATCAAAATGTACAATGACAATCCCCCAGCTGAAAGTAACCCAATTCATGAAGTGATGTCAAGTGAGTAATTTGCAATCTTTGTACACTGGGTGTGTTGATGTTTGTTCAGTAATGAAATTCAATATGTACAATTACAGTCCCACACCGAAATATGTCAAGTGAGTAATTTCCATTATTTGTACACTGGTGTGTTTGATGTTTGTTCACTAATGAAATTCAATATGTACAATTACATTCTCATACCGAAATTCAATAAAATCACAATGTACATTGATGGTCATTGCTTTGATCACTGAAAATCCCTAAATGTACACTCGTAGATTATTGTACACCAAACCATATGCATTTGTACATTAAAAAAATTGTTTCACGTGATGAGAGAGAAAGAGCTGGCCCACTTTCAAAAATATTGCCAAAAGTCAGCCACATGGGCAAGGTGTAGGATGCTCATCCTACACCTTGGTGCAGGATCTAATTTGCGCACATTTTATGCTTAAAGGTTTAACAGGTGGATTGTAATCCCCCACATTTTTTAAAGGATTTTCATAAATATATTAAGTTATTTATGCAATTATATTTAAATCCAAATGGGTTTGGAAAATGATTTGACTTTTAAAAAGGGGTTGACTATTTTAAAAGTCAACTAAAAATATTTTTCTTGCTTAATAAAGTTTGTAATATTTTGATTAAGCGTGTTTTAAATAAGAGTTCAATTATTAAAAGCATATTTGAAAAGAAAACTTAATGGAATCGAAAGCCCAAAAGAAATAAAAAGGGAAAGAATAATTTGATGACTAAAGTCCTAACAAGCCCATCTTGTTAGTCATCAAAGTTTTAATTATTGAATTCCTTTTCCTAAGCCCAATAGGATTAGCCTATTTAAATATCCTAAAACCCAAATATTTTTGCCCTACACTTATTTTCTCTCTCCTCCTTGCACGTGATTCGAGTTTCTTCCTCACTCGACATTTTCTCTCTCTCTTCCTCTTGAGCGTGAGTTCATATTTTCTCTCAAAAATCGTTTCTTCTTCGCTAAGTAACGTTTCTTGTTGAACAAGAAACGTCACAAACCTTTTCTTGAAGCCGAAAATTGCTGCCGCCGGTCCTTGCTGCTGTCCTCAGTCCGGCGCCTCTTCCTCCTCTTATTTGGTTGTTTTCTTTACTTCTCCTTTAAGATTCCATTAAAGTTCTAATTTTTATTGTTATTTTATTATTATTTGCATGATTACGATTTGAGTTATTATTTTTATTATGAAATATGTATTTTTCGGATCATATGTATAAAAGAAAAATTTCAGATTTATTATTTTTAGTTTTAATCATGAAAGATGTGATTTTTAGGGTTTTAAATCACTAGAAATCGTATATTTAAGTATGAATATGAATTTTGATTGGAATACGATTTTTATTTCATTTAAAATATTTTCAGAAGGTTTAGAAAATTTTATAGTGCTGGAAATTCAGAAAGTTAATATTTTAAGGTTTTTAATGTTTTTAATCACTAGAATAGTTTATCTATACTAGGGATTAAAAATAATGAGAGTTTAAATTATAAAAACGATTTTTAAAGAAGTTTAAAAGGGTTTGGGACGTTTTAAAGTTGCTGTATTTTTTTAGTCAAGTATTTACTTGATTTTTGGTTGTTTTAGGCGGAGAATTCACTGTAGGGGACTTTTAGTGCTTAAAAGTGGCCTACCGTTTCGTTTATACAAGGTACGTACATAGTCTACGTGCTAAATGGTTAGAAACATGCTCTAGGGATGTTTTTAATTTGTAGTATCATGTATAGGACCTTGTAGTTCATATATATGATTTACTGAGATGGCTTTACATGTTATTTGCTTGTATGCTACATGTAAACTAAGAATATGTTTAAGTATGACTTGTTTGTATGGAAGTTTGATGCAAGCAACTAAGTTTAGTTTGGTATTAATTCGTGAGTGAATTAATGTAAGTAAATTGGAATCATGGATTCTTTGAGTTTATTATTTATCTTATAAGAACCGAGGATCTTATTTGGTAATTTGAGTTTATACCTATATAAAGGTACAGTTTACTGTTGGCTAGGTTCAACAGCAAGTTAGTAAAGAATAAAAGAAGTTAAAAGAGTCTTGGATGCTAAGTTGTGAACACTTATTAATTCTAAGATTAAAAAGGAGTTTTGTGATGTTATGTGATTAGTAGTTGTGAGTATTATGTGCTTGGTTGGTGTCAACACAAGTATAAAATGAATGCAACGTAAAGTGAAACGAGAATGAGTTATAGACTTTAGACTGGTGCACGTCTAGAGTTGGACACTAAGGGTTGGGGTACATAGTCCGCCGTGATATGTATCTTCGAGGTTGGATTGATCACCATTCCTCTTTAGTTCAAAGGTTCCTCGATATCGTCAGGTCATTCTGGTTTCGGAGTCATGACCGTATTTCCTATTTCAGTATAGTCAACTCGTCCAATAACTATTCCATTTAAAGAAGAAATAAAAGTTAGAGTCTAGTTCAGTAAGAGTCATCTGCAGTTGTTATGTTATTATTATTTTATTCTAAAGTTGTGTTGTAGTATCATGTTTAGGATTATTGTTGTCTGATATGTAGTACTCAGCTTTGCTGATTACGTGCTTGTCTGTGTTTGTGATCATGGCTTTGCCTATTGATCCTGTGGTGATCCTTCGGGGGAGCAGAGTCAAGAAAGCATTGACATTACAGGTTCGAAGATGCATACCATTGGGGAATCTGGAATGGAGAGGCTTTTGTGACATAGTAGTATTTAAGTTGTTTCTAGGATTTATATTTTCAGACTTTAGCTTTAAGTTGGTGTGTTTCAGTTCAAACATTGTTTGACTCTTATTTCATAAGTTTAATAAAGTTGGTTTTGTTTTAGTAAGTTTTCCGCTGCAAAATTCTGAGTAAGCCGAAACGTTTCACACGGGCGATAATGCCTGGGTAATTCTCTAGATTTTTATAAAAGTATTTTCTAGAAAGAAGAATTATCGGGGTGTTACAAAGTGGTATCTGGAGCTTTAGGTTAGTTTAAGACTTATAGGCGCCTAACTAACTAGCTTATTAAGTGACTTTAGCTTCTTAAGTTACCTAGCTTATTGTTATTTGAAGGAAACCTTAGTATTCTCCTACGTTTCATTTCGAAAATGAACACAAATATTTTGAGGATCAAAATTTTTTTTTTAGAACCGAAATTTTTGGAATAAGGTTCGAAAATCGTTTTCCGAAAGTCGAGGAGTTCGAAATTTTTTGTCGTTTTCGTTTTTTTCGGAAATTTTTTTAGGAGCCGAATAAAAAAAAAAAAAAAAAAATTTGTGTCGAGTAAAAAGATTTTTTTTCCCGAATGTCTTGAGTTCGAAATTTTATTTTAGAAAATTTATTTAGGCACAAAAGTAATGTTATTATAAAAAGTGCCTGCATTATTTTCATACCTTTAAGGGTTTACAGCATAACATTGTGAGAATGGGTAGTATAGGAAGGGCATATAGGATAAAATATTATATGCCTGCATTGAAAATTTAGTTCAGCATCATTATAAATTTTCTTCCCTGCAAATAAGTGCATTATTATTTTCTTCCCTACTAACGATGCATGAATGTTTTCTTTCCTGCTAATTGTTATATCCTTTTGCCTATTAAAGTGTTATATTTTACATGCCTTTGTTTTCTTATCCTTTGATTCTTGGTGGGAATACGTTAAGGAAGAGTGCTAAACCTTTTGGGTTATTGTGATGTAGCTCTACTATTATGGCTGCAAATTTAGGAAACTACTTTAACCCTATCGTCCTGACTGACGATGAAGACGACGACCATCATCCACCCATTGACCATAGGATATATGAAGAACTGCATTGGATAATGCGTCGCATCTTGAGAGACACTATGCTAGGGATGATGAAGTCATCATAGAAATGGATCATGCTAGAGGAACTACCAGGGAAGACATATATGATGCATGTATGAGGGTGGAATCTGAACCTGAGGAAGACTTGGACACCATACCTACTAGGCAGTCTAAGATCAAGAGAAATTCGTTGACTACTATGAGACTGACGAAGAGGACGAAGTTAGTGATGAAGACTTTGTACCTCAACAATATAAGGAAGATAAGGACAAGGATGGCAGTGTAGTGCCATAGGTTATAAACTTATAGATATTTTTTTATATATATATATATATAGAGGTACATAAGGTTTTAGTTAAAAGAATAAGTTGGGTATATGCCAACAGACAAAGGTGTTTTATAGGATTAGCATTTTAGGAAATATATATATAACTAGTGTGTTATTTTATTTCACATTTTTTTCCTTTCCCCTTCTATGGAAGAATAAATTTTAGTTTGTTTAACTCAAGGAGTAAAAATTTATTTTGGACACGTACTGGGGAATATTTTTTTTTTATTTATTTATTTCATCATGTGATTACAATTTTCTTGCCTAAATTCATGTGACTATGAATTTACTTACGTGAACAACTGTATGAATATTAGTGAACATTCCATGTTGAAACTTAGTGAAATTGTATGTGATGCGATCTTTAGTGATCAAATCAAGTATTGTCTTGCTTAGATGACTATACTAGTTTTCTGGAGCCTGAGTAGAGTTATATTACTTTCAGGTCCCGAAGTAGAATGGCTAACAACACTGAACTAGCTGACGTATTCGCCTCTTGGCGGAGAAACTGAACCAGGACAAGGTTGAACGTCCAGAGACTGCTGGAGAAATGTTTGAAAGACTGTCCAAAGTGAAACCACCTTACTTTAAGGGACAAGCTGACCCTACTTTCCTAGAAAACTGGATTAGGGAATTTGAAAAGTTGTTTGAGGTAGTGAATTGCCCTGCTGACATGAGAGTAGGACAAGCTGTTTTATACCTAAAGATGAGGCTGACTTGTGGTGGAGAGAAAATGGGGCTAGATTGAGTGCTGCTGAGGGATTCAATTGGGAAGCCTTTGTGATTGTGCTGAGAGGAAAGTTTTACCCTGCCTTCATGAGGAAGCAGAAAGCCCAAGAGTTCATCAACCTTAGAATGGGTAGTATGACCATTTCTGAATACTATAGTAAGTTCATAGCCTTGTCTAGGTTTGCACCTGAGGTTGTAGCTACTGAGGAGCTTAAGGCTCAGAGGTTCGAACAGGGTTGACTGATGAGATCCAGCTGGGATTAGGGGGTGAGACCTTTACATCCTTAGATGTAGTGTATGGGAGAGCTTCTCATATTTATGGGTTGCAATCGAGAAGAGATAAGAAGGCTGGAATAGTTGGTGAGAAGAGAAAGGAGGTTAGTACTGGAGGAAACCAAGTAACTTTAAGAAAAACCGGAATGGGAATGGGAACTTTCAAGGAAGGAACAACCAGGATAATCGTAGTCAGGGTAGACCTGAGAGGGTTCACATTGTAAGTTCTGTGACAAAAACCATCCTGGGAAGACTGTAAAGGAGAGCAGTGACCTGTCATTACTGCCAGAAGAAGGGTCACAGAGAGTATGAGTGCTACGCTAAGCACGGAAAAGGTTTGAGAATTCAGGGAAACGGTAATCAGGCTAGACCAGGGTCTAATCAAATAGGGAACCAGGGTCCTAAGCCTGGAGGTCAAAATAACCAAGGAACCATAGTAGGCCTGCTGCTAATGATAATCTACCCAGAACAAACCTGCAGGAAAAGTGTTCGTGATGAGTCATAACGAGGCAGAGAGATCTGCGGATGTGGTAACTGGTAATTTCTCTATCAACTCAGTTTTCGTTAAAACGTTATTCGATTCGGGGGCTACTTATTCTTTTATTTCGCCTTCTGTTTTAAAGAGTCTGGGATTGGTGGAGTATGAGTCAATTGACTTGTCTGTTAGTATTCCTACTGGGGAAGTCGTTAAGTGTACTAAGTTATTTAAGAACTTACCTTTGAAGATAGGAGGGAGTGTTTTCCATCCGATTTGATCGAGTTTAACTTAGGAGATTTAGATGTGATTCTTGGGATGAACTGGTTGAGTCATTACAAGGCCAGGATCGATTGTGAAGTCCAGAAAGTAGTGTTGAGAAACCCTTCGGGAAAATTTACCTCATATAGACGATTTGGGAAACCTAAAAACTTTGGGTGATCTCTGCTCTACAAGTGCAGAAGTTGATGAGAAAGGGGTGTGAGCTGTTTTTCTGTAGTGTGCAAGATGTGAGTAAAGAAGCTGAGTTAAAACTTGAGGATGTTCCAATAGTGAATGAGTTTATGGACGTATTTCCGAGTGAAATTTCAGGTATGCCGCCTGCAAGAGCTGTTGAGTTTACCATAGACTTAGTTCCTGGAACTGCACCTATATCTAAGGCACCTTATAGAATGGCACCTCCTGAGATGAGTGAGTTAAAGAACGCAATTGCAAGAACTTTTGGATAAGGGTTATATCAGACCTAGTGCATCGCCTTGGGGAGCTCCTGTTTTGTTCGTGAAGAAAAAGGATGGGAGTATGAGATTATGTATAGACTATAGGGAGTTGAATAATGTTACCATCAAAACAAGTACCCTTTGCCTAGAATAGATGACCTATTCGATCAACTAATGGAGCGAGTGTGTTCTCGAAGATTGACTTACGTTCAGGATATCATCAATTGAGGGTAGCTGATAAGGATGTACCTAAGACTGCCTTTAGAACGCGTTATGGTCACTACGAGTTCACTGTAATGCCATTTGGGTTAACCAATGCTCCTGCTATATTTATGGATTTGATGAATAGAATCTTTCATGAGTTTTTAGATAAGTTCGTAGTGGTTTTCATCGATGACATTTTGATTTATTCGAGGAATGAAACCGAACATGATGAACATTTGAGGATTATCTTAGAAACCTTGAGGAAGAACCAATTATATGCCAAGTTCTCTAAGTGTGAGTTTCGTTTGGAGAAAGTAGCATTCTTGGGTCATTTTGTGTCTAAGGAAGGAGTATCTGTAGATCCTGCTAAGATTCAAGCTGTGAGTGAGTGGCCAACTCCAAAGAGTGTGACTGACATTAGAAGTTTCTTGGGTTTAGCTGGCTATTATAGGAGATTTGTGAGGATTTCTCAAGATAGCGAGACCTATGACGAATTTAATGAAAAAGGAGTCCAAGTTTGAGTGGAATGAGAAGTGTGAGGAAGCCTTCCAGATCTTGAAAGATCGTTTAACCACTGCACCTGTCTTAACCCTACCTGATGGGAATGAGGGATTTGAGGTCTATAGTGATGCTTCGAAGAATGGTTTGGGTTGTGTTTGCAACAGAATGGAAGGTAATAGCTTATGCATCGCGTCAACTGAAACCTTGAGGCTAATTACCCTACCCATGATCTAGAGTTAGCTGCCATAGTATTTGCATTGAAGATTTGGAGACATTATCTTTATGGGGCAACTGCAAGATATTCACAGACCATAAGAGCTTGAAATACATATTTACCCAAAAAGACTTGAATATGAGACAAAGGAGATGGCTAGAGTTGATTAAGGATTACGATCTAGACATCCAGTATCATGAAGGGAAAGCCAATGTGGTGGCTGACGCCTTGAGTAGGAAATCGAGTCATAGCTTGAGTCTTTGATAGTCCCTGAGGAGTTGTGTAGAGATATGCAAAGGTTGAACCTAGAAATTTTAAATCCTGGGGAAAGTGAGGCTAGACTCAGTAATCTTTCTTTGGGAGTGTCAGTTTTCGATGAGATCATTGAGGGTCAAGTTGGGGATGAGCATCTAGATAAGATAAAAGAGAAAATGAAGCAAGGTAAGGAGTAGACTTCAAGATTCATGAGATGGGAGTCTAAGGTTTAAGGGAGGTGGTGTGTACCACAGAAGTGTGACGACTAAAAGACGTCTTATGGATGAGGGCATAATACTCCGTATTCTGTGCACCCTGGGGGTGACAAGTGTATAAGGATCTTAAGGTGATATATTGGTGGCCGAACATGAAACGAGAGGTAGCCGAGTATGTGTCTAAGTGTCTAACCTGTCAGAAAGTGAAGATAGACCATAAGAGGCCCATGGGGACAGTCCAACCACTAGAGGTTCCTGGATGGAAGTGGGATTCGATTTCTATGGACTTTGTGACTGCCTTACCCAAGTCGAGGAGTGGAAATGATACCATTTGGGTTATAGTGGATAGACTGACCAAGTCCGCTGTTTTCATACCTATTAAGGAGACATGGAAGAAGAAGCAACTCGCTACAACCTATATCAAGCATGTAGTGAGATTGCACGGAGTCCCAAAGGACATTATTTCAGACCGTGACTCTAGATTTCTATCAAGTTTTGGAAGAAGGTCCAAGCAAACCTTGGGACAACATTAAAGATGAGTACCGCCTTTCACCCTGCGACCGATGGTCAGACTGAGAGGACTAACCAAACTATGGAAGATATGTTGCGAGCTTGTGCTATAGATTTTCAAGGAAGTTGGGAGGACCAATTAGATTTATTGAGTTCTCTTACAATAATAGTTACCATGCGAGTATAAAGATGGCACCTTTTGAGGCGTTATATGGACGGAAGTGTAGAAGTCCCATTTGCTGGAATGACTATAGTGAGAATGTAGTTTTGGGGACAGAATTCATTGAGGAGACCGTCAAGAACGTTAGATTGATTCAGGCTAGAATTCAAGCTGCGCAAGATAGGCAGAAGAGTTATGCAGACTTAAAACGGCGCGAAGATGAGTTCGCTGTAGGTGATAAAGT
Organism: Beta vulgaris subsp. vulgaris; assembly: GCF_026745355.1. Taxonomy (NCBI): domain Eukaryota; kingdom Viridiplantae; phylum Streptophyta; class Magnoliopsida; order Caryophyllales; family Amaranthaceae; genus Beta; species Beta vulgaris. The sequence continues at coordinate 57,773,357 of NC_079205.1, read as the reverse complement.
ATTCCTGAAAGTATCACCCACCAAAGGCGTTATGGATTTGGGAAAAAGGGCAAGCTGAGTGCTAAATATGTAGGCCCATATGAGATTTTGGAGCGCATTGGGAAAGTAGCTTATAGATTGGCATTGCCAATGGAGTTTGAAAAGATGCATGATGTATTTCATATATCCCAATTGAAGCGCTATATCCCTGATGAGCGCCATGTGTTAGAGCCTGAACGAGTGCAGATAGATAGTAGCCTCACTTATGAGGAAAGACCTGTCAAGATTCTCGACAGGAAAGTGCGTAGTACGCGTAACAAGGATGTTCATATTGTCAAAGTTCTTTGGTCTAACCACGAGTCAGAAGAGGCAACGTGGGAAGCCGAAGAGGATATGAAGAAAAAGTATCCAGACCTATTCCTTGAGGTGAGTTACGAGGGCGTAACTCGTTTTCTTTAAGGGGGGTAGAATGCGATAAATTTCGCGCTTTTTGTCTATTTTTATGACATTTTCATGTATATGTATGCCTATGTTGGGCAATTTGCACATGTTAGTGCAAAAGAAGTAGAGTCTCCGCATAAGAAAAGTGTTCTAAGTAACACAAGTGTTTTAAAAATGGGAAAGTGCACGAGAGGCACTACCTTTTCCAAAAGTTTTCGGAATGTTAGTTCAAACTTTGAAAGTACGAGGGTTTTGTGTTAAGTTTCGGGACGAAACTTCTTTTAAGGGGGGTAGACTGTAATCCCCCACATTTTTAAAGGATTTTCATAAATATATTAAGTTATTTATGTAATTATATTTAAATCCAAATGAGTTTGGAAAATGATTTGACTTTTAAAAAGGGTTGACTATTTTAAAAGTCAACTAAAAATATTTTTCTGCTTAATAAAGTTTGTAATATTTTAATTAAGCGTGTTTTAAATAAGAGTTTAATTATTAAAAGCATATTTGAAAAGAAATTAATGGAATCGAAAGCCCAAAAGAATAAAAAGGGAAAGGATAATTTGATGACTAAAGTCCTAAAAGCCCATCTTGTTAGTCATCAAAGTTTTAATTATTGAAATTCCTTTTCCTAAGCCCAATAGGATTAGCCTATTTAAATATCCTAAAACCCAAATATTTTGCCCTACACTTATTTTCTCTCTCTCTCCTTGCACGTGATTCGATTTCTTCCCTCACTCGACATTTTCTCTCTCTCTTCCTCTTGAGCGTGATTCATATTTTCTCTCAAAAATCGTTTCTTCTTCGCTAAGTAACGTTTCTTGTTGAACAAGAAACGTCACAAACTTTTCTTGAAGCCGAAATTGCTGCCGCCGTCCTTGCTGCTGTCCTCAGTCCGGCGCCTCTTTCCTCCTCTTATTTTGGTTGTTTTCTTTACTTCTCCTTTAAGATTCCATTAAAGTTCTAATTTTATTATTATTTTATTATTATTTGCATGATTACGATTTGAGTTATTATTTTATTATGAAATATTATTTTCGGATCATATGTATAAAAGAAAAATTTCAGATTTATTATTTTTAGTTTTAATCATGAAAGATGTGATTTTTAGGGTTTTAAATCACTAGAAATCGTATATTTAAAGTATGAATATGAATTTTGATTGGAATATACGATTTTTTATGTCATTTAAAATATTTTCAGAAGGTTTAGAAAATTTTATAGATGCTGGAAATTCAGAAAGTTAATATTTTAAGGTTTTAATGATTTTTAATCACTAGAATAGTTGTATCTATACTAGGGATTAAAAATAAGAGAGTTTAAATTATAAAAACGATTTTAAAGAGTTTAAAAGGGTTTGGGACGTTTTTAAAGTTGCTGTATTTTTTTTTAGTTCAAGTATTTACTTGATTATTTTTGTTTTAGGCGGAGAATTCATGTAGGGGACTTTTAAGGCTTAAAAGTGGCCTACCGTTGTGTTTATACAAGGTACGTACATAGTCTACGTGCTAAATGGTTAGAAACATGCTTAGGGATGTTTTTATTTGTAGTATCATGTATAGGACCTTGTGTTCATATATATGATTTACTGAGATGCTTTACATGTTATTTGCTTGTTGCTACATGTAAACTAGAATATGTTTAAGTATGACTTGTTTGTATGGAAGTTTGATGCAAGCAATAAGTTTAGTTTGGTATTAATTCGTGAGAGAATTAATGTAAGTAATTGGAATCATGTGATTCTTGAGTTTATTATTTATCTTATAAGAACCGTGGATCTTATTTGGTAATTGAGTTATACCTATATAAAGGTACAGTTTACTGTTGGCTAGGTTCAACAGGCAAGTTAGTAAAGAATAAAAGAAGTTAAAAGAGTCTTGGATGTAAGTTGTGAACACTTTTAATTCTAAGATAAAAAGGAGTTTTGTGATGTTATGTGATTATAGTTGTGTAGTATTATGTGCTTGGTTGGTGTCAACACAAGTATAAAATGAATGCAACGTAAAGTGAAACGAGAATAGGTTATAGACTTTAGACTGGTGCACGTCTAGAGTTGGACACTAAGGGTTGGGGTACATAGTCCGCCGTGATATGTATCTTCGAGGTTGGATTGATCACCATTCCTCTTTAGTTCAAAGGTTCCTCGATATCGCAGGTCATTCTGGTTTAACGGAGTCATGACCGTATTTCCTATTTCAGTATAGTCAACTCGTCCCATAACTATTCCATTTAAAGAAGAAATAAAAGTTAGAGTCTAGTTCAGTAAGAGTCATCTGCAGTTGTTATGTTATTATTATTTTATTCTATAAGTTGTGTTGTAGTATCATGTTTAGGATTATTGTTGTCTGATATGTAGTACTCAGCTTTGCTGATTACGTGCTTGTCTGTGTTTGTGATCATGGCTTTGCCTATTGATCCTGTGGTGATCCTTCGGGGGAGCAGAGTCAAGAAAGCATTGACATTACAGGTTCGAAGATGCATACCATTGGGGAATCTGGAATGGAGAGGCTTTTGTGACATTAGTAGTATTTAAGTTGTTTCTAGGAATTTATATTTTCAGACTTTAGCTTTAAGTTGGTGTGTTTCAGTTCAAACATTGTTTGACTTTTATTTCATAAGTTTAATAAAGTTGGTTTTGTTTTAGTAAGTTTTCCGCTGCAAAATTCTGAGTAAGCCGAAACGTTTTCACACGGGCGATAATGCCTGGGTAATTCTCTAGATTTGTTATAAAAGTATTTTCTAGAAAGAGAGAATTATCGGGGTGTTACATGGATAAAAAGTGGGCCATATGTCGTGTTATTTTTATTGTAAAAAGTTGACAAAGAATAATTTTGTTTGTATCAAATGTTAAATGTGTAAGTAATTTGATTGATAGGTGGATGGGTAGGTTTTCTTTTTTGTTATTTTTTACGTAATTTAGATGATCGAATATGAAAAGATTTGCGATTAATTTGAAGCGAAGGGGTATAATAAATACAATCACATTATCTCAATAGCTTTGTTTGGTTAATATCACTATTCAAGAGAGGACATATAACATTGTGTGGGATTCAATTAAAGGTGATCAAAAATAGTCCGACCATAAACAATGATAAGACTTAAGTTCATTTTTTATTTTATTTTTTAAATGGGTTTTGGGCAGCTTAAGATCTGGCTTATAGTTTTAAATTTGGTCTGCCTCAATTATGGCCCGAATTAGCTAGATTGGGCACAAAAGTTTGGCTCGAAGTTTAGCTTGCACTAGCACGACCCACATAGTGGGTTGAATTTTTTTAGATGTGGTCTGACCCACCACTTGATCCCCTCTAAATTTTAGAAAAGACCTTTGTTTTTATTTGGGAATAAAAAAGATACACAAAATTGCTCAAATTGTTAGGAGATAATATTTGTAAGTCATACAATTAAAATTTTGGAAAGACTAATTGAAAATAGATTAACGAAATATATAACAATATTAGATAATCAATTTGAAATTATGTAAAACACTTCATCCATATAGCTTGTTGTTTTGTAATATAAAAATGATGAGTTTAAGAGATAGCAGGAGAAACATTCGTGTTATTTTCAGTTTTTGGGTTTTGCTAAATGCCGCCCTTCTTTTTCCTACTAACGCGCTGTATAAATACTTTATATGTATTTATACTTATATAAATTTCACACTTTCTTTCACTCTCCCACTCTCCCACTCTCCCACTCTCATATATCCTCACTCTCATACTTCCTCACATTATCTCATCATCCAAGGATTTCTCCGACCACTTTTCTGGCCAACTCTCCGGTCACTCTCTCTCTCATCACATATTGAAGGAGGTTGAATGACATCATCACGCCGCCACTCCTCCGGCAACTTTTTTGTTTGCAATACGTACAACTTTTCTGAAAATTGAAAATGCCGAAAAAGTGGTCAGGCGTCTATTTTAGGCGCCTAACCTCAGGTTTGGGCGCCTATTTTAGGCGCCTATGTACTTTTTCGGCATTTTAAAGTCAATTTATGGTAAATTTTACTCTACTTTGAGATGTTCTAATAAAGCTAAATAAAATCGGCCAAAATAGAGATTGAAACAAAAAATGATTACACTAAACCGTGCTAATTAAGTTTTTCGAAGCGCCATGTTTAAGATATTCTACTACTTTCATTCAAAAAAAATGTAATTACATTAGCATTTCCCCATAATATAATGAGATGGTAAAAAAAACTTGAAGTCATTGGGAAACGTGAACTTGTCGGAATTTTTTTAGATCTCGTAGTCTTTCAATGGAGGAAATGGAAGGGATGAGAGAGAGAGAGAGAAAGAGTGAAAGATGAGAGGGAATGGAAAAGGCGAGGAGGAATGGAGGGGGGATGTACAATGAATGAGTGAAAGTATTATAGTACACAAATACATATATATGTATTTATACAGCGCGTTAGTATGAAATTTCAGGGTGACGTTTAGCAAACCAGTTTTCCTATTATGTCGATAGAGTTATAGTGTACAAGGTACGCATTGAGTAGACTTTGTGTATGGCCAGGACGAGCCTGCTCACAGGCTTTAAATTTTTTAATTTTGTCCACATGACGGGCTCGTGTCTCATGTTGGCTTGGCCCGTATTTTATGTTTTTTTGTGGGATGCTTAGCAGATTTAGACTAAAAATAAAGAAAAGAGGCGTTTGTTCTGTGGGCCATATAGCTAGCTCGTGTCGGATCGAACCTAAAATTAAATTTCTTGAACATGGCAGGCTCGTGGCCCCACAGAGCTAACAACAGACCGGTCAAATCCGGGTCGGACCTGAGCTTTTGACCTATGCCCTCCTCTAACATTGAGTCATTTCCTCTTTGCAATAGATTTACATGAATGAAGGTTTTTAAATATTACTCTTAAACATAATGATGAGTAAATCGCATATTTAAGTTACAAATTATGTACCGGTTGGCGAAATATAAGATTGAACTAAACTCACTAATTCGTCCCAAATTCATACCCCTTCAACAAATACTATGAATCTTATATAATTTTTTATGAATAAAATTTAAACTCCTGAAAAACTCTTATTGTAACTTGATCTCAATATTACTTTATTAAGATAAAAAAAGTTCAACATGATTGTTCCTTTCCTTAACTTAACTTTATTGAATAGGAAATAAACCTCGCTTTAAAGTTAACTCAAATCGAGTTGAACTCGAGTTAAACCGGATTCAAATTGATTCAATCCAAACTTCATTGAACCTACAATAATCCTGTATCAAGCCATTTCAAACACGAATCCGTCAAAATGAAATTCAACCTTACCCCACTCCAACGAGGTTCAATAAATTATCCTCGAACCATAACCTAAACCATACCAAAGGACACATTGACCCAAGATGAGTCGACTCGCCCTCCGATCGACACATCGATGACCCAAGCATTTTACCAATGTTTTGAAAATCTAAGGGGGTATTTGGTTTACGAAGTGGTACATGTTTGGAATAAGGAATGAAACCGGGGTGGTATGGGGTTTGAACTTGATACTTTATTCCATGTATTTGGATTTATCTTGGATTGAATCTTTTCCTTTTATTTTTATACACGAAGGTTTGGTATGAGTCATATCCACCTCCCCCAAGGTTTCTAAACCCCATACCTAACGGATTTGAGCCTTTGAGGTATGGGTTTAGAAATTTAAAATTTTGCAAACAAACAATAAGGGTCTGTTCTCTTCGGCATAAAACAGCTGAACTGAATTGAAATGAATAGTGATATGTGAGAGTAAAAGTATTATCGAGAGTTGAACTAAATTGAACTGAACTGAAAATAAACAAGGAGAACAAACTTCAAATATATACGTTTTAGTTAGGGGTGAGCACAACCGGGCACCCGGTAGAATTTTATAGACCCGGAACCAGACCCACTGGGTATTGAAAATCTGGAATTGGAATTGGTCCAACCGGATCCTAAATTTTTGGACTCAGACCCGGAACCGGTGGGTACCAGGTCCAAAACTGGGTACCCAGTTGTAAGTTTAACAACATACTAAGATGGGCCAATTGAGCTATAAAATTTTTTAAAAAATAAATGAGCCTAAAGGCCTAATAAATACTAACTTTTTACTTAACAACTATAATCCTATTACCAATTTTATATGAGTATATGAAAAAAACCAATTCTAAGTACTGGGTACCTTGACTTATACCCGCTCCAACCGGGTACCCAGAGCCGGTGGACAGGTCAAACCAGGTACCCACCAGGTATCGGTGTCCAAAAAAATACTACCCAGAATTGGAACCAGATGCAACTGGGTCCATTTTTTTGGACCCAGACCCGCACCCAAATGGACCGGGTTCGGGCCCGACGGGTCAATGTCGAGTCCGGGTCTGGGTACCCGAAATTTCTGCTCAGCCTTAGTTTTAGTCATTCTAAACCCATACGGATAACGGACATACCTCACATTTTTTTTAAAAATTTTTTAACCAAACACCTCCTAAAAAGGCTGAAACGCAAAAGAAGAATTTTGTCTCAGCTCCACGTTTTGACATTCCTCTTTTTCCCTGACAAACAACAAACAGTTGATTTTTCTTACCACCGGCGATTCACACAGAGGAGAGAGAGAGAGAGAAAGAAATTGAAGAAATGTCATTTTCATTCTTCAAAGCTCGCCCAAAAACTCCTCAAGAGGTAATGAGGGCCACCAAAGATAGTCTCTTGGCCCTTGACACTCCTACCATTGCCGAAGTTAAAGCCCTTGAAAAGGTGATTTCCCCCTTTTCTTTTTTCTTCTTTTTGATCTTAATTATTTCTGGGTTAATCTTAATTTTGTGAAAAATTGTATATTTGTTGCTCCAATTTTGGTTTTGATGTCTTTAATGTTGTCCCATACATTCACTGTGAATGATGCATTTACTTGTGGAGTTGTGGGTATTTTGAATTTGATGCATTGCGGACAATTTTATGTTAAAAGTTCCTCAATATGTCTGGTAATTTGATTGATTTCAATGTCTTATTTTGTGGGTTGAATTTTGATTGTCTGTAACCTAAGGGAAGTGATGTGGGTTAGTTGTGTTTGTGAAATTCATCTGTAAGTTCATGATCTTTTAAATTCTTACAATTGGGTCTTTTATTAACCTGTTGAGATTATTGGTTGAATGTTTAACTTAGTGGGTTCTGTTTGATTTCAACTCTTGATTATATAGTGTATGTTCAATAATCTGAATGTGAACTACTTTAATATAGTCGAACTGGGTAGAAGTACTTTCTTTTGGTATATGATTTACATAGCTGTATATGATTTGTGAACTACTTTTATGATATACTGTTTGATTTCTGTTTGTATATGATTTGTATAATATGTGTGATTCATGTAATTATTGGTTTCTGTTTTATCCGGTGGCTGTGAGGTTTTTCATTGCACTCTTGTAGCGTGTCCCAGGCATTTGCTATCCTATATCTTCCGACATGATAGGCTGAGATTTATCTGTTTTTCCCTCTTGCTTGTAAATTACCTTACATCATCGTTGTCCTGTGGGGACTAAACCTAGCTTTATGAGAGAACCTTCATTCACTTGAAGTTTGATTTGCTAAGCTGATCTGGATATTTAGATTGGAAGACTTGTAATACCACACAAGCTGATCTGGACGAAAGGGAGGGTTGGTCAAGATTGGAACACTTATATTGCCTGGTGTGACTTGTAATACCATCTGTGTTCTATAAGTCTTGCAGAAGGGTGCTGGACAATGAACACTGATGCAGTGCGGCTATCCGAACATGGTCAGAATTTGTAGTGTTGTGCTAGGGAAAGTGTGGTGGCATGGTTGAAAGTCAACGAATTTAGAAGATTGATAGAAGATGATGTGAGAATATTAGAAGGAAGTTTTGCCTATGTAGATGTCTTGGGTTATGGTCTTACTATTGTATGTTAATAAAAAAATTAAGTATATTTTAAGTTCCATTCCGTAGGTGAGGTGACTGATGAACTTTGACTCACTTGATTTTTGGAGCTTAGACTTCCCTAGATGTCAACAATATATCATCAAATATGGAGGAAAGGGAAGGAAGATATGAAATATGAGGGAATTCTAGATGTTTGTCATATTATTGACTAAAGAACGCTGAACGCCTAGAAATGCAGGATTAAGAAATCTCAGCAGACTTATCTTGATTGCTGGTTTGAGCCCAAATCTGCAGTTCTATATGGAATGTTTACCTAGTAAATCATCAAAAAAATTCTACTTTTTATAGTTTTGCATTGTTTTATGCTGCAGTCTAAGTTAATAAAACACAAGTCTTCAAGGTGCTAATTTCTTTCTTTTATGTTGAAGATGCCTAATATTTAGCTGAGGGATAACCAATTATGTTTCTGTCAAATATAATTGGCACTGCTTAGTTGTTTGGGTGACAATTTGTAGTTCTGAGGAACATGTCTGACTTATTAGGTCATGAATAAATATGTGAGAAGCTTTAGTTGTTTCAATCTCTGAGAGTCCGAATATTTCATCTTCCCGTTTCTCCTTTAATTTGTTGCCTGTTCCTTTTTATCTTTTATATTCTCCCCCTCCCCCTTTTCTTTTGCTTTTTAAATTTCAATGATGAAGATTGAAGAGAACCTCATTTTTCCGTGTTCAGCAACACTTAAAAGTGATCAGGGCCCTTCAAGTTTGGGGGGGGGGGGGATGTTGAAGAGAGAGAGAATGAGACGAAGCCAATGCTTGGATTAAATTATAAACCCGACCTAATGTTATATTATAAGCGTGATCTCAGAACATCATTCACATGTGAGCTGTTTTCATCAGTGCTAAATCTGGTCTATAGATGAGATCATGTAAAAGGATGGTGCATCTAGAATTGTTAATATCACTCTGGATTTTTACTTTATCACATTGTGATACCTATGCCATGATGTATACTTGATGATTCCCCTTCGTTATGCTTTTTTTTGCTAGCTCATATTACAGTTTTCTGAGATCTTCATACAAATCTGAGAAAGAAATATTGTTAGCGATAGTTCACTTTACATTTTTGGGCTTTTGGCCACCTCTAATTACCAAAGATCATATTGGGTACATTATAGGCGTTGGAAGAAGTAGGAAGAAACCTCTCAACAATGAGGTTGATGCTTTGTGGAGATGGCGAATCTGAGCCAAGCACAGATCAGATTCTGCAGCTTGCGCTTGAAATATGTAAAGAAGATGTTATCCCTCTTCTAGTTCACAAATTACATTTGTTTGGTTGGCAAGTAAGTCATGGATACACCTCAATAACTTTGGACTGTATTTCCACTTGGTTACTTACTTACCTTTGAAAATGTGGGCAGGCGAGAAAAGATTTAGTCTTATGTTGGTCTGTATTGTTGAAGCAACAAGTGGAAGAGACATATTGCTGTCTGGAATACATAGAGAATCATTTGGAGTTGCTTGACTTCCTTGTTGTCTGGTAAGCTTGGTTTATTCGTCTCAGTATCTTTATTATATCGGCTCAATTAAGTTATTCTTCTTCCTTTTGTTTGATGTTTCTTTGTTTTTTAAAGGATTTCTTGTTTGGACTGATGAGGGTATTCTTCATAGGAAAAAGTCTGGATGTCATAATCATATTCTAATGTCTCATTCTCTTAACTGAGTATGGCTTGTTTATTTAGACATCATATTTATATGTTTGCTCTCTTGACTGACATAACTTTTGAGGGAAACATTATGTCTCAAGAGAAGCTTTCATTGATGTATCCATGTGTTGTCTTGATATTCTGAACACTTGAAAGCTAGAATGCTGTTTGACAAAATTGGCTGTAGCCTTTTCTTACCGTTCACTACCTTATCTTCGGAATAACCATAGTTCTTACTGGTGACAACTTATGATGAAGTAAATGGATATTGTGCAATCTAGGAAGTAAATGGATATTGTGCAATCTTTTCAGTTTTGCCTTTTCTTGTTATTCATTTCATACTTCTTTCCATCTTTCCCTTTGACATTGTGGGGTTTCCATGCATGCTATTGCTACTGTTCCCTACATGTGTGCCTTGGTGAATAAATGATCAGGTAACATGCAAGCCGAACTTCTTGATTTCATCTACTTAAATGAGAAAGATCAAAATATAGAAGCAATAATTTAAAAAAAACATGTATCATTTGACAAGTGCTTCTCCGCTGTGGAGTTTGATTTGGGTTTTTTGTGTTATTACACTGCATTGTAATATATTTGTGGTTTTGCTGTTCAAAATGATTTTGCTACCTTGCTTGTCTAATTATGATGGATTATGTTTCCTTTCTTGAGCAGCTATGATAACAAAGATGCTGCCTTGACCTGTGGTAACATGTTGAGGGAGTGCATCAAATTTGACACACTTGCAAAGTAAGACATTCATGTTGTTTGGCTACATAAATAGTTCATTAATTATTTTGTACATCTTAAAGCTTTTTGGAAAATTTATGATGTGAATTTTTCCTCTTTGTAACTTTGTTTAAGGGATTGCCTCCATTCCTCCATAAGTTGATGTGAGGAATTTGTTAATAGTAGCTGATGCAGCCCATACATCTGTTATTATCTGAAAGTGTTGAAAATTGACAGATGTTATACTGTATCTTAATCCAAAATGTTTTAAGCAATTTGAAAAGAGAACCCGGAAAAGCTCAACAAGGGAGTGTAATGTGGCCCTCATGTCTCTCAACCCACGGAGGACTGACGGTGGGTTAAGACCCTGGAGAGAAGGGAGTCTGTAGGTAAGAGCGTAAAGATAAGTGCTGGATGGGAAAAATAGGTGGGTGTTGGAGGGTGGAGGGAAGAACAAAAATTGGCTTATCAAGCATGAAGTTTGAGACGCAAAAGCTTGAGATCTATTGAGGTTTTTCAGCTGTTGCTGTCAACTTTTTCTGTGCAAGTACAGTTTTTGTTCATGTTCCCCTCTAGAAAAGACCCCCTTCTCATCTTCGCTTGTGTCAATTACCTGTCATTTCTTCCATTTCTATCGCATTATCCTGATTTCTCTTGTTAAAATTTTCTTACTTCATTTAATCATCTTTTTTTAGTTTTTAATATAGTCATATTGGTTTTAGCCACAAAAAAAGAGAGATGAGGGAGGAGAATGACGGTTTAACATGGTAAATTTTTGGATAGCTTACCTGGTTTGGTCCTCCCTTTGGTGGCCTGGGGAGGAAGTCGGTTGCTTAGGGATAAAGGCGTGGAGGGGGGCGCACTGCTAATTTATTATACTATTTTGATACTGATTTTGTTAATAGATGTATATTTCTAGGATTTTTAGTGGATTTAAATTGGCTTTTACTCTTCCAAATGCGTATTAATATTGTGAGCAGCTCGTCTTATTTCATAGTTTTCTCCTCACCGAATTGATGGAGCTAATGTGGACAGTTAATGCAACCTCTCTACTATCTAAGTAGCTTTTGTTGATTATGGCGAATAATCTATTGAGGGATTTTCTATGGTTGGTGCCTTGGTGGCGGTAAAAGGAAAAACCATCTTTAAATATGGGATATGGAGTGTTGCCAAAAAGCAGAGGAAGGTTTGGGAATGAGGAGGTTACTCTCTCAGACAACTCAGGTGAGAATATGGTTATGGAGTTACCCTCCTGTATCTGAGTTCCCCTAGCTTTTGGTTATTGAGAGCAAATACGGGCTGTGTTGACACTTGACATAAGTAGGTTGTTCGGAATTCATGCATGCTTGTCTGTGGTAGTATATATTTTAGTTATCTCGAGCTTTCCCTGCTAGCCAGTTTCTTAATGGGGTATGATCTACGAATCAGGTCCTAGGAAGATGTATGGACGGTAAACTAGTCTATTGTGCCTGTATCCTGTGATTTATCTGCTTTTCGACACTTCATGATGCCGATGTCCTTGTTTTTCATGGTCAGAGTGCTTTATGTTTCAATTAAGAAGGCTTCCATTCTAGTGATACATAAGTGCTTATTTTGATGTTTTAGGTCTGGTTCTTCATGTGTATGAGATGGAGGGTTTTAAGGTGTGGGTGGACGATATTACAGGACCTCTTCATGCAAGTCTATCCTATTTTGTATGACCTAGCCACCAAAGCTAATCCTTTTCTAGTTGCGACTTCATTTCGAAGCCTATGGTTTCTCTTGAGGTCATAGCTTTTGTGTGGATTATGGCAACAGATAAAGATTAATAATAATGGTAGAAAAGACTTTGGACAGCTATATGAGCAATTATCTATATGCTTCTCGCAGTCATTGCTTACTTCGTTGGAGTGTCTTGGCCTCCAAGGCATATTTCGGAAAAGTGTGCCTATTCTTACCTAAGTTGCGGTGCGAGAGCGAGTTCAGGAACACATTTTGTTACCTAATATGTTAATTTATTCCAAAAGTATATCACTTGCATGTACCAATTCGCCGTTTTTCGGGATCACATTTTGTTTATTTGTGTGTGTGGGGTAGCGAATTAGGTAACAACATGATGCACGTCCATCAGAAAGAATCGCACTCAAGGTGTGCGGCACACTGCCTTGGCCGCTTATTAAAAGGTGCAAGAGAGAGCAAAAAATATTCAAATTTACTTATGTAAGATTCAACACAAATTTTGAAGCATATTCCCTCAAACTAATTGCATAAATTTACTTGAATTCAACCCTAAATGAAAACTCAATCTGGAGAAAATCCTATTTTGTGAAATGGGTCGCCGATGCACTAGTTATTTATAATTTGCCAAACCATTAATCTGGAGCCTTTGATGGATCATTGTATGCTCTTGTATGTTGGGACTATCGTTGTGTAAATTATAATTTGCCTATCTCCTTATTGCGGATATTATCAGTGCTCTTAGAAGCTATCTAGTCTCGTAATCAGTCTGAAACTAGTTATTAGGCCCGGGCTATGCCTCGGGTAAGAAAAAATTTCATTTATTAATATAATACTTTATAATAATTACACTAAATACAACTTAGTGTAGTGGTTAAGACTTTAGTATATGTACTTGAGGTCTCGGGATCAAACCCTTATGCACGCCTTTTAATATATTTATATAGATGTGCCTTTTATAAACCTACCAGTTACTTCAATTTGTGTGTTCTATGCCTGCAAGGCTGCAAAATGGTGAGCTGACCAAATTTTTCTGCATTGCTGATGATGCTTTCTTTTGGTTCTATTTACAATCACTCATACAACTAGCTTTTGTGCTTCATATGTATGGAAAAGTATAGGATCTTGTTGGATTCGTCTCAGTGTTTACTTTATCAATATGTAAGTTCTATAATTTCTACCAAAACATGACTAAAGATATTAAGTTTTATTTATTTTTAGTTTTAGTGCAAGCTGTGCATTGGTAAGCGTGAAACTGGTTGTGTTGCAATTAAATGGGAGTGGAGGAAGTAAAATGTTGTGCGCTTCTCTATTATCTGTTTTTGGCATATTCGCAAAGTTATTTATGCAACTTTTTGGGGAATAAAGGAGAGAGTTCCACTGGAAATTGCATGCCTAGCTATTTCCTTGAGTTCTTGTGGCTAACCTATAGTATAATGACAGGATTCCTGCAGTAGATGTATGGGATGTGAGTTTTTGTGGGATAGTTAGAGTTTTTGTAGGATAGAGTGGTTGTGCCAATTGCCAACCATGCAAACTTTCATCTATAGCTCTCCCTTACTTCTCTGGGTTTCCAACTGCCCAAGATGGTGATTTGCTTTTTCTTTAGTGATTCTACTCTCTCTGGAACCCCTTTCAGAAGGCATTTTTGAATTGCGTGATATGGTTTGTTGTTATATTTGTTCTCTACAGTATGTGTTAATTTTTTTCTTCTGTAATGCCTTTTCTTTCTGTGTTCCTTTTCCCCTCTATTTTTTATTTTATTTTAGGGGGGGGGGGGGGGGTTGAGTATATCTAGCGCGCCAGAGTGCCTTGAGTTCTTCCATAAGCAAATTTTTTAGTTCTAAGATATCTTTTTTATAGTATTTTTTCAGATACATATTGGAATCTACAAGCTTTGAGTTGTTCTTCAAGTATGTAGAACTTCCCAACTTTGATGTCGCTTCCGATGCATTTGCTACATTCAAGGTCAGTGTTTAATGGTATCTTTTTGCATTTGTGTACAATTATATCTGGTTTCTTGTAACCTTTGCAATAATCTATTGCAGGATTTGCTGACTAAACATAGTAAAGAAGTTGCTGAATATCTGACATCTCACTATAATGAGGTGCGGCCATGGGTCATGTTCCTTTTACTCATAGGCTTTGATGCCTGCTTTGGCTTTTAACTTCTAGTGCAAGTGTTGGAACCCAATCTGTGCATTCTCTAATAAAAGATTCATCTAGCAAAATGCAACAGAAAAAGAAGATAAAAAATAAAATCAAACATCTGTTTTTTTCTAAAAAAAAAGCTGCCAATTTTACCCTTTTGGTCCTCTTATGAGTTGTGTTAGCCTTACGTTTTCGTTGTCAATATTTAGTTTCAGGCAAAGTGGGTTGGTTAACAGTTAACACTTTGTAGTTTTTCTCAATCTGAGTCCAACTCTATATGCTTATTAGTTAATTAACCTCTCCCCTGCTCCCTCATACGCATTATGCATTACGCATAGGAACACAATAGATTATGTTTGGTGTTTGTAGGTCCTTTATTTTTCACATTCTTGTTTGCAAAGTTTTGGTTCTAATTGATGTCTGATGTCTCCAGTTCTTTGAAATGTATGAACCACTTTTAACATCCGCAAACTATGTGACAAGAAGACAATCACTAAAGGTTCGGATGTGATTTACTATACATTCTCTATCCATGTACTTCCTCCGTATTATTTACTTGCAATGCTTTGCATATTACTTGCAACATTGACATTTTTGACAATATATTTTCTCTTATGGTACATGAAGTTCCATTTTCTTTTAATCTCTTTCGATCTCTCCTCACTCTGCAACTTGCAAGTAAAAAAAATAGAGGAAGTGTATATAATGGTTTTAATTGGCATATACTTATAGTTTGTTGTTGATGGTAGTAGCTCCTCTCAGATTTTCTTTTGGAGCCGCCAAATTCACACATAATGAAGCAGTATATCCTAGAGATTCGTTACCTGAAAGTCATCATGACATTATTGAAGGTATTTAGTTTACCTACAGTCCCCATTTGTTTTACCGTCAGTGTCCATCGGTTTTTACCCTTATTTTGCACATGGCAAATGGCGTGTTTTGCTAGTTGTACTATGACTTTTAGGATTTTATATTTTATACTACTATATTGGTAAGAAGAGACCTTGCAAGTTTGGGAGGTAAAGGAGATCCAACTCGACGAAGGATGGAATTGATCCCAAGATTTTTAGGATATGCCATTATATAATCCAGTTGTTCGAAGTTCAGCTATTTATAGATAATCCAGTTGTTCGAAGTTCAGCTATTTATAGATTTTATGTCACGATGTTGATAATCCTGTCATTGTATAACTTACCTGCCTAGCTGCCATGTTGGTACTCTTCATTTGCTTTTTCTTAATTAATACTATTAGTAAGATGGAAGTTGTATACATCCATCGCCCAAGTTAGATGCATCTTTCAAATCTTTTCTGATGGCGAAGTTATGCTTTTAATAATTTTTATATTATTGTCACTAACTTTTGCAATGATATTATATGAATGTCGTAGATTTCTAATCTTATAAATTATTGAATGGATGGAGCTATAATATGTAATCATCTTTTCGATGCATTCTTTCACTGTGAAGTAGATAAAGACTGTCATGTTTTTTTACTGAACCTGATTGCTTCTTTAATGCTGTTTTTGACAGGATTCCAGTAAAAATATCCAGCTTTCTGCTTTTCACATATTCAAGGTGCTCTAATACAACTTTGCAAATTCTATTGCGTTCTTTCTTGAGAATTAATTTGTTCGATGACAAAATCTTCTGATCTTTGAAGATTTAGCTCTTGATTTCTCATTCTATCTTCCTGCAAGGTGTTTGTGGCAAACCCTAACAAGACACACGAAATCAAAATTATCTTGGCGAAAAATTGTGAAAAGTTGTTAGATCTTTTGCGGAGTCTTTCTGTTGGAAAAGGTTAGAAATATTCCCATCACTTACTATCTGATTTTATTGCATGGGTATCAGTTGTAAAGTTCCGATTTTTATCGGACTGTTTATATTGTGATCAGGTTCTGAGGATGAGCAATTTGAAGAGGAAAAGGAAATGATAATGAAGGAAATTGAAAGAGTATCACGATTCATTAATCGTGATCGTGACCGTGTTCGTTAATTGTGTCTGTATATTTTTTGTATCTTCCTCATTCGCCATTTCTGTTAGTTTGAAAAACTAGTGCCTGTGAGAATGCAGCATGGAGTTTTTCAATTAAAATGTTCTTCAGTGTCCATAATCTATGTATGACATTATATATGCATGTAATTTTTGACGAGTTTGGAACGCTTCGTATGTAACTTTGTGTTTTCGTCAGAAATGAAAACAAAAAACAAAAGATTTACAGATTTTTACGTCTCCTAATTTCGTTATAAGTTTACATTGTAAACTCACTTTTTTTCTTTTCAATGCTACATCTATTTCTTTAAAACTGTACAGTTTAACTTACGCTTGTCAATGCAGATTTTTGACTTTGATATCTTTAATTACAAACAAAAAAATTATATAGATTATATAAAGTCGATATTTAGAAAGGTGCTGAGATAAATGTAACAAGATCTCGCTTGAATGATCATCAAAGTGAGATTTGTGGGCAATATTTTAAATGTTTAGATTAGGATTTAGGATTTAACTTAGTGGTTTTCAAAGTATCTAGTGAGATGTTTAGAGTTCATACCTTTTGTTGGAATTTAACTAATCCAAGGTTAGTTCTCTTGAACTCATTTTTGGAAAACTATATAAGAAATCTCGAAAACTTTTTAGAAGATTGAGACAAGTGAAAAATTAATTGAAGCGAACAAACCCTAATTAGCTAATTTTTCATGTTATATAGTGGAGAACAATGAACTTAAAAACCTATTTTTTCCACCTTATAGCAAAAAATTCTCACAATTACTACAAAAATAAAAAGAAGACTTCAAATTGGGAGGGTAGAGCACAAGTTTTCAACAAAGCATGAAGATGTTTAATCTTCAAAGTTTGTAAATCAATTTCATTCCTATAAAGACATTTGAACTGCTTGAAACATCCTTCCTGTACACTAATTTGGGTAAAACACCCATCCTCACTTCAAAAAGAAAGTTTCAGTCGAATGTCTTGCCAAGAAATAAAATTAGAGCGAAAAGAATTTTGCAAAGAACTCAGGTGACTATCATGCTGAAGTGGGTAGCATTTCTTTGGTTCTATAAACAGATACAGCCTTATTAATAATCAGAAATTCACTCCTCTTACATATGCGCACCCTCTTTAACATTCATCAAGACAAGAGAACTAAGAAAAAAAGCTTCTCTTCTGCCTTTCTTTCCCCCAATGTAAGTTTGGCTCAAACTATGCCGGAAGTTTCATCTGGAGGGACGCTGGGGAACCAGGAGACGACGTTGACAACAGCCTAAAGCCTGGGGAAAATGTGGCCATTTCCTCCTCATACACACCACCTCCTGTAGAAGAAGCTTCATCTTTGATCATAGTCCGGAATGAAATGGAACCCCGTTTTGTTGAGACATCGGAGTTTCTCCCAAGGCTTGTAGCAGTGCTCGTCTCAACATTACTCTGGTTGGCGGCAATGAGGGAGAGGGAATCAGCGTCTTCTGATGTGTGCAACCTTCCTCCCTCTGAGCCCCGCGACCCCAGACCCCTATTCAGGGCTAAAGAATCCGCAACAGGTAAGAAAACAAGCATAAAAATACCCACTACAACACAAATTAAAAGCACAAGAAAACCAGAAAAGGCAAGAGCTTCAAAGAGAAAATGCTCATGCCTGGCCAAAACTGAAAAACCAAGGAAAAGAACCCTCAAAGGTAAGAAACTTGAAACGACGACTATAAGTATGTAAACTCTCTTCTGCAACCCTTTGTTGATGACCGACACAACCATCCGCCTCCCAACAAATGACAGGTAAGTAGTTAGAATGATGGCGAACAGTCCATGGAGTATTGTACACAACAAGGGGTAAGTGCAAGCAATGACAGGTTGGCCTGATACACGCAATGACAAATATGCCCTGGTGAATTCATTTGGCAATCTTCTCAGCACTTTAATCTTTCCACTCCGGAATTCGGGGGCAACCATAACAACAAGGAGATCCAAGATGAAAACTGGTAGGCAATATAGCAAAATATAGCCAATGGTCTTGAAGTTCCATTTCTGGTTCAGTGTACCTGACCCCCTCCAATCCAGGGATGCACGTAAAAGAATACTCATAGTGAGAAAGAGGCATGGTTCCGTGAACCCTAGATTTGATAGGATATATACCTTGCATATGTCTTCCTGCCATCTTTGACTAAGAGAATGAAAAACTTTTCCCTCCCGCCTAAAAAAACTTAAACGAACAACTTCACCAAAACCCCAACATATCCCAAATACTATAAAAATAATTCGAACAATCCAAGGTCCGTTAAAGTAACCAAGTTTGTGTAACTCTGATCTCCGAACACGAGCACGGAAGTATAGTGTGTAAAATATGCAGAACAGGCCAAACAGTACCAGAAGAGCCACTAAAGAAATTGTCACCACACCGAGTGCATCGACGGCTTGACTGGTCAGGGGCATTACCCGAAGCACAAATTCCACGCATGCTCTCTGCCAGCATGGAGACAGAAAATGGGCCTATTATAAAGCCAAAGCTCCCTTCTCGATATGAGATTGAGCAATCTTAGCAGCATCAAGTGAACATAAACCTTCAAGTACCAGTAACCAGGTTGGATTTGGCCAAAATCCGTTTAGTAGCAGAGCTATGACTGGTGCACTAGGTAGTGCGATTTATCTTAAATGACCAGAACTTAATCGGTATGTTTCAGTAAGCCCTTTCAAATATCCAAACCAAAACACCTGAACATATAGAGCAGATATAAGTTCAACAATAGATAAATATATAAATATGGTAGCAATTCAAAAGCAAACAAACACACAGAGATGAACATAAATATGAAACAGCAGATCTATTGGTCTACATTCATGCAATAACATAGATAAACCAAGCACAACGTGCTTTTACCAGCTAGCATCCTGATACCCAAGAAATGCTTAATGGACAAAGGAAAACGCTAATCCAGTTAACAGAGTTTGAAACTGCCTCTTATTCGGAGTTCTCATACAGACATGTAGCCATCAAAACTTGCATAAAAATTGTTACGCCTCTTCCATCACTCGCACTATTCACTCAGTAAAAGCAGCTTAACTACCTAGATAATTCGACTCAGCATGTTCATACGACATTCCCAAAGAAACTGTCGATTAAGAATTATACCTGTCACTTACACAAGAGAACAACACATTCCTAAAGAAACCTTGGAATATAGACTAAATTGGTCCGTCACCACCACTCCTCACTTCTGAATAACACAAAAACCACAAACTAAAAGGCATCATTCGATATCTTCGCTTGCTTCTAACTCAAAGTAACTCATTAGGTAAACTTAAAAAGTTATCTTCCTATGTTGAGCTTTCAACTTCCAACATCTCTCCACTTCAATTTACATCACACCTGAACCTCAAAATCACTCTCATTATAACTAATACACTAACACAGCACTGTCATACCAAAGACAGCTAGATACCTCATATATATATTATATATATAATATAAGGAAAAAAAATCAATGTATAAACTTATTTTACAAAACAAAAAAAAACTGCGTCAGTAAACTCAACACATCAATCGCAAAACTTCTCATCAATACTACCTATAATTCTTCATCAATGCGTAAAAAAAGATTCACGAGATTCCTAATTTTAACGCTTTTTTTCAGTTATTCATTCCAAAAATTCAAAAAAAATCCAAAAAAATCCAAAAAATCCAAAAAATCCACCAGATACAGAACAAACAAACACGAAGAACATAAAAACTTAAAAACACAGATCAACAAATTAAAATTACAGAAACCCTAACATAAGACATTGCACGAAATTAAAACCTAATTACAACAAAAATAACACGAAACAAAAAAAAAACAAAATCAGATCGAAACTACGTAAAATTACCTGAGTTAATATTCTAACTCGGATCGAGCAAAAACCTCTCTCTTTCTTCAACCTTTCGCTGAGGAGAGAGAGAGAGAGAACAGTAGAGAGAGAAGTTTTAATTTGTTTTTAGAGAGAGAAAATAGAGAAGAGAGTATGAAAACAGAAAACTGGAGGACGAGAAAAAAGGGGGTAGAGAGAATGAGAGAGGACTTGGGTTGCTGACAGCCTGTATCCAGCTGTTTTCTTCTTGGATACTAACCCGAACCTGTTTTTGTTGTACCCGAACCTAAATGGGTAGGTTTGGTAAGGGTAATTTTGTAATTTTGGAGGGTTTACCAGGTTGTATTTACGGTGTATTGTATCCAATTATGAGGAGCCACGTCAGTTGGTTTGGGTATTGCTGTAAACCTTCTGCCTCCTTGAAAAATCATCTTATTGGCTGGCATTTGTGATTTTTTTTTTATAAAAGAAATGGGTTCTTTTGTTGACATTTTATTAGTACAAATGTATCTTGGTACCTTGTTGGACCAAGTTGGATTTGGTTGCATATTTTTCTAATTTTGAGTGCTTTGATTTTTTTAATTGATGGATAACAAATATATTATCTAGTAGTACTACATAATAAGAATTGGTTTTACCCATTGAGGGACATAGTGGACTACAAATAGATTTTATTTGGATTGGTTAACATTGAAAGTTAGAGTAGCAACTTGGTTATAACTTTATCGTATACTCGAATGTATTGTGAATATGGTCGACTTGATATATTTAAAGCTATCTAAATATTGAAGATGCAGGGGTGGGAGGCGCATTTGAAGGATTTTAAATAAAATATACTCAAAAGAGAGTTTTGAATGAGCAGAAAAATAGTATTGGGTGTACTAGAGTGCATAATGAATATACTCAAAGTAGATCAATCATGCTATTTGTCGTCCGTATTTACTTAACTCGGATTTATACAGTATTTTTATATAAAAAAAATTATCTCCTCTACTTCTCCTCTTTTTTTTCAAACTACCATCGGACATCCAATTCCACCCTTACCCCCTACAACCAAGCCCCACTACTCATAACAACCCCCACAGCTCGCAGCAACCCTCACCCTCGCAACAACCCCTCACATCCCTCGAGCCCAAGCACCCCTGGCATCGCAACCCTCCTTTCTTCTTCTTCCTCCTCATCCCCTCTTCTCATATCTCCTTCCCTGCTTGTCGTCGGAGCCTCGCCGAAGCCCAACATCACTACAACCCCTCATTTCTTCTTCATCCTCCTCCATTCTTCTTTTTCCTCTTCGGTCAAAGCCAAGCTGCAACCCAATCAAAACCCTAGATTATTTTTTCACAGTTCACATGGAATCAAACTCAAATTTCGATTTCACCACGAGGGAACCGATCTTTTCTCGTTTCCACCATGGTGGAAGCAAGAAAAATGATCGTGGAAATGAAATCTTAATTATATTCATGCTAAAAAAAATCATAATTTTTTATTTTTGTAGATAAAAAAATATTAAAAAAAAATACAAAATACGTATAAAACTATATATAAGCGAGGTAAACAGTAAACCCCAAGTGGATATATCTAAATCGATGTCGCACGTATTTTATTTAGGTTAAACCGGTATGTATATGACTTTAATGGATCATGTGTGAATTTAGTTAAAATTTTATTCATCATGAGTAGTGGATATATAATACTCCCTTTGATTTTTACCTCCATACTATTTATCTCCCGTATTTACCGTATACCGTCCATATTTATACTGTTTATCTCGCATCTACTTCTTTCTCCAAAACCACCCCCATCTAGCCACGACAATCACCACCTCCCGCTAGCACCCTACCCCACCCTAGCAGCCCCCACCCCCACCCCACCCCCCGGCCTCCACCCCCTCTCTTCGCCCCCTTCTCTCCCTCGCCCATCTCCTTTCTCTTCGTCTATGCCCCCATCTGAACCTTATCAGCCCATCCCCAAGCCCGCCTACAGGCCCCACAACGCGCCTCCCACCCCTGCATCTACAATATTTACTCTCTAATTTGCAGCCTACACCTTGAGAATTGTCTAATCCATAAATCATAAGCCAAATACTATTTTTTTCCATCACATTTTACTTTCTAATTTTGCTACATTCCTACACATATAACACCCATTTTTATAACTTCTTTATATAAGCCATACAATCAAAGTCATTTCTTAATGTGTCATGACTCCATCATCAGCTTCTGTTAGGCAAATCATGTATTACAGGAAACCTTTTGTATTTAGAGTCCTTGGCATATATTGTTTCCTAATTTGTAATACATATATATTGTGTGATGATCAATAAAAAAGGCAAGCTTCAAAATCTAGTTACTTTTTTGACATGTTATCAGAGCCCTAATTAATTTTTTTTCCTCTTTAATCGTGTATCATGACCGGCAACCAGCCTGCACCTAACAACACCTCCTCCTCGTCTTCCACACCTGATATCAAGCATCCTTTTTTCTCGGCACCGGCGATAGAACGGGCAATTAAATTACTCCTACTAAGCTTCGGTCAGACAACTACGAAGATTCGCTGACAATATGCAACTAGCGCTAGCTTCAAACAAGACGCGGATTCGGGATCCTTGACGGCTCTATAACCAGCCCCACCGAACCCTACACCGAGGCGGATTGGCTCACTGTCAACGCCATGATTGTTTCTTGGATGATGAATACCATCGATCCCAAAGTAAAAAGGTACGCTTACTAAATTTCGTGAGGCTCGAAAATTATGGAAACGTCTAAAAACTCGCTTTGCCACCGTTAATGGACCGCACATTCATCAACTAAAATCGAGCATTGCTAAATGTGAGCAAACCAAAAACATGAGTGTCTCTACTTATTATGGAAAATTAAACATGTTATGGGAGGAGTTAAACAAACATGAACCGTTAATTTCTTGCAATTGTTGCACAAAGTGTATGGCTGCCGGTAGTTTGCATGAATCTAGGCGTGAGACTCAAAAACTTTACGATTTTTTGATGGGTTTATATTCTGAATTTAATGGTCGTTTGCGCACACAAATATTATCCACCAACCCTCTTCGTTCATTTGATCATGCATACCAACTTGTTCTGCAACAAGAACTTGTTCGTTGGGTCAAATCTGTCACCAACGACAAGCTGGATGTGGTCGACTTTGCTGTCCGTGCGGGTGCTGGTCGTGGGTACGGTTTCGTGGACCATCACGCGTGTTCTCACTGTCATATAGTGGGCCATGAGGCCTCTCGCTGCTGGTCCCTTTTGGTATGTGCGCATTGCAAAAAGAATGGCCATGATATTGGCCAATGTTATAAGTTAGTAGGGTATCCGAATGGCTCGGATCCTAAGGCCCGAGGCTCTCATCCTCCTGCTGGTCGTGGTCCTAGCAGCATCAAGGCCAACGTCGTGGTGGGAGTTCCCTCCTCTTCGGCTTCATCATCAAGCACCGAGGGTTTAAATTGCTCCTCTATTCTTTTTGTTTCTGAGCAATGGAAAGCCCTTACTGAGCTCTTTGGTTCTAATAAACTTTCTGATGACAGGTTAAGTGGTGCATTTCTTTCCACTTCATGGAATATTAATAGTGGTGCTACACACCATGTTTTCGGTAATATTGCTTTTATGTTTGATTTGGTGCCTATTTCTGCTTGTCATGTTGGGTTTCCTAATGGGAAAACTGTTGTTGGTACTCAAATAGGTTATGTGCGCTTGTCCACTTATATCACTCTTCATAATGTTCTTTTTGTTCCTCAGATCAGTTGTAGTTTAATTTTAGTTGCTCACCTTTCTCGCGATTTCGGTTGTGCAATTTAACTCTTCTATTTATGCTATACAGGACCATATAAAGGAGCTGATTGGAACGAATCGTAGAGTGGATGGACTGTACTACTTCAATGGGGATGATAATGTGTCGTTGGCTGCTGTACACGGTGCTTCTTCAGCGTTTGTGTTGTGGTATCGTCGGATTGATCATCCTTCGGAGAAAGTGGTGAAGTTACTTCTTCCTCTTTGTGGTCATCAGGGTAGTTTGAATAAAGCATGTGAAATCTGTTATCGTGCTAAGCATTAAAGAGAAGCTTTTCCTTTGAGTGATAATAAGGCTAGTAGGATCTTTGAGAAAATTCATTGTGATTTGCGGGGTCCCTACATACATGTTTCTTCTCGTGGGACATGTTATTTTTTAACTATTGTTGATGACTTTTCTAGAGCAGTTTGGATTTATTTGATGGAGGACAAAATTGAGGTGTTTCTAATGTTTATGACTTTTGTAGCTATGGTTGATAAACAATTTTCTCAAACAATTAAAGTTATTCAAAGTGGTAATGTCACATAATTTAATTGTTTGCTTGATTATTTTTTTATTACTGGGATCACCATTTACCATATCTTCATCTTCTACACTGTACAGATCAACATGTGACTATTGTTAAAAAGATGAGCAAACTAGCAATATTTTTTTTTGATAATTTGAAATTTATTATTATGCAAATAAAAGGAGGAGAGATAAACTCTACTCAAACCCAGGTATTCCTCCTCAGTAGGAATAAACTTTTATAGTGATATGATCACACCCAAGAAAGAGGAGATTATCTTCCCCCAGCCAAAGGCCGAATACAAATGTTCCAGAAGACATATTCAAAGTAACTAAAGGGAAAAAGAAAACATAAGGAAAAGGAAAACATAAGATGACCAGCTATTCTTTCAGCCAAAGGAGGATCCAAATCGCCACCCCATAAATCTCGGAGCTGCCCTTGATGAAGGAAGAATCAATCACCTAGAGAGGAGCTTGCTACATCCATGCGATAAATTCATCTTCCTTGCGCAGGCCTTGCTTTGCCAAAGAGTCTGCGACCATATTCGATTCTCTTCCTTTGTGAATAATTGATAAATTCATCCAATGGCACCTCGCGTTCCTGGTAAAATTAAGTTGGAATTTTAAATTCCAAGGGCCTCCACTATCCTCGTTGCACCATTATACTGCATTCCTTGAGTCAGATTCGATAATGATGGGGAGGGCCTTGATGTTGTTGACTGATGATGAAATCTTTATTGCTCTAAAGATCGCCAGAATTTCCGCACAGTTGATTTCAATTGGAGGTATAGGGCTTGAGAACATACATTTAAACAACCATTATCTTGCCGGAGAACCCCGCCGATAGCCGACAACTGTAAATCAGTGCTAACGGAAGCGTCTACTTTCCATTTAACATAACCTCGTGGTGGAGGAGACCACATCAAAGGCAGGTTTTTAACTGCTGAACTGTTGTTACCGTTGACCATAGGCCAAGATAAGCAAAGTGGATTTCTTATGATTTCATCGCAGGAGTATGGGAAAGGGTCTCCCCACCCTTTTATCCACCAACTGAGCCGAGCTAGCATGAGGTCTTGGAGTTGTGGGAGGGAGAGAGAAGTGTGTTGGAAAATTCGGGCATTTCGTTCCTTCCAAATTGTCCACACAATGATGTAGAAGCTTGCCATCCAAATTTTCTTGAAAAAAAATTCCTTTTGATCTACAAATCCACTGTTCGAAGGCTTCTTTGAGGCTTTTCGGAAAAGTCCATTTGATGGACCAAATGTTAAGCCACCAGGCCCAAATCTGCCATGAATATTGGCAGTGGAGAAGAAGGTGATCATGACTTTCGGCCATCAAGTTGCATAGAACACATGTTGTTTCGTCTTGATGGATGACACCAATGTGGGCAAGCTTAACCCTTGAATTGATCTTTCCTAAAATCGCCAACCATGTGAATAATTCAATACGGGGAGGCACCAGACCCCTCCAGATACCTTTTATTATCACTTGCTCTGCAGGGTTCTCGCATTTGGCTAATTCTAAACACAACGATTTTACCGAGAATTGTCCGGTCTTGTGAGGAGCCCAGATCAGCGCATCTTTATCATCAAGGGAGAGGTGGGCTTTATTAAGGAGCATAGTTAAGGCCTCCAATTCTTGGAGATCTCTCGCTCTGAGAAAACGGGTCCAAGACAAGGCCCAATTCCATTGTGATCCGGTCCATGACCCAAGTTCAGCTACTGTTGCCATGGGCTTGGACGCCAGCTTGAAAAGGCGAGGAAAAGCGATTTTGAGGGGGAGGTTATCTAGCCATTTGTCGTGCCAAAAAAGTCCTTTTGACCCATTCCCGATGCTAAACTTTATTCTTTCATTCAAGAAAGTCGTTGCTCCTGGGAATTTCATAATCGAATTACAAACATTTCTCCACGGCCCACCATGGGAGAGAGGAGATAGATCATGAATGGTGAATGAAGGGTTATAGCCATATTTTCTTTGCACAATTTGTCTCCATAATGCTGATGGTTCACAGAAGAATCTCCAGACCCATTTGAAAAGGAGAGCAAAATTTCGGTGTAGGAGATTCCCCACGCTTAGACCGCCGAAAATTTTTGGTTTTTCCAAAGTCTTCCAAGGAGCAAGGGCCAAGTATGATTTTTCCTCGATTCCGGCCCATAAGAATTGCCGTTGTATTTTGTTGATCTTATCAACCACCCCCATTGGCAGTGGAAACAATGACATAAAGTAGAGCGGAAGATTGGATAAGGAAGCCTTTATAAGAGTGAGACGACCCGCAATAGAGAGTAGCTTTCCTTTCCACGAAGCCAATCGTTTACTCATGCGATCGATAATGGGATCCCAGAATTTCAGTCGGGATGCGTTACCCCCAATTGGTAAGCCTAGGTATGTGAAAGGTAGATGCCCGGTTTTACATAAGAGACAATCAGCAGCTTTTTGGATCTAAAACTCCTCAATATGAATGCCAATGATGGAACTCTTGTGAAAGTTTACCTGCAAGCCAGAAGCAAGTTGAAAGAGGACTAGAGTTTTCTTGATATTTAGCAAGTAGTCAATATCTGGAGGGCAGAAGAGGATTGTATCATCTGCGAATTGAAGGTGTGTGATCTTAGAACCACCACCAACATCTACACCGTCCCAAAGATTCAGGTTTACTGCTTGTTGGATTACCAAATTAAGTGTTTCCATTACAAGATTGAAGAGGAAGGGTGATAGCGGGTCCCCTTGGCGAAGACCTCGATGCATTTTAAAAGGGGGGGTGGGGGACCCGTTGATCAGTATTGAAGCCGCCGCATTCATGGAGCAAGCTTGAATCCAACTCCTCCATTTACGAGGAAAGCCCATATTCATAAGCGTCCAGTCCAGGTATCCCCAAGAAACGCTATCGAATGCCTTATGGAAATCCAATTTCAATATGGTGGATTGGATTTTTTTTCCGTTTACATGTATCAATTAACTCTCCTGCTATGAGAGCCCCATCCAGTATCTGACGTCCTTCCACAAAAGAGGATTGAGTCTGCCCAATCAAGGAGTTCATGACTTTTTGGAGGCGCCTCGCTAAAAGCTTTGCAATAACTTTGTAGCAGCATCCGATCATGGATATCGGTCTAAAGTCCTTCAAACCTGCTGGAGTATCAATTTTGGGTATTAAAGCAATCCATGCTACATTAGCGCCTTTGGGGAGCACGCCTGATTCCCAGAACCTTCTTACCATTGAGTAGAAGTCTTCCTTTATGATATTCCATGATTCTTTTATGAAACTAAAGTTGAAACCATCCGGGCCTGGGGCCTTTTGGGGGCAACACGAGTCAACTGCATCGTCGATTTCTTGATTGGAGAAAGGGGCAATAAGCATCTCTGATTGCTGCGCCGTCAAGGATTTGAAATTTAGGCCAGTGAAAACCGGCCTTGAAGGGAAATCTTCATTGAAGATTTTTTTGAAATATCTTGTCGTTTCTTCCCGCAGTTCGGAAGGTTCAGTTATTTTCATATCATTAATATAGAGAGAGGTTATTGAGTTTTTCCTCCTTCTAATGGTCGCTAGAGTGTGGAAGTATCTCGTGTTTTTATCTCCGTCCTTAAGCCATTTTGCCCTTGAATTTTGGGCCCAGAAAGTCTCTTTCCTTTTTAACCATGACCACAGTTCTTGTTGAGCCTCTTTTCTCTCCAAAAGTTCAGATTCGGATAGGGCTCTTTCGTTCGAGATCATGTCAAGGTTGTGTATTCTTTCCTCCATCAGAGAGATATTGTGATCAATATGCCCGAAAGTGTGTTTGTTCCATTGTTTCAATGCTTGTCGTACTATGTTCAGTTTTTCATTCACCTAATTTCCTCCTGCGCTCCTCCATGTTTCCGCAATGATTTTTTCGCAACCGGGGTGAGATAGCCATGCATTCTGAAATCGGAACGGTTTTGGACCCCAGTTCAGTTGGGATGAAGTAGTAATCAGTGGATTGTGGTCAGAGAGGTTTCTCTTCAGGATAAAAGTTTGGAGGTGGGGGAATGTTGCAAGCCATTCTGGGTTAATTAGCAAGCGATCTAACTTGCTCTTTGAAGCTCCCCTGTGCCAAGTGAAGAAACCATTTGATGGAGATACTTCTATCATCTGTGTGTCTTGAATAAAGTTATTAAAATCATCCATCCCCCTTTGTGAGGCCAGCAGGCTACCCCTTTCATAGTTATTTGTCACTTCATTGAAATCTCCATAAATAAGGCATGGTACCTTCATTTGATCCCGAAATTCACGGATATCAGACCAAGTTTGAGCCCGATCTTCCAGTTCGCATGAGTTATAAATGTTTATGAGGCAACATCTGAAATCAATATCCCTGATTTTTCCACACAAGGCGATCCAATTTCTGGAGGTCTGGCAGTGTTCCATGACGAAGAAATTTTTTTCCCATAATGAGAGGATTCCCCCTGAGCTCCCCAGGGATGGGCTAAAAGAATGGGCAGATTGATCATCATTCCAGATTGATTTCAGGGTTTTGTTAGTTATAGATTCCATCTTTGTTTCTTGAATAAAAATTATATTGGGTTTGTGTGAGAGTACCAATTTACGCAAGTTGCTTCTTTTAACTCGGGCATTAAGCCCCCTAATGTTCCATGACAAAATTATCATTGAGGGGTCCATCTTTTTGTGAAGAGAAATCCTATTTAGGATTTATGGTTTCCCATCTTTAAAGTCCCTCCTTTGGTTCAGGAGGACTTCATCGATTCTTGCTAGGAGGTCTTCCACTGGACCATCGAAAGCGAAACCTATGGTGTTCGCCAGGTCTAAGACATCTTTTGAGGTTATTCTTGCAAAGTTGAAGTCTTGTTCTGGTGGATGGTGTTGTTTAGAGGCTTGTTTTTGGAGGGAGAGAGCGATGGCTTTTTGTTTTTTGGCTTTTCTCTTGAGCTTCCTAGTTCTCTTTTTTTGACGGGCCTCTTTTACAGATAAGGGAATAAAATTTTCAAAACCAGGGGGAAACAACGGACCGGAGAGGGAAGAGGATGATGAGGGCATGGGGATAGAGGTTTTAGGTGTTGGCCCATTATTTTTGTCTAGCTGTTTTAGAGAGTTTATTTTGTGGGCTGAAGACGTGGGCTTAGTTTTGGAGGGGGTGTTTGTTTTTGATCCAGCAGTTATGGAGGCTGATGAGAGGGATTGGTCAAGAATTATGTGGGATGTTGACTGGGGTCTGATGATAGACGTTTTTTTGAGTTGGGGACACAATCATGGTATTTTCATAATTTGGTTTTGGTAACATACCTTGGCCAGTGAAAGAAACTTTTCGGCTGTCAGAGTGATGATTTGTGGGCCATGTATTGATGATTACATTATCATCCTTGAGACCATGCAACGAGATGTCCTCGATTGGCGAGCCTGCATTCATTAAATCTTCTTTTTGCGTGTATGAGTTGGTAGGGCTTTCCGTTATTCGAGGTGAGTTGATAGGGGACTTTTGGCGTTCCTCATCACCGGAAAAAAGGATATCATCATCACTATCTTCTTCTTTTTTCCGATCATAACATGAGTGCCCTTTGCAAACCACTTGTTGGTCTTCCTCAAAGACAAAGACTGGGTACTTGCCCTCATCCATTTTCAGATACATTTTGCAGTTTATTCTAAAGAGGCAGTATGAAATTAGTAGTACTTTAGCACAGTCAAAGTTAGAGTAATCGATTGAAATTACTCTGCCAAAGACACTACTTAATTTGTGAAAATTTTCATAGTTCCAAGCTGTGATGGGAACACCATGGATTTTTAGACTTGTTTGCCTCCATTGAGTTGCTACTGCATTGTTAATATCTCTGATCATCATGAACCATTTTTCAAGCCACCCACTTTCGACCATTGCAATTTTCTCTTCGATAGAGTCAAAGGTTAGGAGATGCAACAGACCACCCATTGGTTTAATCACCATACTGTTAACCCCTTCGGACAGAATACTATCAAGTATTTCCGACGAGGATTGGGATGAAATCGCCACCGCAAAGACACTCCTTTTGAAGAGTTCCTCATTATCATTCTTTCGAATTCCTTCAACAATCAAAGAGAATTCTTCTTCTATTTCCTCTGCAGATACGTTTTCCTTTGCTTCCATTGTGTCCTCTCCCAATATTTTACTACTGGCGATTCTAGCTCCACTTGGTTTTTTTGCAAAGATGGTTGGGTTAGGATCAGAGGCTAGTATATTAGGGGATATGGGGTCAAAATTTGACTGACTGTTGCCTTTTGCGAATTCTTTCTCAGGAGGGTTTGGCTGGTTGTCATGGGTAGGGTTGATTTTTGGTATGGACGCTTCCATGTAGGAGCGGTGGTCTCGAAGGGAAGATTTGGGTTGAGGGTTTGGTTTGGTTTGGGGGGTTTTTTTTGTAGTTGGGCTGGTTTCCAGCGGTTGATTTCATTGAAGGAGGAGGGGAGTCAAAGTTTGCTGGTTGGACAATGAGAGTTCTACCTTCAAGGTTAACTCCATTCATTTCTCTAATGGCCAGCTTTTGAGGTTTAGATTCGACGAACCTTATGAATGCAAAACGAAACTTGGGATGTTTGTTTGTAAGAGGTGGTATGATAATGTTATGGATTTTCCCATATTTGCCAAAAAGTGGTCCAATATCTGAGGGTCTTGTGTCTGGGGGGAGGTGATTGATGTAAATGGTTTTGATTGCTCCTGGTTTTTGTTGGTGTTTCTGGGGGGGATTTCGGGAGTTTCTCCGGGAAACTCTGATCCATCCGTCTGAGTTGGGTCGGTCAGTGGGGGAAGGGGATTCTCTCTCTCTCATCTCTTTTTTCTGGTTTTCATGTACCATTTCTTGATTCTTCTTGAGCAAACTAGCAATATTAACACTTGAAAAAAGCTTTTTGCAATTTTTGGAGGATTTTTAGTAGAGAATTCTAACTCACAATCTGCATAGAATACAAACAATAAAAGTAATCCTATGTTTGCTCAATAATACAGGATACTAAGCACAATGAAAGACTTCATAGATCCGCCTTTGCATAGGAAATAAGACAAAGAATGACGCATTTGGGTTATTAGAGCAATTTAAGAGCCTTGTTTTTTGTCACAATAAAAATGTCAAAATGTGGCAAGGGGGGTTTGTTGTCCTGACATTAATAAGTGTTATAATCACCTTATGCTATGTTTGGATAGCAAGATTTGATTTCAAATTCTGGATTTGGATGAAATCTATTGTTTGGATGTCATGGAATTTGAAATCATGGAATTTGTCCAAATTCTTATCAAAAGCTTGTATTAGTAAAATTTAAAATTCAAGCTATTACCTTGTCATTTGAAATTCTCTCCTCATACATATCCCAATTCCATGAGTATATCTCAACTTCACTCATTCTCTTTTTAATATTTATTTCTCTCTCCTTTAGTAAACCCACACTTTTTCTCTCTCCTCCATTAAACCTCTAGTTCTCTCTCCTCTATCAAACCCCCCCTTTACAAAATAGTGATTAGGAATTGAAATACAAACTTTAAATTCCAGATTTCAATTCCATTATTTGAAATGAAATACAAGTATCCAAACACTACCTTAATTTATTCATAAACTAGTGTGTACTTTGAGCAACTCTTCGAGTTTTTGCTTTTAATAATACATATATGTTCTAAACTCATATTTATTTCATATTAGTTTGTTATATATATTTACGTGGAGTATGTAATGAGTATATCTAATAGTTGCTTAAGATGGTAAGATGTCTAATTTACAATTTACTGGTTGCATGTTTGAATCTGGTTATACAAAGTTTCGTAGTACACATTCTTTGTTAAACATATGACATTGCATGCTTTTAGTGAATTGGGGGTTTACATATGTCAATATATACTTTATTAGAAACATCTTTTAATATATTAGTAGATATATATTAAAAAGACGTTGCCATATCAGTTTATTATTGCACAAGGTACTATACTCTCATGCAAAAGTCATTTTATATTTCATCCCTCATAATAAGGATTTTGGATTTTTAACAAAAATAATACAAACTTTGGCCGCTTCTCGCGCGATAATACAAACTTTTGGTATTATTCATAAATCAAACTTTTTTAAAAAATTATCCAAGTACGTCATAACCGATTGTTAACTTGTTGTATGAGGTTAACTAGTTGACGTGACACTTATGGCATATGGGGACACATGTCGTTATTGAATTATTGGTTGTTTTTCATTTTTATTTAATTTTTAGAAAACAACAATAATTTTTTTTCTCTCCTTCCCCTCCACTGACTCTCTTTACCCCTTCCCACTGGAGATTCCCCCTCTCTTTTCCCACACCCGAAATCCCCCTTTTTCTCCTCCACGATTTCAAAACCCAGCACCCCCTTCACCCACCAACCGCCACAACCCCCATGAACCCCCACATACCACAACCGCCATCAACACGACAAAACTCACCACCACATCCTTTTCTCTTCCTCTTCCTCCACAACCGCCATTAATGCTCAGTGAGCCAGTTGCTCATTGAGTTCCTTCACCAGCACCCACCATGATTTCAAAACCATCATTAATAATCGAGCTAGATGTGTTCAAGTTCGACCACCACCTCATATCCTCTTCCTTAACAACCGCCATTAAACAACACCGAATTTCAAAACCTCTACAACCTAGATATTTTGTTGGTGTTCGAACAACCAAACAAAGAATAATAAAGAAAAACAGATCGAAGGTGCGAAAAGTACTTGAGTTGGTGTTCGAAATCGGATCGAGGAAAACTTTATCTTTCTTCAACCTTTTGTTGAGAGGAGATAGATTAGATTAGAACATGTGTAATATTATTGGTGAACATAGACAACTGAGAAGAAGAAACTCGTAAATTTAGACTTTGGGTTGTATACATTTTTTTAAAATATATATAGATTACTATTTGAAGGTATGTATTCATTCTGTCCCTACATTTTTTTTTGAGTGTCCCAAAATATTGTGCATAATTAATTTTTTATCAACTTTTATGCAAAATTTCAAAATATTCATACATTTCTTACAATATGTATGCTTCGATTTATTGCTTTTTGATTTTTTATTAAAGAAAAAGAAAATTTAAAAGTAGTTCCAAGACAAAAGTACTTCATTAAATGTTTTCTTAAGAATCCCATTACTTCATCCTTTCCTTAATTCTCGTGAAAAAAGAAGTAAGCACTATATTATGGGACGCATGAAGTAAGTCAGTAAGATATAGTAAAAGCATACTCTTTTCTTGGAAAGGAAAAAACATACTATTTTCAACTAAAAATTAATGAAATAAACATACATTACTTTTTTTAATGGTTGTAGAAGGTAGTTGATACTTATAGATCGAGTAATATAAATATGGCAAAAATTGAAAATGGCAAGAGAAAGGATAAGTTACCCAAGAAAAACATATATAAAAAAGGTTTTTTTTTTATCATATATCCTTCACAATTTTTTTTTTCACCATATACCCTTTCAACTTTTGAAATTCACCATATACCCCCACCTTTCAAAAAATACATCGACTTACCCTTTTGACTAACGTGGTTAGACTTCCGTTAGTCATTAACCTCTAATCCTTTCTTTAATCCTAATTAACTAACCTAAGCCTAAGCCAAACCCTAACTCTAACCCTACTCTAATACCCTAACCCTAACCTTAAACACCACTCACCCACCCCTTACCCCACTGCACCCTCCCTCACCACCACCACCACCCCCTCCCCTTCCCCCCGTTGACCCCATCCCCTTCCCCCGACGACCCTATTTTATACTCTATCTCTCCTGTCTCGAGCTACTGCTCGTACCACCACCACCACCATGCCTGAAACCTTCAGACCGCAAAAACACGACCCTTCACCTGCCTCTGCCAGCCGGTGTACCCGCGCGCCACCCTCGCCATTGCTCGCACACCTCCTCTTTTCCCTTTCGCTCTTTCTCTCTCTTATCGCGACTCTCTCCTCCCATTTGCCGTGCGTTGCTCGCATCGTTCCGGATTCATTTACGCCACCTTTGATTAGGGTTAGAGGGGGATGCACGACTCTCTCCTCCCCTCTGCTGCGCGTTGCTCGTGCTTTCGCTTTCTGCCGCTGCTTGCTGGAGGTGTGGGGGGGACACGACTGTAGGTGGGGGAGGGGAGGGGGTTTGCAACAATAGTTGGGGAGGGGAGGGAAAGGGGATTAGGGGGGGAAGGTGAGGGGTTGGTGGTGTAGTGAGGGTAAGGGGTAGGGGAGGGGTGGTTCAAGTTAGGGTTAGGGTTAATGAATCAAATTAGGGTTAAGGTTAGGGATAAATTTAGGTTAGTTAATTAGGATTAGAGGGAAGTTAGGGAATAATGGCTAACAGAGTTTAAGTGGATGTATCTTGTCAAAAGTGGAGGGTATATGGTGCAAATTTTTTTTGTTAGGGATATATAGTGAAAAAACTGTATAAAAAAGCAAGTTAAAGTCATTGTAAATGATGAATATTGATTTAAGATCAGGAAAGTACAAAGGATGAATACTTATGCAGTGGGATTAAAACCCACGACCACGTAGACTCTTCACATTCCCACAAGGCCACAATGATAATCATGTTTGTTAAAGCAACATATATTTGTAATACTACCATGATTCATAAAGTTATACTTTTCTAGGTTGATTTATAGGCCTTGGACGGGTGCCATGCGCCTCGCCCAAGACCAACACTGATTATTGATCGTGTGGGAAACAGTCGTAGTCTGCCATGCATAGTCCCATACTTCTCAAGTGCTTACACGGTGCCATGTCAATCTATGCCATGACATCGTTTGAAAATTATTATGTTACTCAGAAGATTAAAATAATGTTTGTAAAAAACTCTTGAACTATTGACTCCTCATACTGTAAGTCATCCAACCGATAAGCCAATAAAAAAGGACTTCCGAAACAACCTGTATCGTTATCCCCTTCATGCGATTCTATTCGTTGAACTAAAAAATGGACCAAAGTAAACACAAATTAGTACATACACACGTCTGCAGGATGAGAATCATACGCACGATAAACATGAAATACTAGGTTTTTTTTTTTATAGTTCACATGAAATACTAGGTTATGAACACAAATACCAATACCAATACAAATAAACATATACCAACAGAGATGTACATATGTTCATTGAACTTATTATTTATGTATATTTAGCTTGTTAGCCATATACACCGATACACGTGCATAACATATTCTACGTACAAACGTGTGCATCATCTATACGTTGCAACGTAAATATAGAAGACCCGAAGTTGTTCAAAAACACAGAAACAAAACCCTACAACTGCTGCTAACAGTCGAAAATAGGTCCATAACTATTTATCGTTGATCCAATTTTCTTCCGTTGGGCCGGTCTCTCGAAGCCCCGAAATCTTCACCTGGATTTGTTCAACAAAAATCCGAATGAACAAAACCCCCAATTTCATCCATCTTCACCATACCTTTTCTTCTCTTTAGTTCATGAGATGCTTAACTCAATCTAGGGTTCTTTCGAGCTAATTCTATGTTGTTATTATCGATTTCACCTAGAATTTCTGCGTAAAACATTCAGAATTTGAAATTTAGGGTTTCTAAATCAATTTCGCTGGTAAATGTTTAAATGGATATCTGAAAAAATTAGGGATTTTGATTTCTGAGCGAAGAGATTAAGGTTCGTTAATGGCTCGAAGTGTTTCACGGTCGCCGTCATATAGACGGCGATATTCTCCGTCGCCTGTCAGTCACCGCCATAGCCGCCGTAGCAGGAGAGATCGCAGCCGTTCTCCTCACAGCCGGTGACTCTAACCTCCCCTAATTTTGCATCGTTTTTCGTTATTTAGTTGTGCTTAAATTATCTGCTTTTTGTTTGTTTTTAGGTAATTAGGACTAATTAGTGTAATTTCCACTAAATTATTGGTGTTTTTTTTTTTTGGGTAATTGTTCTGATGCAATAATAGGTCTAGAAGCTATTTTACTTGTGAAGTTTATTTTTGGTGATTTGCTGTGATCTAGAACTCTGTCAAATCACTTTACTTATGGGTTTAGTATGAGAATGATTATCTCTTGCATGTAGTAATTCGCCTTTTTACGGATAACCCGAGGATTTAGCGAAGTAGGTAATACTGGTTTGAAGTGTATTTTTCTTGGTCTAAGTTGAAGTGTGGAATAATCCTTTTGGAGTTTGAGTAGCCAATAGCCCAATAGTAGGACATGGGTACTGTGTATTTGGGGTATGTATTGACGTCTTATAGTGTGATGGAGCTTAGGAACATTCGAATGCAGTACAATGTTATGCTTTTGTAATTTTGTTTGTTTAAGCTCTTGGCTCGGTGGATTTTGTGAGTGGAAAGGGGTTGAATGGATGGGTTAGTAGGTGTTGAATGCTAATGGAGGTTATATATAGAATCTAGGACTAGTTGATTTTGTTGCAAAGTTTCGGAGCTTCGGGGGGATGGACTTGTATGTTAGAAGGGTGATGAAT
The DNA here is from genome assembly GCF_026745355.1 of Beta vulgaris subsp. vulgaris. Taxonomy (NCBI): domain Eukaryota; kingdom Viridiplantae; phylum Streptophyta; class Magnoliopsida; order Caryophyllales; family Amaranthaceae; genus Beta; species Beta vulgaris. The sequence continues at coordinate 57,736,231 of NC_079205.1, read as the reverse complement.
GCAACTCGGGGGGTTAGAAATTAAGGGATATTAGAGCTGCATGAAATCTGTTTTACAAAGTTAGAGTTGGTAGTGTGTATTTTCATGGTATCATCCTTTTTTTTTCTTTTTCTTGTGGGTGGAGGGTGGGGGGTTGCTGTTAAATGCTTGAAGCTGAGGTTCATAGATAGAACTTGACATTTTTTTCAACTTCAAAGTTCCTTCTGAATCTATTCCGAGTCAATTTGTGTTTTGAGCATTAGTTTGGACACATGGTTTCTTGTTTATGGACAGATACTTGTTGAGCTCTTCTGTTTACATCTTGGCCTATAATAATCACTTTTGTTCATTTGTTGTGAGCATGCCCACAATGGTATGACCACTTATATCAATAGTTGTGCTCATCTTGTGTGAACATGTATTCATTCTGTCCCTTTTATGTTGACTGGATGGGTGTGTGCTATGCGCATTATATGCTTCACAGAATTACTACTACTTACTATCTAGAAAAATTGTCGCATATACTAAACTGTTTTGGTGTGGCAGAAAAGTGTTTCACAATCCCAATAATATTAACAAATCATACCATCGAGAATGAATGAGGGTGGGGAGGTGACAGCTATGGTGAAGGTTTTCTAGTAAATTATGTTAGTAGCTTTATTGTAAATTATGTTAATATTTGTGTAAGATAGAGCTGGACTATATGACCAATAATATTTCTGGATGGGGGGTTAGTTACAATTTTCTGGTATCTATTTGATAGCTGATACTTTGGTCATTTGCTTAATGCATGTGTGTGCATGCGAATCATAATGTATGGCGGGCTGTAGAAATTCCATGACGAGTCAGTGATTTCTTTTATGGTACATATGAATCATATCTAATTAAGTTATTATGCTAGAACTTTGTCACAGATCTTAGCTCAGTATATGTACAGCTTGAAGGAATATATCATATTTGTTGGAATATGGTGATAATAAGGTTTCCAGGTCTGATGAGTGCACTGGTTTTTTGAAGTTAACCCAGTGTCTCTTCTCTTTTGAAGTAGGAATTTTCGTAAAGCAAACAATTTCTGCTTGGACTCTGTTGTCTGTACTCATTTTCTAAGTTGAGCTGGCTATAATCTTATGCAGACGGAGAAGTCGGTCAAGCTCCCCCCATCGTCGTAAAAGTCGTTCACCTGTAAGGCGTCGTAAGAGCCGTTCTCCAACAACACGGCATTATAGGACAAAGAAAAGTAGAAGTTCGTCTCGCTCTCCTCCGCGTAAGTCCCGCAGTCCAAGTGTTGCATCAGCTGAGCGCAAGGAAGCCAAAAAGAAACAGAAAAAGGAAGAAGAAGAAAAGAAAAGGTAGTTGCAGTAATGCGTAAATTATGCTTCAAATATCTAACCCTCATTTGGTCTAGTTGTTATTCTGTAAGTCTACTGTCTGCGACTCTGCGTACTTCCTTACTGTCAACTGATTATGAAAATGTCTGTGAACACTGGGATTCCGCACAAGCTGGTGATTCATTTTTCATCTGATTCTTTTTGAAGTCTGGGTTAGTGTATCAGAAAAGAAATAACTCATTTTTTCTTCTTCATATTGTTGTAAATATTCTCTGTTTCTACATCTATTTGCTTGTACTTTCAGTCTGTTGGCTTGGTTTTGCCTTCGTGTAAATTCTGCTTCCTTCATTCATGTCTTTGCTTTCATGTTGGACCTTTCTGTGTAGCTATCTGTCTGGTTAGCAGCAGACTTCTTCCATATCTTATGAGCTGATTCTGACACGTGCTTCTCTTGGATTTATAATTAGATTTAAATATGCTACAGGTTGCTTGAGCTTCTTTACCGGGTTTTCTGAAGGAAGCTACTGCTATGTTTCAACTTATTATTTTGATGATCTAGTGCTGCGTCGTTTGTCTACTGTTCCCCGTGTTAAAATCTCATGTGTTGACCAGACACCTATTAGAGAGGTATGCCTTGGATGATTGATTGCATAAGCTAGTGTACAACCTGCTGATGTGAAGCATTATAAAAGCAATTTCATCTTACTGAACGCTAAGCTCTCTGCTGACAAGTGAAGATAATCTTTGTGAAAGGAGGCATAAGCATGCCGTGAGAACGTTAATGTTCATCACAGTTATGGTCGTCAGGATTCCTTGTAGTGCCCGCTCTTTAGTTATACCTGACTTTGTTTATTGCAACCAGGATTCAGCACGAGATAGAGCTCAAACTATTAGAAGAAGAAACTGCAAAGAGAATTGAAGAAGCTATTCGCAAGAATGTCGAGGAGAAATTGAATTCTGAAGAACTTAAGCTAGAAATTCAAAGGCGCATAGAGGAAGGCCAGAAGAAATTATTTGATGATGTAGCTGCTCAGCTTAAAAAAGAGAAGGAAACGGCTCTCATGGAGGCAAGGCAAAAAGAAGTGAGTATATATTGCATATCAGTTATGACATGAGTTCTTTGTCTCTCAATTTCCTCGTCCAAATTCCTTTGGGGGTAGTCCTAAAGTAATCTATACTCTCTTATGAGAAGCCTTTTCTCTCTACCTTTTGTTTAAAGTTGCCCACACCCACCCGACCACATTAATCATTGTTATTGGTGCAAGCTGGGTAATGCTGATAAACTGGAGTGAACGTATTTTCCGCCTTATTTGTAATTCCATTATGATTTTATATGTTTAAACTCAACCCATTGGATTTTGTTGTCGTCGGGTGTCTTGATAATGCTTCTATCTGAACGTGTGTGTGAAACCCTCCTCAGGAACAAGCACGGAGAGAGAGAGAGGAGCTCGATAAGATGCTTGAAGAGAACCGGAGGAGAGTGGAAGAGGCTCAGAGGAAAGAAGCTCTAGAGCTCCAGCGAAAGTTGGAGGAACGCCAACGAGAACTGGAGTTGATTCAGCGTCAGAAGGAAGAAGCTGCTAGAAGAAAGAAACTTGAAGAGGAAGAGGAGCGAGCGAATCAGATATTGGCTAAAAGTAGAGGTCGGCCTAAAGCATCTTCTGCTGTTGGCCTATAATCTTTATCTGCAATATTGATGTTATAATGTGTGTAGCGATATTTCACGTGCGAGCTTCTTAAGGTAAAGAACATCTGGTTGTACTACTGAGCTTCATATTGTTGAAAAGCTTAAGGCCAAGTAGGATTTTTTTACTGACCTGCGAGGGTACAGAACATCTGATTGTACTGTATTAAGCGTCATATTGCTGAAAAGCTTAATTCCAATCAGGTTTTTTTTACTGACATGTGCCGTGTCTGTTCAGTTAACATGCATTAACATCAGAATTGGTAAAACTACAAAATATCTTGCAACATTTTTTGTAATCATCTATGCATAAAAATTAACCTGTTGGACTGGAGATTGTGACATTTTTTATTTTTCTGATGTTGGCGTCTTTGTTAGCAGCCTAATTCTCGTATAATTTCCTTAATTGCTTGGGAGGTGGACTACTGTACTGTCTAAGGGTCTGTTCTCTTCGGCATAAAACAACTGAATTGAACTGGACTGAATTGAATTGAATTGAATTGAACTGAAATGAATAGTGATATGTGAGAGTAAAAGTATTGTCTAGAGCTGAATTGAACTGAACTGGACTGAATTGAATTGAAAATAAGCTGGGGAGAACAGGCCCTAAGTGCCTGTCAAACTTGCAAACTTTTAGCAATAACTTGAGCTATTATGTTACCTATGTTAATGATATTATGTATCAGTCTATCAGTCATAGATTGCTTGATGAACAACTGACAATCGAGTGAAACATTAATAGACTTGGATATGTAACATAAATTTGTTAAAAGCCAGACAAGCTTCAGCACATCAAGGCCAAGATCAAATAGATACAATACATAAACCACAAAGTTAAAGAATTTTAACATAAATACGTGATACTTTTGAGTGTATCATTTCAATAAGATATTTGATCAAGATTATGTTTAGCGGTAGCTTTTGAAGTAGAAATTACATGTTGACAAAAGTAATAGTACTTGCTTCTATCTTTGCAGTGTTTGGTAAACTAAAAAAATCAAGCGAGTTTGACGTTTTATTCATGACTAAACCTGGATATTGGACAGGGTAGCCCAATGGCTAAAGGGTTAGGGTTAAATTTACGGGAATTTTTTAGACAGGGCTTTATTGGATATAGTCATTATTAGACAGGGTTATTATATTGCCAATAAAGAAACCCAATAATTTTGAAAATAAAATAGATTTTGTAAAAATAATTACATATTTAGATTCACATTCATTCAAACTCACTTTTTGGCTCTCTTTGTTACTTGTTTTTCTTGCTCGTTTGCCGACCCGCTCATTATCGACCCACTACAATCAGCCCGACCCGCTACGACCCTTTATGAGGCGATCCTTTTATGACCATTCCACTTCCGACCCGCACGGACCCCGACCCTGATCCGCTCAATAACCAGGTCTACTCACGACACTCATGTTATCATAATAAGATCCAAGTTTTTCTAGAAGGCAAACAAAGTTAATTATTTTAATACAATACTCCTAATCTCCTATTATTTATAAGTTATTATCATTAATTAGATTGTAGTTCTTATGTGTAGTTGAGAAATTAAACATTTGAATTATATTTTAGAAGAAATCATTGTCAAAGTAGCAAAAGGAAAAAGATAAGATGATGAATACGTGCTCAATGCTTCAAACCTAACTAAACAAAATAAAGTTTGGTTACATCAAACAAGACAATGCTTGGAAACCAAACAAATAGACCAAAGAGGCATGAGTTTTACCTCGTAACTTTTTAGGGAAAACAATTCGCTTACCAACCTTACCATCATCTCCATCCAATCAATTTTTTATGATAATGTGGCTAGTATTATAATTTATAACAAACATCAAAGACTATTTGATTATTGTCTTGTAGTGAAGCAACCATGATTGATCAACTCTTTTTACCTGGAGTAATATTGATGGATCTATGTCTCCAAGAAGTCTACTTTACTGCAGAATTATACCTCAACTTTAAACCTATACTTATAAATCTCCTCTAAAATTTCAACTTGATCATTTTTTGCATTTGCAATTTGTGAAAGATTTTTTTTAGGGAATGAAAGATTTGTTTTAAATTAAAGTATGACGATGATATAATTTACCTTCACAGACACGGTAATCGCTATGTTGTGAATGACAATTAACTTAATTTTTTTTTTTTTGAAAGGACAATTAACTTAATTAGTAAAGTTAATGTGAGGTCATATGTGCCGTACCATTTGGAATCAAACCCTGTCTACATTATTATCTTTTTATTTAAATTTAACTTATACACATACAAGATTAATTTCTCGCATATTTGATAATAATATATCATGTGATATTCAATCATAAAAAATGTGATATGTAGTTTTTCTAATCTAATGTTATCAAATTTGAACATGATTTTTTTTAGGAAAATTTGTCAGAAACCACCTTTTATAATCATTTTTTTGTGATAAACCACATTTTAAATTTTTTTGGTTAATTAGCCAGCTTTTTGGTTCTTTTTTTTGTTGGAAGCCATCACTTGCCGGAATCCGGCGTCGACCTTGATTTTCCGGCGTTGACAATCAGATTTTTGCCATTTCTTCCAGCTAAGATGTCGGGGGATGCGAGGGAGGTGATGGGCTTAGGGCTGGGAGGGTGGGGATGGTCGTGGTGGGGTGTTTGCCGGCGGGTTGAGAGGGAGGAGGGGGGTTCGCGGGGGATGCGAGAGGGAAGGGGGGTTGCCGGGGATGCGAGGGGGGAGGGTGGGTCGCCGGGGATGCGAGGGGGGAGAAAGATAAAGGGTCCGGGAAAAAATGGCGAAAATCTGATGGTCGACACCGAAAAATCAAGGTCAACGCCGGATTCCGGCAAGTGGTGGCTTCCAACAAAAAAAAAGAACCAAAAAGGTGGCTAATTAACCAATTTTTTTAAAAAGGTGGTTTCTCACAAAAAAAAAAATGATTATAAAAGGTGGTTTCTGACAAATTTTTTAAGATAGCATAAACATATAATAATTAATACTCGATAATATATAGTACTCTATAACTCGAAAATTCAATGGATCATACACATACTGTTAGAGTAGAAGCTAAGAAGTCACAAGAACATCATTTTACATGGGTCATTATAATTACTCATAAATGTTTGAATTAAACGAATTATGAAAAGGAAATAAAGTTTATAGTTGTCTATGCCATGATTACATGAAGTAGCACTCAAGTGGACTATTGGTATGATTTTGTGCATACATTTGTTGCACAATATATCTGGTCTCATTTTTCCTAACCACCAAACCAACAATACCTCCATGAAGTTGTAAAAAATCCCAACTTCTCTTGTTCAAATTATTCAATTAGCAAAAAATTTGATTACTTGCATAATCTTCTTTTCTCATGCATGCTTAGTAGGTTAAATTGCTGTACTGGTCATTACTTTTAGACATAGTTCCTCCCTGAGTTCTGTCTCCTCCATTTTCACTAAGCCATTTTCTCACTATCCATTTTAAGTAAACACCCCTTTTTTTTAAGGTTAACCATAATAATTATACAATATTATCTCCTTCATAGTTGATCTTCCCTCTATACTACAATATGACCCTTTATTCCATGCATTCTTGGACCAAGGTTACATTATTCTTATTAGCTTTACTATCCATTTTTGCTAGATCTGTATCTTCGACCTCAAGAAGGGCGCTTGTTCAAGGGAAACCTAGTGAAATAGGGTTTCGGGTTACCCTTAAACACGTCGATCATGGTATGAATTATACCAAATTGGAACGTATTCAACGAGGTATCAATCGGTCAAAGTCTAGAGTACAAAGGTTAAATGCAATGGTATTGGCTTCAAATTTGGGCACGTATGATGTTGAATCCAAAATTCATCCAGGTAACGGTGAGTTCTTAATGAATATAGCTATCGGAACTCCCCCTAAATTGTATTCAGCAATAATGGATACGGGTAGTGATTTAGTTTGGACCCAATGTAAGCCTTGCGAGGAGTGTTTTGATCAATCCACACCCATATTTGATCCTTCTCAATCATCCACTTTTTCTAAAATATCTTGTTCTAGTGACCTTTGTCAAGCTCTACCTACATCTACATGCCAAGACAATGGGTGTCAATATTTGTACACTTATGGGGACTACTCCTCAACCCAAGGGATCCTAGCCACTGAGACGTTTACATTCGGGTCGGACTCGGACAAAGTCTCGGTCCCAACCATTGGGTTCGGTTGTGGTGAGGACAATGAGGGCAATGGATTTGACCAAGGCGCGGGCTTAATTGGGTTGGGTCGAGGCCCGTTATCCTTAGTATCACAATTAAATGAGCCTAAATTCTCATATTGCTTAACCTCAATTGATGGGTCCAAAACTAGCACACTATTGATGGGATCCCTAGCTAATACCAACTCTACATTATCAACTACAAACTCTAAATCATCAAAAGTAGTAACCACCTCACTACTCAAAAACCCATCACAATCCTCATTCTATTACCTAAACCTTGAAGGAATTAGTGTAGGAAAAACTCATTTACCAATTAACAAAGACATTTTTTCCCTTAATGATGATGGTACTGGTGGGATTATTATTGACTCAGGAACTACAATTACATACTTAGAGAAAAGTGCATTTGAGCAAGTGAAGAAAGCATTTACATCACAAATGAACCTTCCATTGGATGATTCGGGCTCGGCCGGGCTTGATCTATGCTTCAAAATGCCTAAAGGTACAACAAGTTTAGAGGTCCCAAAATTTGTTTTCCATTTTAAGGAGGCAGATTTGGACTTACCTAGTGAAAATTACATGATTGGAGATACAAACATGGGAATTTTATGTTTAGCAATGGGGAAATCAAGTGGAATGTCAATTTTTGGTAATGTTCAACAACAAAATATGATGGTGGTTCATGATCTTGCAAAAGAGACCATTTCTTTCATTCCTACTCAATGTGATGCATTATGATTATCAATCATCAATCATCATGCATGATCATGCACCTTGTAATAATAACTTTAGCTCATCTCGTTGTTGTTCGTTCATTTTTTTTTTCCTTCTTTTTGTAGTGTACATGAAAAAATGTGTTTCATCAAATTGCTACCTTGTTTTAGAGTTATTATTGTTTCCATATATGTCAATTAGTCTTTCCTCTCTTCACTTATTAATGAATTTATCTCTTTAAGTTACTCGTTACATATACATACTTGTAATTATAGTCCACTCGATTCAAAAAAACAAAGTTATTAAAATCGCGATTCAAATATTAAAATTTTACAATTTCTTTTGACTAGCGAAAATCTCGCAAATTAAAAGCTTCTTTAGGTTTGTTTTAGTTTGGGGTATTAACATTAGGTTGTACTTCCTCTTTTAATTAATGTACAATCTCTCGTTTTTAAAAAAAAAAGCAAGTGAGAGAGAGTTTTTTTTACTTCAACCTTCAATTCCGAGAATATTTATAGTACACCTGGGTGTACCATGCTCATGGTACACCCAAGACTATTTTCTACAAATTAATGAGCAAAATGAGCGAATGAGCAAATGAGCAAAATAAACAAATGAGCAAACATTTTTACTCATTTAAGAAAATGAGCAAACACTTTTATTACAAAATGAGCAAAATGCCCATATGAGCAAATTTAGTGTCAAATGAGCACCTGAAATTCTAATTTATTACAAAAATACCCCTAGGTGTACCATGCTCATGGTACACCCGGGTGTACCATGAGTGAACTCTACAACTCCACACTAATAACATATGTTTGCTGATCTATTCCGTGCTCGTGGATCAAGTAAACAAGCAACAATCAATATACTTGATCTGTAAGAGAGTGCTAAAGCTTTATGGATTTACAGATCTATCAACAATACAATGGAGTATACTCCATTACAGAAGCATGTTAATGTATGTGATTGACCCTCTTAAATGTTAGGAAATAGTGTAATCTGATTCCACTTATATCATCTAAAAGTGTACAACAATTAAATATCAACATTTGGTGATAATAGTAACACTAAGAGCATTGTCAATGGTGAACAAAAAGTTCACCAAATTTCCCTCCTTATTCATGTTTTGTTCAATTTTTGAACAAAAATATCACCTCCATTCCACTCATGACCAAATAAATCATCACTATACATCATTTCATTTTAAAAAAATATATTCCGAAATATGTTAATATGGGTATCATTTTATAGAAGGAAATAAATTATGAATTTTGGTATAATTTTTTTTTTTCATAAAGGAATTTTTCGAAAAATTCCATGCATAGAAATTTTTACAAAATTTCCCAAAGTTACCCAGGACGTGGCAACTTGTCATTAGCTTGTTTTGTGTAGTTTAGGATGAACAATTTGTTCATGTTATGAACGAATTATTATCACCAATGGGAGAGGTGTTTTTTTTTGTTCACTCAAAAAAATTGCAATTTCATGAACAATTGTGTCATCATTAGCATTGCTCTAACAACATGATTTTAAAGAAATGTCGTGGAGTTATATTAAAAAAAGATTAGGAAAACGAAGCATGATTTCTAAATATACATGTGACTTTGGAAAATATGGAATACCAATATTTGTGTGTTTCTAAGCATCTCAAACATTACAATAGCTAGGGCAACATTTTGAGCAAAAGTACTTAATTTATCTACATCATTCACATGATGAATAGAGAAAGCCACAAGGCTAAAATTTCTTATTGACGCATCTACTTATCAGATAGATGTTTTGATGTCTTACATATGTTCCCAACCATGAGAGATGGATGGTACATGTTAAGTCATCGTTGCAATTTATAATCCTAAACTACACTACAATCCATAAGTAGAAAGCAGACCAAAGAGTTAGGAAAATGGGTGCCAAAGCATATGTCCAAAGTAAAATTACTGAACCTTCGTTATCACCACTTTCGAACATCTCAGTAATTGTGCCTGCCAAATGCCATAAAAAAGCTCGTAATTCATTATTTTAATGATGATAAGTAAGAAAATCAATCATAGAAATACAATTTCAAGACAAATTCTCAAATGTGAGTTGTTTCCACTAGTTTGATAAGGGTAACAAATGGGGGATTGTGAATTCTTTCGAAAGCGGTATTTGTTACTTAACACTCATATCAAACAATTAGAAATGAAAACGCTTATTTGAATCCGTTTCCTACATCAATTTTTTCTATACCAAACACCCTCTTAATGTTAAGTTAAAAGTTCCCTCTAAATATGTCTCTTTATATTATTGCACTTTCCCATGTGTCTTACCTTGTTCAATAGATAATTTTGTTTTAAGGCAAATGGTTTCTGTTGCTGAAAATGTAGCTAGTTGGTGGGCATTATAATTTTGGACATGTTTTTCTGGTGAACTAAAGCAATGATGTCGATGAAATTCAATAAAAGATTGACTACCAGTTTCCAAAATTTTATCCAACTAAATTAGATGGTATCCACATAGTTGGGATAATTTTAAGGAAAATGGAAATAAAATATTGAATCAAGCATTTATTACCTCAATTGATGTGAAAATATGTCTTGAATTCTTAAACTGTTTTCATTTAAAGAAATGTATTTAATGCATATATGTAGCCCTAAGGGTTACATATAAAATTACCCTAATTTTAACTACGCTAAAGCTCAAGAGGTATGAAGTTTATTTACATTAAGACTTAAAGTTAAGTATGCCCTTTTATTTTTCTTCTTTTGATCGAATTTTACAACTTTGTCTAAGAAAATATAGAATACAAAAGGGGTTACTGAACACAATCCTAATAACTCTAAAAACCCTCATTATCATATTATCTCCCTAAAAAAATATTCTCTCCTCCTCTTTTCCAACTGTTGAGAAATAAAAATTACAAAAGACCTAACACATTTTTATTTGATACTTAATGGACGATAATTTTGACCCAAACAAACTTCAATCTAATGTAAGTTTTTCGGTTTCTTTTGTTCCATAACTATGTTATTAATATATCATAATAATTTGTTATATATGCTAAATGCAATCTCACCCTTACTCGATACAATCCTATAAAATATCTAAAATATCGATACCGTGATACTAAAATTGTTTATTAATACTTCCTCTATTTCAAAATAGTTACACCGTTTGCTTATTCACGTTTTCCAAGATACTTAATTGAACGTTAATATCTCTAATTGTGTATAAGTAAAAATTATAAAAAGTTGATATTTAAAATTCTTGTATTGAGACGAATTTAACAAGACCCCACTTGAGTACGTTTTTTCTTATATAATGATGAGAAAAAACTTGTCAAAATTGATTCATGAATAGTAATCAAATGCTAAATGGTGCAACTATTTTGAAACGGAGAAAGTATATCATAAAGATTTGTTATATACACAAAAAAATGTCAAAAAGTGACTTACTTATGCTCATGGCTGGCGGCACTGCATGTTGATATAATAGAACATACAAAAACAACGGATCATTGTCGATGATGCCAACATGGACTGCTCCACGTACAATAAGAAAACCCAATCCAGGAAGGAATATATAGCGAACTACTATGGTGCCTAACACAATACTGAGCTTTATCTTTGATCCTTTTAAACCTGAAATGATCCGACTTATCAAAAACTCCGAATTATTATGTTGTTTATGCTTATTAGATATATTGTACATAGAATGAGTTTTTGAGTGTACCTTGAAGAAGACTTGCCCCTAGTATTAGAAGCATAGCTGGGACAGCAGCATCACTGTGTGAAAAGGACAATTATGTTATAGAAAGAGGTGATGATGAGCTAAGCTTGCTCGTAAACTATTGTAGCTCACTTCGGTCAAAGCTAGATTAGAATGAGCAAAGTGAGTGTCATTAGTTTAGGAGGAACTGAGTGACTGGGAACAAGTTCCTAAAGGAACAAAAAAGGTCCATTAAAAGGTTGTAAAAGAGAGACTTTAGGCCTAGTATAGTGAAGAGAGTTTGAGTTAAAAATCTTCGTGGTCAAGGTTTTTCTTCCTATTGGGTCTAGAAAGTTTTCCTTGTAAAAATCTTGTGTGTCTTTTCTCTTATGTTTTTGAGTTATATTAATTCCGCAGTTTAAATTCGAAAATTTTCCCTCAACTACAATTCACCCTCCCTCCTGTAGTTGGTTTAATGTTCATACTAGAACAACATGTTACAAGATGCTTAAGAAAAACTAATTATTTTAGTTTTAATTGTACTCTTATTCCACAACGTGAAGTTTTGTTATTTTGGATTGAACTATACTAAAATGAATTGAACCATATTGAATTGAAATGACGTAAACTAAACTAAAACGACTACACTAAAATGAATTAAATTAATATTAATATATAAACAATATAGTGATTATTAATATTGAAAATAACTAATAGATATAATAAATATCATTATTCATATTAAAATAAATTAAGAAAATTAATTATAGGTAATAAAAGGGATCTTGTTATATTTTTTCTCAATATGTATTATCAAAATATCATCTTTTTATTATTTTTATTCCTTGATAATTAAATATATTAATGATAAAAGTGATGCATTATGATTAGGGGTGAAAGTTCGGTGTGCGGTTTGGATTAGGGCCTAATCCAATCCAATCCGAATAAAATTTGGATTTCAATTTTTCAATCCGAATCCAAACCAATTAGGGTTTGAATCCGATCCAATACAATCAGAAATTTCATACTCTAGATTGGATCCGATCCGAAAATCCGATTTTTTTTAAAAACTCTAGTTTTTCGATGAAATAAATTAAGCACAACAACAGCCTAGTAGATTTAGCAAATGTGGAATTAAGTACAGTTAGTGTTTTAGGGGAAGGATTGAAGTGCTATGTGTATTGGGCTATGGAGTAGGTTTTTTTATAATAAAAAAAGTTAAGCACTTAAGCCCAATTCAGATACATAATACAAGGCATATTACTATTAAGTTATATTGGATTTTTGGATCCAATTACCCTCAATCCGATCCAATCCGAAAATCCAAAATTTCAAAAAATCTCAGTCTGAATCCAATTCGAACACAGTTCGAATCCGATCCGAATTACTAATTTGGATTGGATTGGATTTTGGATTTTATCCGAATAACTTTCACCCCTAATTATGATAGGTGAAAGACTTAAAGTCTTGCACCTATTTGAAAACGGAGGAATTATATTGGAAAATTTAAAAAAGTTAAATCGAACAAAATAAAAAATATTAAAAATTGAACAAATAAAAAAAAGCATACACACATTTTGATAAGCTAGTAGAAAGATATGAGATCAATTTGGAGATTTAAATTTATAATATTGAGGAAATTTAAAAGAATTTAAGAAAAGGTGATTATACAACAATTTAGCAAAGAGTGTTCATAGATACGTACGGACCCAATCATATATACGGAGTCATTCAATACATGCAGAATAGCATCATCCCCAATTAGTACATGTTTTATTGGAGAAATCGTCCCAATAAAAAAACCAAGGATCTGCAAAATGCAATAAAGTTGTTTATTTAGAATCTATCATGGTATCAGGTATCTTTTGTTACCAAAGGATATTCTTTGGGTTCAATAGGTGATAATTTTTTTTAAAGATGGTAAGATGAAGGATCATATTAAATTGATATTTTGTATAGGTATAATTAGTCAGGTTTGTAAGTTAGACTTAGGGAGAGGGGATGGGAATTAACCTTACCGCGCAAAGAGTTCCTAGTGGAATTTGATCTCATAACCTTGAAGTAATGATGCCAAACCTTTACCAGTAGGTCAAACCTTGCTTGACGGTTAACTAGGTGATATATAATAACAAATTTGCCCCTACAAAGAATGTATATATATACATTATAAAGTAGATTCTTGATTATATTTTCTAAAATTGACTTTTTTCGAAAATTATTTGCAGAAATTCATTTATGATTTCAAACATTATAATTTTAGAAATAAATTTTTCAAATTTTTTTTTTATAGTATTATTAAATTCCAAAAACACTATCTCTGAAATTCTCAAAGAAAAAAGTTTCGGAAAATATATTTAAGAATTTATAATAAAAAATCAGAAGTCGATAAAAAACAAAAAAACATAAGAAGGATTATTTTATTATATATGAGCTAAAAAAAAGGTAAAATATAAATCCTAATGGCAATTGTGTGACTATTGTTAACCCACAATTTAAGTGTTATAATAGAGTGATTTTTGGAGTCCATTATAAAAACATCTAAAAAAACAGTAGTGTACCACTGCTATAGTTGTTGGTGAGAGCAATTCAGTGAGATGCATATGTTTTGAAGTTTTGCTTATCCAATGCCTTAACTTTGATTGCTGGGAAAGAATCTGCAAATCATCAAAGAGTGATATTAAATCATAGCATTAGTTTACCTTGTTTCATCATAGGTCATACTATACACACAAATTCTAAAACATACTATATACTCATTGTGCTATTTTCATGTGAAGGGCAACAAATGAATACCAAATTACTATATGCAATAGATGAAGGTGCGAAGAATTGCTTAGTATGGAACTCGTTCATCCAACTCAGTCTTGTGTAACGAATGAACCTATTGACACACAAAACGAATATATACTTTATAGTTTATATCATATCAAAAAGTACTTTTTTGGTTAAGATATTGCACTTAAACGGGACACACAAAGAAACGGAGGGAGTACCAAATTACTAAATGTAATAGTCGAAGGTGCGAAGAATTGCTTAGGATGGAACTTGCTCATCCAACTCAGTCTTGTGTAGCGAATGAACCTATTGACACACAAAATGAATGTATACTTTCTATCATATCAAAATGTACTTTTTGGTTAAGATATTGCACTTAAACTGGAACACAGTGAGTACATCTAACAAACATTGTGCACATATCAAGACTAAACAATGCATGTACTTTGATTAGGATATTATGAAAATAATTAAATTGAGTATTCTACTATCAAGAGAAGTTATATCTCTGCTAAAGATACATGCAAAAGTAAATATATTTACCATAGAAGCATTGGAAGGATTGTTGGTATCATCCTCAGGAATGTCTAGTAGATTGATGGAAAGATTATGTGTTCTTGAATTGTTGTCCTCCTCAGAGTTTGTAACTCTTCTTTCCACAGTTAACATGCGGACAATGTTGTAAGAATATGCCCAAAAAATTATGGCCCCTAACTGAAACATTGTAAAACGAGTTGAAAAGGCCAAAATTTATTTACGAAGTATTTACTTAATCTCGTCATGTGCACAAGATAAGCAGATTTCTATTCATCATTAAAGTAAAATAATTGTGCAAATAAGGAAATATGATAATCATTTGTACCATACTAGGTATAATCCGTTGTATGATACTCCCTCCGTCCTTTATTAGTTTACCCGTTTTGACTTTTCACATATTGAGACGAATCAAACGATATTCCACATGATTATAGTTTTCCTTACATATAAAGCACAAATGATGGTCAAAGTAACGATGATGAATAGTGTTATAAGTCAAACTGGACAAACTAATAAAGGGCGGAGGAAGTAACACCTAATCAAGGTTTAGTTCATTTTATGTCTCTTCTCTCTAGTGAAAATATAAGAATAGTTAGGAATCTTACTGCCATCGAAAGGGAAGCATACGCCATGCCATTAGAATAACAAACTTCCGGTGAGCCGAATGGACCACCCTTTTTACACATAGCTGGGATTATGATGACTGTGAGGGATAAGTTCCCTGCGCCCGGTAAACGCATATGAAAATTTTTGGAGCAAAATTCATCAAGTTTTAGGGACTGAAAATAAAGACGTTATTATTTGTTACCATCTTTTTTAGATGTATGATAGAATTTATTATGGTACATTATATTAAATCTTAAAAAGTTTAATTTTACCTTAATAGGAAGACCCAACTATAGTATAAAACCCATTGGATAAGGTCAACGTAAGTCAAAGTTAATATAAGAATGTTATCAAGATCATTAGGAGATGAAAGTGCAAAATAACAAAGATACAAGCGGTTAAAGAGTAACCATGAGATGAATCTACATAAGAAAGAACCTGCAAAGCTACGGTTATTCAGCGCCAGAAGATTGTTGAGATTTGAATCAAAGATGATTCAAATGTTTTTCCTCCAAGAAGGTATGGAAGTTACGTATCATGTTGCCTTATAAATAGAAGAAGGTTTACTCAAGCGAAGAACGATCAAACATCACGCAACAACTTGCAATTACTCTTTTCTTATCGTAGCCTAGCCATAGTCTAGCCAACCCCCTTTTGGGGTTATAGTTTAGTTCATTAGATTTAGAACATGTTATGGCGCCAAGTTATGTAATTTCCCGATTGAAGCAATAAACCATGGAGGTAACAATCTTCGTGTTTTCCCTTTAGTTATCTAGCCTGGCCTATCTTCATATGTCTTGTAAAATCTTTTCTTAAAGTTTGTGGTATGAATGAGAATATTTTGCTTTAATTAAAAGATTAAATTTGCAAAAATAAAATAAACAATAAGCCGTGTAACGCACGGGCTTCAAAAACTAGTCTTTTCTTAAAATTTGTGGTATGAATGAGAATGTTTTCCTTTAATTAGAAGATTAATTATTGCTTGCTCTATTTATTGCATCTCGCCTAAATTTGATAGGTGTTGTAGTTTAATCATTAATTAAATTGCAATAAAGTACGTTAGCAAGGTTTTATCTAATTAAAACCGGTGACCCCAGGGACTAAGCCTCCCGTGGCATTCAAAGTATCAAATTAGTGGATGTGCATTGACTTGATTGTAAGGTCAACAAACTAATTTTGCACCAACATGATTGTACTAATATTTTAATAAAAAGAAAGTCATGGCAACCAGGCCCACGTGACAATTATTTTACTTTTGTACCAAATTTGTCAAATTTGTGTCAAAATTATAGTGTCAATTGTCAAAATAATGTGATTTATTGTAGAAATAAAGTCGTCGATGCATTTTATATACTCCCCTCCGTCCTAAATATTCTTTTCAAGGTTGGATGTACCGTAATTTTAGTTATTGTTTCCAATGTGATTTTTACTTTCTTCATCCTTTAATATCCACTACACTTATATGTTTTTCAACATAATCCACTAAGATTTTATTTCATCTTTTTTCCCAATATACAAATAAAGGGCCCGACATTCTATCACATTGATATAAAATCTATACCGTATTAACTCTTATACATCATACCCTTAGTCTTGAAAGCGCGTCCAAGGCACGCCTAGGTGCTAGGTGAGTGGAGGCACTAGCCAAAACGCATCGGGCAAGCTAAGTTAGGCAAAGCGCTTTACAAGATGTGAGGCCTTGCGCACACTTTTTGCCGCCTTTAGGAAAGGCATAAGTGCACCAAGGCGCACACTTTTGGGGAAGAAGCGCAAAAATGTCTATCTAGCTCATATTGAACGAATATGAAGAAAATCTTAAACCAAGTGTTACCTTAACCTTCATAAACACATTTCGAGCTAAAGCCTTCACTTAATTGCATTAAATATCTCAAGTTTCAACTGAAAATCACAATCCTTAATCTAAGGAAAGAATCCTGATAAGTTAGATTTGTGCCTGAGTTAAGTGGTCACCGACTTCCCAACTATGACAGAGAAGGCCGACAGGCATCTTTGGTGATTTTGGTTATAACTGGTGGTCGGCGACGGTTAAGAGGTATGAGGTAAGTTCTCGATCTACTTTCCCCTTTCTCTTCGATCACTTTTTCACCTTCTTGTTTGTTGCCCTCTCATATTTTTTGCACTCTTCCTCTTCAATATGGACTCTGTATTAATATTTCATTTTTGAAAAATGTTGCTTCAATTCTCATCTTTTTCTGTTATTCTCTTATCTCTTACTATGTCTTTCTTCTTCTTTTTACGATGCTCTTATTTACCTTTTTTTTTTCTCCTTTCTCTGGGCCCCACTGTTTTTATGAAGTAATAATAGAAATATATAATTATTCTAAAAAGATTATCAGTTTTTCTATTATTTTAGTTACATTTTTCTTTAAGGTTATTTATGTTAATTACATTAATATTTACTTATCTACTAAAAATTTAATACCTTAAAAAGTTTCAAAAATAAGGTGCGCCTCATGTTCGACATATGTGTCCTTTCTCCTTGTGCCTCTCTTTTCCTTGCGCCTTTTAAAACTATGATCATATCTACTTTTTCAAAAACATATACACCTCAGTCACTATTATTAACTCTATATTTACCTAAAATAACATTTAATCAACTACTTATATTCTAAAATTCTAAGCATTATAAATCATAAAGGACTATCTTGAGATGGAGATAGTTATATAATGAAGGGAGACATTGTAACCTAATTTGGACAACATCACTTTGCTAGCCCCCCTTTTGATGTACACATAAAAATGAATATACACATAAAAACGAAAAATAAAAAGTGAAACATTACCTGCAGAACAAGATACAATTATGACTCCCCTAAGCTCTTTGGGAGCTCTTGTGAGTTTTATAAGAATCCAACCAAATGCGGTGCCTATTATATTTATAAGCAACACGTTGAGTGGCATAAACCACCTAGAGATCAAGAGAAACTTTTTTAGAAAATTGAAAGAAAGAATTACAACCAAAAAAATTAAAATAAAGGAGCGAACAAACATATATTTAGTCACTACTCACATCAAGTTTCGAAATAGAAAATCTCTATTATATAAGAAGAAGGAGATGGTAATGGTGTCTACTTAAAAGTAATATAAACTTGACATTTAGGACAATTAAAAGCTTAAAATATTTAAACTTGACAAATCTAACTTATGCACATTATTTCAATCCTTAAAAAAACTTAACAAATATGGAGTATAATTTACATGATAATTTATCTTTATTTATACAAGAAAAGGGGTATTATGTTAATTCTCTTTTGATTGCTACTTTCAAATAGAGATATCTTAAAAATTATATAAATGTACATGACCTTTTTAATATGTGACCACATTCAATGTTAGTTTCTAAATTTGTGAGATGAAAGTCAAATTGAGATATACTATATTTTATAGAAGATATATACTACTAATATTTCTTTTGAAAATTCAAAAATCAGAAAGTACTATACTTATTAATGTTAATATCAATGGTAATATTACGGCACACATCGCATCGCGCATATACAAGGCTAGTAAATACTACTCTTCTTCAATTTTGAAACAAAGACAGTAAATAAGCAACACTCACAATTTACGTAGGCTGCTGAAAGTCATGGTCTCAGCCAAACTACTCCCACAAAGGGCAGGATTGAAGACATAATACACAAGCTGTTGAATAACATAAACGACAAACATATAATATTTGCAATCGCATACTTCCACCACATAGAAATGCTAAAATAATTTACAATTTTAAACACACCTTTGACCTATAATACGTTCAATTATATGTTTCATTATAGAAAAGAAATTAAAGAAAAAAAGGCAACTGAGAGTACATGAATTCAACAAACATCGGTATATTGATATTATTCTTAAAAATGAGATTTTATGATCAAAATTTATGAAATGCGACTTTAAAAGGCTAGGCAAGTAATAAATATACTTCCTCCGTTTCATATTACTCGCTACATTTCTCAATTCACGAACTTTTTGGAGAAGAAAGAGGTAGAGTATAAAAAATAAAAGGGACGAGTGTTTATTACTCAAAAAAGAAGTGTAGCAAGTAATGTGAAACTTCCCACAATAAAAAATGTAGCGAGTACTATGAAACGGATAAAGTATGAAAAGAAAATTGAACAAGATTTACACACTCATAATTAAAAGGGGTACTTAACTTAATCAATTACCTTGTTCAAATTCTTTCGTGACAACTCTCCTAGGATAGCAACTCGATCCAATGCAAGTACAACACCAACGGCGGTGATTAACAACACGTTGATGATTGGCATTGCAGCAGCGATCATCAGATGTACTAAATCCATTTTTGCCAAATGCCAAGCTACTCAACCAAGTTGTAATAATAATGTTGATGAAGATCTATGACGATTGACGAATGGTGGACGGTGGTGACAGGCGAGAGGCTGAGAGGCGAGAGGCGAGAGGCGAGGGGTGAGGGCGGTGGTGGGTGAGAGGTGAGGGTGATCAGAGTGAAGTATGAATTAGGTTTACCATTTATATTACTATATCAAGGATAATCAACGTCATTTATGTTGATATTGTTTTTTTTTTTTTTTTTGACAGGATGTTGATATTGTAGACTAAGTGTTGATTGGTTAACATTTTAATTTGGGGAACAAAAAAATGATAAATATTAGTATATTACACCCTTTGTTTACTCCATAAGGACTATAATATAGTGTTTACTTCTTCTTTTTTCACGTAAATTAAGGAAAATTAAGAGACTATTTTAAATAAAATAATTAATAAAGTAATTTTTTTTATTGAAACTACTTCTTTATTTTCTTTTTCTGTAACAAAACTTAAGAAGCAATAAATTTTCCTTGGGATGGCGCAAAACAATGAATAGGAGCATAAATCTTGAAAGAAAGGTATGGATATTTGAAAAGTTTGTGTGAAAGTTGAAGATAATTTAATCTAAATAAATTGATAAAAATGAAGTAGGCGCAATATTTTGGGACACCCAAAATAAAATATAGGCACTATATTAAGGGACGGGGCGAGTAAAATATAATGCTTAATTTTATTTTTTCACAAGAATTAAGGTAAGTAGAATCTAATATAAAAGTAATGACTTTCTATTTATCTAAAATAAATGTTGTATGGCAAAATAAAATGTAATTTTAGGAGTGAAAATGGAGAATAATTGGTGAAAGAGCATTCAATGTAACTCTTGAGATGATTAAAATAAAGCAAAAAACTAATTTGAAGAAGCACATAAATAATGGTGACACGGTTTTTCTAGGCAAATCACAAAAAAATATGAAACTCAATCACAGAGTATAAAAGCAAACACTATATTGTGGGACACTCAATGCAAAATGGAAATGAATCACGATATTTTGAGACGAAGGGCGTAATATTATACTTCTTCCGTCCCATAATATATTGCTTACATTCCTTTTTTGGTGTCCCAAAATGTTGTGCCTATTTTCTTTTTGTCAATTTGTTTGGACTAAATTATCATTAATTTCTACACAAACTTTCCAAAATACCCCTACTTTTCTCTTAAAACATGTGACCCCATTTATTGCTTTACACCAATCCAAGGAAAATTTATTGCCTTTTGATTTTATTTCAAGGAAAAAGAAAATAAATAACCAGTTTCAATACAAAAGTATCAAAAAAGTACTTCATTAAATTTTTTTTTTGGAAATTCTACCACTCATTTCATTTTTTGTTAATTCCCGTGAAAAAAGAGAAGTAAGCACTATATTATGGGACGGAGGGAGTAGATTACAACTTATTTTAGGAGGGAGAATGGAGAGTATTGATTGAAAAGGCATTAAATGTATAAACAACTTAACCTTGGGTTCATTAAACAAATTAAATAAAACTAGTTCCAATATGCAATTAAATGATTGTGGCACAATATTTCTAGTCAAATCAAGAAAATAATGTGATTTTAGAAAAAAAAAAAAAGGGGAGAAACATTTTGAAACATATAAAATGATAAATGAGGACTATATTATAGGACGGATGAATTATGTATTAAATACAAAACTAACATCGCATGGGAAAATGACGTAACAGCCGAGCGCCCGAGCCTATTAAGTAACAAACTTGTAGAAATCTATGATTTGGTCATATGTAGGAGGCTCTTTCATCTATATATAAAAAGTACTTCCTCTATTTCGTAATATATTGCTCACTTCTCATTTTTCACGAGAATTGAAGAAAATATAAGTAGTAGTATGATTTTCCAAAAAAAACATTAAGAAAGTGCATTTTTTTTTCACCTTTTATCTTTGAACTAGTTCTTTATTATTTTTTTCTTTCAGAAAATAACGAATCTTCCTTAGAATGCTGTAAAATACTAATCACGGTTTCTAAATAAGTGCAATAATTTGACTTTCATGCTTGACCATCAATATCTCTAATTATATATTTATAAAAGTTATAAAAAGTTGATGTTATGAAATATTCATTGGAACAAATTCAAGAACATTTTATATGACCACTTTTGCTTTTTTATATTAATATATAAAAATACGGTCAAAGTGATGTATGTGCAAAAGTCGAAATTTTGCACTTAAAAAGAAATAGAGGAAGTTTGAAAGATATTTTGCACTAGGGTATGTATTTTGAAAGAAATATAGGGGTATTCTAAAAAGTTTATGTAGAAATTAAGGATAGTTTAGTCCAAACAAATTGATAAAACAGAATATAGGCACAATAATTTCGGACACCTAAAAAAAATGCGAGCATTATAATATTGAACGGAGGGAGGATTACAAATCCAAAATTTTGAGATATCTCATAATCCCAACCACAGTGTTCATAAAAAATCGAAACTGAAATACCGAAAACTGGTGAAAATGGGTGGTAATTGTGTTACGGTTATGATTCTTGAGTGAACGTTAACCAAAATACCAAAAATATTTTTTCTCTATTTAATGATCGTGAAACATTTTTTACATTAATTCTGATATTTGTTACTAAGTTACAACAATTAAAGGAAGTATGTGATTATTTGGAAAATTTAGTACTAATATAAACACTATATATAATTAGGAAATCGAGTGAATTCTTAGTGTTGGTTATGGTTTCCAATAGATTTATTATCTACTTTATATATATATATATATAATTATATATATATATATATATATATATATATATATATATATATATATATATTATATATATATTATATTATTAATATATATATATATATATATATATATATATATATATATATATATAATGAGTAAAACATAATAGTATAACTTAAATAAAGGTTAATGGTTAACCGAAAAAACGGTTAACCGCTTAGGCGATAATCGGTCGAAAAGGTTACGGTTACAATTCGCAAAAAAAAGAGCAAAACTTTCGGTTAACGAACAAATTGTTGTTTCGAGGCGGTTTACCACCTATGAACACCCCTGCTAACCATTACGTTCTTTCAACAATAGTTAGTTATTGTAAATTCTAACGTATGTCTATCAATCTAGAATCAATCTCAAACAATAATTGAACAACGAATTGAGGAAAGCAATAAATAGACACAAAGAAATTTTAACGTGGAAACCCAAAAAACGGGATAAAAACCACGAATATGCACTAGTAATCAAAGTAAGATGAGTTTAATGGTGAAAACAAGCTCTCAAGGACCTCTCCTAAAGCTCTTTCTCTCTAATTTGAGAAGAATAGTAATAATGAGGCAAAATAACCTCTAAACATATTTGTACTTTAGGGTTAAAAGGAATCCGAACGAAACAAGGAAACTGACTAGAAACTCGTGTAGCAGGGAACACCACGGATAGGCTGTGGCCTTTCTCTTAACACCACATCCAACCCGTGGACTTGAGTTGTACAAAGCACCAAAGATGCTCCTAGTAGTGAA
This sequence comes from Beta vulgaris subsp. vulgaris, assembly GCF_026745355.1. NCBI lineage: Eukaryota > Viridiplantae > Streptophyta > Magnoliopsida > Caryophyllales > Amaranthaceae > Beta > Beta vulgaris. The sequence continues at coordinate 57,712,873 of NC_079205.1, read as the reverse complement.
CTCCATGGGTAGGTCGTGGTGTTCATCCAACACCATGTAGATGGAAAAGAAGAAGAGAGATGCCGCTGAAGTTACCCGTCTCCGAAGTATTTATTATTTCATAATAAAATACTTTGTTTCAACTGTATCACTCTATGTATCATTTGATCATAACCCAAGACACCCTCTATTTTTACTTTTGTTTTCGGTCGTGATCTTCTATTATTTATGCTTTGATCCATTGTTGTGCTTCCCCAAACGTTCTAGCTTGGCACACCGATGCATCGATCGCTCCTTCATCGTCATCTTCCGACTACCATCGATCCACCACTAGTAGAATAAATGCTATTTGCTGCGGTGATATTGCTGCGTTTTTACCTATACGCAGCAATATAACACGCAAAAGAAAAAGAAAAAATAAAAATTGACAATATTGCTGCGGTTCCCGCCCAAAACCGCAGCAATATTGTCTAACGAATACTTTTAAAATAAAGTGGGACCTTGAACAACTAATATTGCTGCGGTTTCCACGTAGGACCGCAGCAATATATTAAAAAATATTTTTTTAATATATTGCTGCGGTCCTACATGGAAACCGCAGCAATATTAGGCTCCTCACATATATATACTCACACTCTCTCACTTAGTCACTGCTTCACGACATTCAGCCCCAAACCAAACCCTATACTTCCTCCCTCACTTCACGCCTCCCTCACTCCCTCACTTCACGCCTCCCTCACTCCCTCACTTCACGCATGCGCCTCCCTCACTAAACCCTAAACCAAAAAACAAATCTGACCTCTCTCCTCTCCTCAATCACTCACTCCTGCGGCCATTCTTCGTCCTTCTTCGTCGTTCGTCGTTGCTCTCCATCAACCGTGCATCTTCGTCCTCACCGCTCTTCATCAGTCTTAGTTGGTCGTTCTTCCTCCTTTCAGATCTATCTTCGTCGACCGTTCAACACTCGAAGATTGGTTTTTGGTCTCTTCGGCTCGAAGACTGGTTTCTCGTCGGCTCGAAGATTGGTTTTTGGTTTCGTCGGCTCAATACTCCGTCGTCATTTTTTTTTCGTTGGTTCGTGAGTGGTTTCTCGTTTTTTTGAGATCTGTTCGTGAGTGGTTTCTCTTTTTTTTTTTTCAGATCTGTTCGTGAGTGGTGGTTCTTATTTTTTTCGTTTTTTTTTTAGATCTGTTCGTGATTGGTGGTTCATGAGTTGCCAAATTGCTTCTCGTCTTTCAGTTTTTCTCGTCGATGATCCGCACGGTGGTGACATCGGTGGTTTAATATCCGCATGGTGGTTGTTCTTATTTTTATTTTTCTGTATTTTTATTTTTCTGTATTTTTATTTTCTGTATTTTTATTTTCTGAATTTTTATTTTATGTATTTTTATTTTATGTAAATTTTAGGATGATTTAATACAGTGAAATACGAGTAAAAGATGTGTATGTTTATGAACCATTAAGGACCTATGATTCTGTATTTTTGATTTATTTTGGTTGAAATACGAGTTGTCTTGAGTAACCTTTGTTTAGATTATGCTTATGCATTTATGCAGCGGTAAATGTTATTAGTAGTATTTTAGCTGGTTGATCTGATATAATGTTTTAGTTACTTTTAGTTTTTATTGCATTTTAAGTACTTTTAACATTGAAAATTTTAATTTTAAAAAAAAAAATTTTTTTTTTTGAAAAATTGTACCTATTGCTGCGGTTTTGGGCCCAAAACCGCAGCAATATGTGTACTTTTGTAATATTAAAAAAATGCATCTTGCTGCGGTTTGGTCATTAAAACCGCAGCAATATTACGTTATATTGCTGCGGTTTAAAACCGCAGCAATATTATTAATACCTATTGATGCGCCCTTAATTGCTGCGCGCCCTATTCCGCAGCAATAGGGCACTTTTTAACCGCTGCAAGTAGCCTTTTTTCTACTAGTGCACATCATTATCCAACAGTTATCACTTATAAAAAAAGCTTCATTCTCTAAAAAAGTTCATAATCATATGCTTTTCACCGTTTTTGCAGGTGAAGGAGAAAAACATCTAACACAAGTATAGTATTTGTAGCATACCAAAAAATACTTGTATAGTTTGTTGAAGATTCACCTTGTAACTTTGAAGTTACAAGGTCAGATCCTGGCTCCTAACTGTAGTGTTTGGGGTTTGGATCCTCTAACCTTTTCTCTAATCCTATGTCTAGCTCAAAAATATTGGACCAAGAAATCTTAAATTAAGCATGAAGTTTATTTATAGTCTTTGTCCTTTAGCTAAAACAAATTACTCCCTTCATCTTATAATATAGTGATCACTTCTTATTTTTCACGAGAATTAGAAAATTGGAAAGTGTTGTAGGATTTTCCAAAAATATATATTAAAGCAAATGTTTTTTTGGTACTTTTGTCTTGGAACTAGAATTTTGTATTCTATTTCCTTTAAAATATTTTTTTAAAAAAAAATTCTTGGAATGGTGTAAAGAAATAGATAGGGCACACATATTTTGAGAAAAAGATAGGGATATTTTGCAAAGTTTATGTAGAAATGAAGGATAATTTAGTTCAAATAAATTGATTTTAAAAAATTAGGCACAACATTTTGGGACATTAAGAAACGAATGTGAGCACTATATTATGGGATGAAGGGAGTAGTAAACAATTTATTGATCAACAAATTATTCTGCCAAGAATTAAATGGCCATGTCATGTTGCCACATGTGTTCCCCCCTTTCCATACACAATCAAATGAGACAAGTTAAACAATAAAAATGTGTATGTTAAGACTCGAGACCATAACCTCTCATTTGAAAAAAAACTAACCAACTAATCTACCATCTCGTGTTGGTCTTTGTGGAAGAAAAAAATTATTTAAAGACAAGATAATAATTTTTTTTTAAAAAAATAAATATAAATGTATTTATTAATACTCCCTCCGTTTCCTAAAGATCTTCCCACTTTCCGTTTAAGGGTGTTTCCAAAAGATCTTCCCACTTTTGCTTTATTCCTTATTTGGCAAAACAAATTTTCCTATTTACCCTCTCATGTCACTATCATATGGTCCACCATTACATTATTAATTCAATTTTACTCCCTTTCTCTCTCCTACTTTAACCCCTTTTTATTTGCTTATTTATCTTAACCCCTTTCTCTCTCCTACTTTACTCACACCATGCCCCACACAACTTGATTTTCCTTGGTATCTGTAGGAACAGTAAGTGGGAAGATCTTTAGGAAACGGAGGGAGTACTCATTAATCTAATACTGATATTAGCATGTCCTACCTAATTGACGCCACTACACTATTTAATTACATCAATTACATTTTTACACATTAACCTAAATTTAAAAAACAAGATAAAAAAGAGATTGTATTTTAGTTATATATGTTATGAATAATTGATTCTAATAATACAACCTTTCACCGGTTAAATTTTAATAAACCAACATTTATAAAGCTTAGGTGTACAACATGAAAATTTCAAAAAGGTCAGGTACAACATAGAATTTCGTAAAATGCATGGGCACTACCTAGAAAAACCAATTTTAATTATCAAATTTCATCTAGGAAATTTATGTACATGTTTACCCAATCAGAAATAAAAATACATAGTTTCTATGAGTTGATAGAAAAAACCCAAATAGAAATAAAAAAACTTGGCAATAATTAACAAAAACTAAGGAAAAAGAATTGTGTATTTATAGATTTGTATAACAATCACTGACAAATAAATAAGAATAATTGTTAAATATGTATACTGCAACTGAAATATGGCATTAGGACTTTTCTTTTTTGTTACTTCTGTTATGGCCCTGTTTGGCACTAGCGTTTTAGGTGGCGGGTAGCGATTTGACAAGATCAAAACGCTACTTAAGAAAATTATGAGTGTTTGGTAAGGTTGTGGTTGTAGTAGCGGGTAGCGGTTGGAGTAGACTATAGGTAGCGGTTGTAGAACGTTACCACAAGTAATGTTTGAGATTTATAGGTAGCGGTCTAGCAAATAAGCACTATATTTTTTTGATCCATATGAGACACGGAGGCAGTACAGCGGACAAAAAACACATCACCTCAATCTTAATCACTAGGCCAAGTCATCCTTGGTGCAAATAAACGCTATTAATAACAGGTTTATTTATTAAATTCAATAAATAAAGTTGTTAATCAATGTTTTTTTATTTCTTTTTCCTTATATTGTCTATTAATGGTTTTATTTTATGACAATTCATTGTTTTTTCTTTACAATAACAGAGATGTGATTTAAGTATTAATTTTAAATATAAAATACAACTAATATTTCACAATATTTAATACTCATTCCACAAGCATTTTAGTTAAAATAGGTAATATATATTTTTTGAGGGTTAAATATTATCATAAATTTATACATTTCTTTGAGTAGTTAAAAAATTGTATACTCCTTTTAGAGTAAGTTATTTGAAAAAATAAATATTGAATTTAACTATTGAACGAACATATGAAATTGTTGTAGTTTATTTCATATTTCAATAAATGTTTTTATAATTTCAACAACTACTTTTACCAAACACTTCTAATTAAACAACTAATTTAATCGTTAATCGCTAACAGCTACTAGTAGACAACTAGCAGCTACACCCAACCGCTACATCTATTACAACCGCTAGCAGCTATTAAAAATGTTAATTTTGCCAAACATGCTATGTTGTGAAAGTAGCTCCTGAGTTATGGCTCCATAAACTTCTAGCAGTTGTGCAAATTGATCTCATAAGTTTTCGTTAAATTAAAATGGCCCCAAAATTTTTAAAAGTTCCCATTGCAACTTGCACGATTTTATAAAGATTAAAGAACTGACGGATTGCTGGTAGTTCAGTGAAGTACCATCCCGAATTTTAAGATATTGCCCAGAGTTCGAATCATCATTCGAACAATATGTTGGGGTATTTACTTGTGACGGTAATGTGTCTTTAGACATGTTGTTTTTCGGAATGTTTAACCTTGTATCCAACCTCTGAACTAGTGTGTCCGTCTACCCGACATGCTAGTAACCTTGTAGGCTTTAATCTTCGGACTAATTATCTTTCTCGATTAGAAAAATTAAAGATTAAAGAACTAGTAGCAGTAGTATATAGTGGATTAGTGGTAGTAGCATTTGAGTTAAAGTATGTGATTCTATTCCACGACAAAACTTTTATAGTAAGAAAGAGAAAAAAAAAGTTCTCCGGTGTTGGAAGAGTTGAGCACATCTACTTCTGTAAATCGACTGCAGTTTCAAAGCAGTAAGCCAAGTACTTTTCTCTACATTCATCATTCTTATGATCTTATCTATGTGCATGTTTTTTTTTAATAATCTTTTCTCCTTATTTTCTTAGGTGAAATTAACACACTACTTCATCTTTATGACTGCAATACTGACGTCATTCATTAATTCAATGATTATTTCACTTCTCTCTTAATTATTAATTATTTAATTTTGCAGTGTATTGATTCAATTATCTTTTCTTTTACCTGGGTTTTTGTGATGATTTTTTTTTTTTTGGTTCATGTACACAGAAAATAGTATAAAGAAAGGATTTTGGTTATTTTTATCCCTTTATGAAATTAATAATGACATTTATAGTGTAATTAGAAACAGAACAACAATCTTAATTTTTAGGGTACTGAGGTTCGTAAATCATATTAAGTGACTAATATGTATATATTTTGTTCAGAATCTTTTATTTTATTTAAATTGTATATCCTATTATAACAATTTGAATTACACATTGAATCACATAATTTTTTTATTTTATTAAAAATTTCACCGTTTTAATGTAATTAATACATGTTGATGAACTGATAATACATAGGGTTTGAATATACAAAATTTTGTTTGTCGAATATAGTTAAGAAAAATGTTTCGAATATTTATATCAGTTATGAACCTGGAATTTCCCGTCTTTAGGGTCTGTTCTTTTGAATTAAACTGAACTAAATTGAATTTGTCTGAAATGAATGAAAATTGTGAGAGGAAACTAATTGAATTGAGGTAAACTGAACTGAAATAAATGTGTTTGAATTGAATTGAATTGAATTTTTATCAATTCAATCCAAAAGAACATAGCCTTTAGGCTATGTTCAGTTCACCTTATTTTTGCTTATTTCAGATCTAATCAGATCAGATCAGATCAGAAAAAATAAGTTCAGATCACATCAGTTCAGATTATGCTTATATTTAAAAATCATTATATTTTTCATTACATATTAGTAAAAATTATAATAATTGAATATTAATAAAGTACTCATTGAGACGAATCAAACAAGATCCCACATGACTATATTTTTTCTTATGTATTGAGAAAAATCTAAAAGATAAGATCTTGTAATCAGATCATTCAGATCAGATCAGATCAGAAAAAATAAGTTCAGATCAGATCAGATAAGTTCAGATCAGAAAATTTCAGGTGAACTAAACATAGCCTTAGTAGTTAGTATTGGTTTGTTGTCTTTATTTGACCCTTGTTTTTCCTTGAATGGCCCACCTAAATACACATATAGGTTGATGAAAGATGACTTTACACTTTAATGCTAACATATTATTGGGTTGTTGTGTTCATTTCTTTACTTGATATTTTTATCATGGTAGTTGTTGGTTGTTCTTGTTATAGTCAAGTGATCATTGCGTTTGATTGATTTGTTTAATTTAGTCTACTTTGGCACCTTAGATCACTCAACTCATATATATGCATTTGAATTTCATTCATTTTGGCTAATATAGTTGACTTAGGGAGGTAGGAGAGATATCAAGTTATCAGCCATAGCAATGACATCTACAAGTTTGATGAAGCTAAATGGGGCGTTGTCATCACAATGGATGGGACAGAATTCGTTCGATTTCCATGGCCGATCACCAACGTTCATAACAACTCGCCGAGTTTCCATGCCAAGCCGTTGTGCTACTTCAAGCTCTTATGTTGATGAGCTTGTAAAAACTGCTGTATGTTCTTTCTCTCATTTGTTTTCTTTTTTCCCCATTTATTTGTACTGTTGACTTGTTGAAATTATTGCTAAAAAGATGTACTTGTATGATTATGTAAAAGGTTGCAAACTTTTGTTGCTAAAAGATGGATGTGTAATTGTTCAAGGCATATTCTAGGAGCTTGAAGTGTAGAGATGGAATTCAGCTGGTTAAGTACTCACTTTTTGGAGTTTCTTGGAAGTAAAGCATTTGATCATTGAAACAAATTCTTGAACTTTCTTAGTGTAGTTTCTTATTTGGGTTGTCAGCTAAAGTTGTTTTCAGGGAGCTTAGGCTCAATTGAATTGTAGTGGAACTACAATCTAAAACATTTAAACCAATTGATTTTTCTTACTTTCAAATTATGTTGTTGCTATCAAGAATTTGATTGTCACTCAAATTCGTATGTTTTCCTCGCGTTCCCGAGTTTCAGAATTGGGAAACATGATCTTCATGAGATATTTCTTGCATCATAGTCCCTACTTCAACATAGCATCTTTTGGGATTGTGTTTTATGAATGTGTGATGCTTGTGATCTTAATATATCTTGCAGTACTTTGTTTTCCACTGGCATCAATTATTGGACATGTATAAATATGTATCTCTCCATGAAGTACAGTAACATGTGGTTCCTGGTTTCTGAAACCCCAATTGTTTCCGCGATACATATATTATGAGTTTATGACTTGTGGCGATGTTGTCCTTAATTCGAACTGCAATTCATTTTGTATTGGCTCTGCAGAAAACCATTGCTTCTCCTGGACGTGGTATTCTTGCCATTGATGAGTCAAACGCAACTTGTGGGAAGAGATTGGCATCAATTGGCTTGGATAACACAGAGGGTAATCGTCAGGCTTATAGGCAACTTCTACTCACAACTCCTGGTCTTGGTGAATACATTTCTGGTGCCATTCTGTTTGAGGAGACACTCTACCAGTCTACAACAGATGGGAAGAAATTTGTCGACTGCTTACGTGATGAGAATATTGTTCCTGGCATCAAAGTTGACAAGGTATAACAATGTTGCATGTCTTCCACATTTTGACAGCATAATACTCCCTTCGTTCTGTTTTAATTTTATCACTTTGTATATCATGTTTGCCAAGACACAACTTTTAACTATTAACATCTCTCAGAATCCGATTTAGAGAAAATAAAGTTGACCTTTGGAAAATACACATTGAGACGAAATGATAAATATTATAGCAACATTTGTTTTATATGTTAGTAAAAAGATATGGTCAATTCATGTATGTAAATCGTGTAAAAGTCATGTTTTAGAAGTGAAGAGTATTGATTGGAAGTAATGATCAATGACCTTCAAATAACTTTTGATCACTCTTTCAATTCCAGGGTTTGGTTTCTTTGCCTGGTTCAAATAATGAATCTTGGTGCCAAGGGTTAGATGGTTTGGCTTCAAGATCTGCAGAGTACTATAAGCAGGGTGCTCGTTTTGCAAAATGGTAAACCAATTTCACATGTACTAGACCTAAGACCTGTAAGATCTTCTTGACAGTATATATATATCATTAATAAGCCATGAAGTTCCTTTTCTATTTCATTTATTAGTGAAGAATCATAAATTTGTCTTGCATATACTTCCTCCGTTTCTAATTAATGTTTGATATCTGAAAATACATAATCAAGCAAAGCTAATAATATTCCACATGTAACTATGATTTTTCTTATATAATGTTGAGAAGTGAAGAAAATGTGGTTCAAGATTATGAAGCGTTGCACTTATATCATAAACTTTTATATGTTTGGCAAATAAAATGACATATGCTTGTTCTGGTGCACAAATGTAGGCGTACAGTTGTTAGTATCCCTTATGGACCTTCTGCTCTGGCTGTTAAGGAAGCTGCATGGGGACTCGCTCGTTACGCTTCTATCTCTCAGGTATACTTAAGCTTTCATTAGTAGTTTAAGGTGCGCTAGATGGCTAGGAAGCATCCGGAAAATTGCCGTTAATGTATCAGAGTTTGCCTATTAGAGCGGTTCTAATAAGCAAACTCTGCCAGGGTTTCCAGAATTAGCTCCTGCTTTATCGAATTCCAAATTTGATGCATTGTGAATCACGCACACGGCACATTCGATCCGAATCAGGTTCGAGCTGACCTAGTGAATTTGAAATAGTCTATGTATGCCATGAGGATAAGCAATCTTTTTTCTGGTAGTCTTTCCATAATTCAGACAGCATTGTGCCAAACCTTTTGGCTGTTTGAACTCCAATGATTAAGATGTACACCTGAACTGTCCTGAAGCATGATTCGCATCATATTTCTGGTATTAATTTCTTTACATTACACTTGTATGTTCATTGTTTACATTATAACATAAATTATACCTTACGAAAAATCATGTACATGTATAGAAGTACAATGAAAAAAAAAGGGAATATGACACCTGACTAGAACAAAGGTACACATACTGAGAATCTGAAATGCTACCTCTGAGTAAATCATTGTAGAACAAAAAGAATAGTTAATTTTGAGTATTATTAGCATACCCCGAGCTGCGAGGTGATCATCACCACCTGCATCTTTAGATAATTACCGTTTTGATGTTAATCATCACTACTGCTTGCTTATCAATTATCATACAGATATGTGTAAGTGTTTGAATTGGATGTATGATAAATCTGTCTTAGGACAATGGTCTTGTGCCCATAGTAGAACCAGAGATCCTTCTTGATGGTGACCATCCAATTGAGAAAACCCTTGAAGTAGCAGAGCGGGTTTGGGCGGAAGTCTTCTACTATTTGGCTGAAAACAATGTTCTACTTGAAGGAATTCTTCTTAAGCCAAGCATGGTAACACCAGGAGCTGATTACAAAGAGAAGGCTTCTCCTGAGACTATCACCAAATTTACCCTTCAAATGCTTACGAGACGAGTACCTCCTGCTGTCCCTGGAATCATGGTATGTTTCTTCAGGGCCTTCTTTTCGTAATTTTGAAAATCGCAAAGTCCGAGATCCCTATGTCCCAGGAGAGGATTGGTAATGACAAAAAAAAAACGATGAGACCATCAATTAGTTAAACAAAAAAAAGGGGAAAATTAGGCATAAAAGATATATTAATCTACAAAAATCTTAGTAGAATACTCAAATGTTAAGAAAGAAAGGTAAAAAGTTAAGTGGTTACTGGTTCGACCAAAAAACATATTGCTAGACCACTCAGTGGTATTTGGTAATATCCGAATAGTGTATTCTATGGAGAGGTGGCTATTTGTCAAAGAATTCTATTAACATTTCTTTCAAACTTGAATTTTTTGCATTCTTTCATTTTTAAGTTCCAAGACTAACAAGAGGATGTTTTGCCTGCTCTATAGTTTTTGTCTGGAGGACAGTCAGAAGTGGAAGCCACCTTGAACCTTAATGCTATGAATCAGAGCCCTAATCCATGGCATGTCTCTTTCTCATACGCTCGTGCTTTACAGAACAGCGTGCTTAAGACATGGCAAGGGCGTCCTTGGAATGTAGAAGCAGCTCAGAAGGGTCTTTTGGCTCGTGCCAAGGCAAATTCTCATGCACAACTTGGTAGCTACTCTGCCGAAGGCGAAAGTGAAGAAGCACAAAAGGGAATGTTTGTCAAGGGATACACCTACTAATAAACTGTACTGATGTTAAAGCTATATCTACACTTTTGATACAAACTACAAAGATTAAATGCTAGATTCATACTTATTATCTTTTATTTGTTTGAACAATACAGCATTGTGATATTCGACGTATTCTTTCATGAAGCACTAGTTTTAAAAGTTAACACCAGTAGCGTACCTAAGAATCGGGAATAGGACCGCAGACGACGTGTGACGTCCATGTTTACAAGTACATGATTCTTTTCTTTTTGTAAATTTTTTGAGGTAACCCTGAGATTATGCAGAAAGTTAGAGATTATGCAAAATGTTCAATTTAATCCTGCATATTTTCTAATAACTAAGTTACACTAACGTTAGAATTCCTCCAAGCTTAGTCCTAACAACAATGTTAGAAGTCGGTATTGTGATGAATTTCTCATTATATAATTATAGGCTTATAGCTCAAGTTGTTCATCAGTCCATCTAATATCAGTTGCTTACCAAATTACCATACTAGTATAGATCCAACTAACCTTTGACATAATATGCTCAAATAAAAGGAACTGAAGGTGAAACTTGCAAGATTCAGGAAGAAGATATAAAAGTAAACCAATATTTTCATTATAGTGGGAGCATCAACCGTCTATATGACATGTCCTCCGCGAAAAACAAGTATCAGAACTTCCTAATAATTGGCCGAAAAGCTGATACTCACTTAGAGCAGAAAAAGTACACACCTCCCACAGAAAAAGAAGACAATAGACATGTACAAGATGATCTGTAGCTTACAAGGATGTAAACACAATTTTCCTGATGACTAAAACAGCATAAAAGGAAAATGTTTTACACGCAATATCAGCAAAGGTGAACCAAAGAAGACAACAATTGATCTGGTAACATCGAGTTGTAACTGAAAATCCATCCATTGTACAATTCAAGTGAAGAAAAAAGAGGAGACAAAAGCAAACCATCAAAGAGTAGTCTCTGCCTTGATAAATGGACTTCAAACAGAAACATTATAATCATAGGCAAGGCTAACAAGATTAACTTATGCATCCACAAAGTACTTTATACTTACTCAACTTTCGAAGAACTTTCGAAGCAAGGCCTTGTTTTCTTCACTAATCCTAGGATCATTGAGTAAGTGAAAGAAAAACGAAGTAGTCTCAGTGTCAGCTGCAAAACCTTTGCTGGTCATAATGCTGACAAGCTCCAACGCCTTTTTCACATCATGACCATGAAGGAATCCCCTAATAATTGTATTGTAGGTGCACCCATCTGGAGGACATCCATCATCTTCCATTTTCTTTAGTAGCTCGTTAGCATCAGTTAGTAGCCATTTCTTACAAAACCCTTTGATCATTGCAGTGTAGGTATGCACATCTAGGGGTAACCCCTTAGCTACAAGAAAGGAGAAGATATTCACAGCCTCTTCAAGTCGGCCAGCTTCACAAAAGCCATCAATAAAGATAGTGTACGTGAAATTATTGGGGAGCACACCACTCCTCTTCATGTGATTAAACATGTGTAATGCATCGTCAATCAGTGCATTTTGACATAGACCATGAATCAACGAATTATAAGTGACTACATTTGGTTTTAAGCCATGAGATTCCATATCTTTAAAGAGCTTGCGTGCAAAATGTACTTGATTGTCCTTCAGACAGTGATCAATTAGAGTGTTATATGTGACAACATTAGGAGTAAGTCCTTTATGTGGCATTTCTTGGAAAAGATGCACAGCTTTGTCAACCTTTTTAGCCTTTGAATATCCATTGATTAAGCTGTTAAAAGTAACCACATTAGGTTTGCAGTCATGTTTTACCATCAAATCCATTACCTTTTCAGCCTCTTCCATCTCACCGTGTAAGCAATATCCATCCACTAAAGCACTATAAGTGATAATATCTGGAACCTGACCACTGTCAATCATGGAATCAAATATAGCCCTTGCTTCAGCAACCATCCCTTCTTTACAATACATGTCAATCAACATGGTGTAGGTCTCCACATCAACAACTATGCTGTTGTCCAACATCTGAGTCAACATCTCTTGAGCATCTTTCCACTTCCCCACAGTGCACATACCACGAATTAACGTACTATAAGTGATGACTGTGGGGGAAATGCGCTTTCTTTTCATCTCCTCAAAGAGTTGGACAGCTTGAGGTAAAAGCTGGTCTTTGCAGAGACTATCAATGATGGTATTATATATGACAACATCAGGCAGGTAATGGCCATGGGATTCCATAGTGCGAAGCAACTTAAGAGCACCAACATTGTTTCCTCGTTTGCAGAGACCTTTAAACATAGTCCCGTAGGTCAAGATGTCAGGTCGGAAGCCAAGCTTGATGGTCTTATCGAGCAATTGAACAGCTTCGTCCAGTCGATCAAAATGAATAAGCCCATTAATCAATGTAGTGAAAGTGACAATATCAGGTTGATGTCCCATCTTAAACAGCTTGGCGAGAACAGAAAACCCGAAATCAACACGACCAGAGCGGCAGTAACAATTGGCACAGATGTTGAGGGAATAAATATTGGGTGAGATGCCGGACAGCTGAAGCTGCCTAAAGAGAGAGATAACAATGGAGAAAGGGGGGTGGGGTTTAATCTTACACATTGCACTTAAAAGCTGATTGAAATCAATTATACAAGGAAGAGGACTCAAAGATATCATAGCATCAAACAGAGAAAGGGGATGATTAATCTTGTGAAACCCTAATTTGCATTCATGTCTCACAGATTTTAGGAACAATTGACGGTCATCAACATCAACATAATTTGTTGCTCTACGTGTATAATTTCGACAAGAAAATAAAAATTGGAAATTGGAAGCAATACCAGATTGATGATGAACAAGTTCAATTGCAGCAATTTGGCTCCGCAACATCATCTCTCTCACAATCATCTTCATTTATGAACACTTTCACTCTTTTTTTTTTATTTTGTCTTTTGTTTATCAATCACTGATTCTCTACGAGAAACAAATACTTCAACTTCATAGATAATTACTTGTGACAAATTTTCGAACTATCTCTTCTATGAGTTATGAACTTATGACCACGGGACAGAAAACAGACCTGAAGCTGAAGTACTCCATCCATTTCAAGATATAACTATATAAGGTACCACTTGCTCTCAATATACTTCCTCCGTGTTTTTAATTCTTTCTACATAGAGAAAGTGGGGGGTTTTTAAGAAAGGTAGAGAGAGAAAGTAGGGGATCATCACTTTTTGAATAAAAAACCATTTGTTAAGGAAAAAGTATGAGTATTTTAAAAGAGAAGGTGGGGGACCACTAACTTTTTAATACTCCACCCGTCTCAAAATATAGTTCCCATTTCTATTTTGGGAGTCAAATTTTAAAAACTTTGACCAGATATTCTTACTAATGTATACAACAAAACATATTCATGAGGGATCTTGTTAGATTCGTCTCAATGTATACATTCGTAATATCAACTTTATATATTTTTTACTAATAACAAATAGAAGATATCGTAGGTCAAAGGTACGTCTTGGAGACTGTGCAAAATAAAGTGGGAACTATATTTTGGGACAGAGGGATTAGTATTTTAAGATTTTTATGGTGAAAAGGAATCCATTTATGGTATGTAACATCTATTATGACATTTCCATTTAAGGGAAATGTAGCATCTATAAAAAAACGGAGGAAGTATGTCATTATGTCATTCCCCTTATTTTTCCTCGAGTGAGGCTATGTTCAGTTCACCTTATTTTTGCTTATTTCAGATCTAATCAGATCAGTTCAGATCAGATCAGAAAAAATAAGTTCAGATCAAATCAGATCAGTCAGTTTTAAAAACTCATTATTATTATTAAATATCTTTCATTACATATTAGTAAAAATTTTAATAATTAAATATTAATAAAGTACTCATTGAGACGAATCAAACAAGACCCCACATGACTATATTTTTTCTTATAGATTGAGAAAAATCTAAATTATAAGATCTTGTAATCAAATAAGTTCAGAAAAAATAAGTTCAGATCAGATCAGATCAGAAAAAATAAGTTCAGATCAGATCAGATAAGTTCAGATCAGAAAATTTCAGGTGAACTAAACATAGCCTGAGTCTCCTTCTTCTAATTTTAAAAAAAATATATAGATGTAGTTATACTGGTATGAGTTTAGGGTTGACATTTTGTAATCTTTACTTATTGATAGTTAAATATATTAATGGTTAAAGACTTAAAGTTATGAGTTGATAGACGTAAAAATAAATGTATAATATTGGAATCGAAGGTGATGCCAAATAGGTTGAGCAAAATTATCCGAAAACTAGAAAAATCGTTCCAAAACTGATTCGAATAATTGATTATCGAACCAAAAAAAAATTATCGAGTCAAGTACCCGATCGAATATACAAGTTATCAAATTGAATACGGGTACCCGTTAAGATAATATCAGGTATCTATATTATCTGATAATTATCTACAATGAAATGAAACTGGGAACTTGCATTTAGATATATGAAAATTGAACGAGTTAAAAAAGATAAAATAAATTTTTTTTCTTTTAAATTTGGGGTCACTTGATAATTTGAGTAAAGAGCAATTGTGTAGTAATGTAGTAGAAATCATATGATAATGTTGGTATATAGTCTTAAATAATACTATAACAACTAAATTAAAATATATAAGTTTTCACATTTTGGGTCATATCGGGTACTTCATTGATGTGTCATGTTTGTATATAATTTTTAGATGCACTTAGATTGTATTTTTAAGCATTAAGATTCATATCGCATCATATTCTTATGTTGTGCTATTCTACTCTTATTCGGTATGTTTTCTTGTTTTTGATTAATTTTAGGTAATGGATATTTATTTGGAGTATAATTAGCAAGCTTGAGCATTGGAAGCATTTTGAAGAAGCTATAATGCATAAGGAGCGTTCGTGTATAATTGGTACGAGTTTGAACTAGTCATTAAATGAATTTAAAAAATGTGAGACTGCACTTGATTTGTCATATCTGTATGAAATTGCGCTTGATCTCTCATATCTCTAAATGGAGCAATATATTGAATGATTAGTATTTCATGAGTTGGTATTACAATGTATACTAAATGCCTCACTATTTATTTTCCTCTATCCTTCCCTATTTCTCCCCCTCAATTTTCTGGTGCGAAAACATCTTCTGAATTGCTGAAAAAGGAGGTATATCTTTTTCTTCGTAAGATAAATAATCTTCTCAAACGGACCTCACTGTAATGGGATTAAGGTTCTGACGTTGTTGTTGTATATGATGACTCAAACTTGATGCACAATATAAGAGTATTCTCTTACTAATACAAAACTCTAGGAGTATATTACTCAACTATCAATCTGTATTATAATGCCATTTCAGCTGCAAACTGCTTCAACAGCTAGTCTTTTAATTTTTCCCGGACATGAACCGAAATTGAAATTTTCTTTGCTCAATTCGATGCTACACTCACTTCTATTCAAGCACATCTGCAAGATAATACAGCATATGATCAAGCAATTCTAGTTTTTCTAAGAAACATTAAAAGAATATAAGAATAAAGTGTTACTTTTTCCACCACAGAAGCAGACTCTGGATCATGGCAATCTCCGTGGCTGTAGGATCCACAAGCTCCCATAGGATTCCCAAAACTGGCGAACTTGATAGCAGAAACGCGAGTATTACTAGGGCATCTTAGCTGTGCAGTTGCTTTCTTGTCGTTAGTGTCTTTTGTAGCAGTGGTCCAGGATTCAACAGAGATAGACGGATGATCCTCAGACATGAGACTACAAACACCAGAGGTTTTCCTCTTGGAGAATCTAATCTGAGTTGGATCTCCACCTGTTTCTTCAAAGATGACCAGTTCGTTGCCTGATGACTTAAACCAAGACCGTGGGACATGATACCTGCACCAGAAGAAGTTATCTGATGATTGACAACCTAGCTGAGTGAAAAAAGCTAATCCTCTAAGAAATGACGAATAGTTAAAATGAAATGTGCAACTAGGAGAGAAACAAAATATCGTGAAAAGGGGTATAGACGTATAGTTCCAGAAAGAAAGCAAGCATTTCTTTATCTGTTCTTTATAGAGCTGTATTCTGTTACCGAGATCTAGTTCTTGAAAAGGTGTCGAGGTATCTTAGTGACAGCAAGATGTAAAGAACAAAAAAAAAATATATGGAGGGAGTAAATAGGTGCAGATGTGCAGTGTTAGAATCTTGTCATAATGATGTACTTTACCATCTCTGAGTTGGTTCCCCACATCCTGTGCTGCACTTGTTGGGAGAAAATTTGCCTCGGTAGTCACAATGATCAACACAAGCATCATGCTTGGAACTTTTTCGAGGCCAATATCTTCCTATTTCTTCTCCATTCAACCAAGCTAATCCCTTCCCCATATGGATCATGTCTAGCCCTACAGGCTCATTCCCAGAGGGAGGGTCCACCAAAGCCTTCACAGGTCAAGCAAGTAAAAAGTTAATTAGACGGTCAAGTAGCTTAAATTAGTGAAACCCAATTTCTATATTTCAGAACACAAAGTGAAGTCTTGATCCTACCTTGTACCATGTAAGCGGTTTTCTCTTGGGTGGTTCAGTGGTTAAGACCCAGTTTTTACTTTTCAAACCATCACCTTTGTATATATTCAAGTGCTCTCCCAGTAATCCAATCTAGAAATACAAAGAATTGGAACAACATAAGCTCATATTTCAAGTTTCTTTTTGCTGTCAATCAGGCCTAATAGTAATTATATACTTTAACTAGTTGTTCTCGCAAAAAGATGCACGTGCTTCAAACAATTGCTCAGGCAACTCAAGATACTGTAATAAATGGGGATTGGAGGTTTTTTCTATGAGAAATTAGGAGTTGATTAGTAAAAAGTGATATAATGCAGGTCAAGAAATAAACTAGAAACCTTGTAGGTCCAAGTGAATTTAGACAAATTCACATTCCCGTTGTTAAGACCTTTGATCTCAACACTTGTTAGGCCTGCTCCTATCCATTCGTACTGAGGCCCTGCAGTCTGGAGGTAAAACACTATTAGCATTAACCAAAAAAAAATAATTGTTGGAAAAACATCAATGAAGATCATTGCAACTCATAGGCACTACTCTAGTATAAAGTCACTTGTGAAGACAAGATTTTAAGTAAAAATTACAAATGGGATGAAGAAGTAGATAGTTGAGGTGTAGTAGTGGTGCCAACTTACTTGCAGCCCGACAGTCATGCTAAGAAGTGCAATTTCATTCTTTCCCGCCTTTAGAGAAATGGGAATTTCAGATGCAAAAGGAAAAATTGTTCCGTTCCCAGATGCACTACCTGGATATATAGAAGAGTTTGCAAATAACACATAAAAGCACTGGATGTGGAATTGGAAACCAAAACTAGCACAAAATTCTAGTATAGCACATATTTCAAAGAGTGAGAGAAGCCAGAGAGAATATGTTTGCAGATGGCAGCGTTACATGCTGCTGGTCTATAATGGTGACATTATACAGAAGCAACTGAGTGAAAAGAAATCTCATAAGTGACGACATATATTTTATGTCTCTGCTGATGAGATGCAGAACCAGAAGAGAATCTACTGCTGCAACAAGAAATCAAAGCACATAGTGCTAGCACAAACAATTCCAGTTACCACAAAAAACCGAGTAGAATCTTGAAAACACAAGTAAAAAAAAATTCATGATGAATATAATGTCAGTTGACCAGGTTAGGAACACATTCACAAGTGCTGATATATATAATGAGACTAGAAAAATGATTCATGTAAAACCTTGAAGTTCTTGATTCACAAAAACATGAAGAGCATGGCCCTTTGATTTCACTGATAGTATTGGGGGGATGCCTTTTTTCAAGAACATTTCATCACCGTCAACATACAGGCTGTAAATAAGAAAAGAAAACAAGAAGCACCAGTTACACCTTTGATTAAATGCAGGGCCATATAGGTTTTCCTTTTATGCACACAGTATATATGGATTCAAGATGAAAGCAAACATAAAACTAGGAAAAGAAAAGGCTAACTGGCTACTAGCATAAGGATTAGAAGTTAGAGTGCCAGATACAACCTTGTTGTGACCCAGAGATAGTCAGTTGTGTCTTTTGTTGTATTTATATGATCAACAAAGCCAGTCTTACTGAATTCTGGTTTTTCCCATATTCCGGGTTTTTCTACAAACACTTCCCACTGGAGAGCTTTCAAGTCTTTCTTAGGTGACACCACTGATGGTCGGAGATCCTCTGGCACCATATCAACTACAGAAGCCTGGGATCCAACCTGATGAAAATAGCACATGTAAGTTTGAATGCTGCACAGGAGTAAAAGTGTGAATCCTCTTTGCTTTGCTTTAACAACGGTTGAACACTGAGATTTTAAATTGCCTTCTTAAAACATTACACTGTGACCAATATGATGTGATCACATATTTTTAGAGGATTTACAAGCACATAGACTCATTCTAGCAGACTAGAAAAACAGCATATTATGCAGCAAAACCATAGTAAAGATAAAGTTTCCAAGGGAACATTAGCCAACCAGAAACCAATATAACCACTGAAAAATAAGTTCTTTTTCCTTTTCTTTCACATTTATACAGGTTTATAAGGGCATAAAGTAGAACTGCGAGCCTGTAACAAGCACAATATTTAAACACAAAATTCTCTCAATGCAACTGGGAGAATAAAGAAACTTAATGTAGAAGCTGACCTTGGCAGTGTTGTATACTACATTTTTGCAGTCTGGCAGGATGCTGACTGACCATGCAGGTAGATGGTATGTCATATTTCTGAATTTCACTACCGTATCAGTTTTGTTGTCCATATTGGCAAGGAAGGCTGCACAAACTCCAGTAGATTCTGTATATACACTGGCCTGTATGACAGTGCTGAAGTAAGTTGCATATTGATGCCATATTTTATGCTGAATGCAAACATAAAGAAATGAAAAATTGCAGTGCTTCCCGGGATGACCATGGGTTTGATTGGTTCTAATTTTACAACAGGCATGCTAGATAGAGACTGCCCCAGCCACAGGCAAAGATACTTTTATCTTGCTTTTAAGCACCACACCTCTTCCGCAACCAGAATACAAGTATTTGCATAGCAAAAATATGACATTATATGTTTGTTCGCGGTAATTGTGAGTATCAGTGACTGCATCTTGATGCACAGTGAGAATTCTTAGTTGACTAGTCATATAAATAGCCTAAAACAGAATATTATCCTGACCTACACTAAGGTATTGAAGATGAACTTCTTTCCATAATCATTATAAGAACAGCATGTATTTACAAATGTCCGGATATATCGATAGTTTCAAAGAAAGATAGCATGTGTGAGCAGACTGACAACTGGTTTCTTTTCTGAGATGTCACCTATGCTAGCACATTTCACATATTAGCACTTAGAAGCAGGAAAAGAAGTATTAAAGAGCGAGAATAATCACCTCTTGCAGAGGACCAAGAGACAAATTAGTCCTCTCTCCAAAAAGCAGTGCATTCTCACACAACTTAAATGCTCCATGTAGTTCCTTGAGATGTCCCCACTTGGGAAACCTAGGTAAGCCTGGACGAAACAAGGCAATATTTAACTTAAATAGAAACTTTGCATTGCTACTTCTTCTTAGACATCAGAAGCACCAAGGAGAATAAGAAAGATGTAAGAACAGTCTTTTTATTTTACGTATTGGTTATAATTTTTAATTGAAAGATGTGCAGGCTCAAACTGCAGCAACAGTTTTGGAGCAATGATGGAGTAAATTACCATATTCATCAATTGGTGCATCATAATCGTAACTTGTTGTAATAAATGGCCCACCTGCAGTGCGACCAAAATTTGTCCCACCATGATACTGAACAAATACACATCACATAAAAAGAGGTGTTAAAATCGATTAAAAGAATATATAACATCAATGCCTCTTCAACATCCTTTCTTTGTAGTCCTTTCTCATTTTCCTTGAATCTTTTCTTTTCTTTAACTTTTATTCCAATCTCTAATTTTCAGTGCTAGAATCATAGTAGCTAACCAGAGGTCATCAACGAAGGATGGTTATAATATTTCAGTGTCGAGAGATCCCAGATAGCTTACCATGTAATAATTGTGTACACTGCCACCATTCTCAAAAAAGCGAGTAACAGCATAAGCAACATCTTCAACAGGCCTGTGAGGGTCCATGGAGCCAAATGTTTTGAACCTGGAGCAGAAGTCAAATAGATTTTTCAACCACGTTTTATCAATATTATGCCTAAAAAACTAGAACTTTCGAATTCTCAAGATCCTGATAGACATTTCAGAAAATATGTCAAAAAAGTAAACAAAAGTTACCATCCAGGCCAGTTCTCTGTCCAAATCTTCGGGCTATTGGAAGAAATTGGAGTAAAGTCATCACAGTAGAATCCATTACAAGTATTTATCTGCAAATGGCAGCAATATCCCTTCAGTTTCCCAAATTTCATTGGATAACACAAAATGAAGGAAAAACTGTTAGCATATGTATGGTTTTTTTTTCTAATATAAATGAGATAGGGAGAAAACCTCCAATATCTTTCATTAGCAAGACATCCTTTTTGACACAGGCTTTATCCTATAAATTTCTCCTGAAAAGGAGCAATCTTTTACTAGCAACATTTAGACGATGAGTATGAATGCACACCTCAAGTGAGAGGGAAAAGGGAGGAACAAAGTCTTTAGGGGACATTAGACACCTTTGTGTCTGACAAGTGTGAATGTGCATGAAGAAAGAATAGGATATCTCTCTCTTTTTTCCTATTTTTGTTCACAGGAGAAGAGAGAAGAAAACTAGCTAGAGGGGTAACTCAACTGGTGCAGCACCTTTCATGTTATCAATTCTAAAAGTGGTAACTAAAACCCGTAGTGATCCTGTTAGCATAAGCCCATAACATCCACAATTGCATTAGGAGTCACTTCTACAGGAAGATTAGTTATATGTTTGCAGTTATGTCACACATGAAGATCAGGACAGAACCAAGAACCAACTGTTTGAGCAAACTAGATAAAAGGCTAAATAGCACACGCTGAGGTTTCCCGTTTCCGACATAATGTGGAACTTTGTCACACGTACATTTAGATTGTGGATGGAAACTTTTTTCTTTAGCCCACATATTTTTAGACTACGGATTTAATTTTAGAATAAAAAAGGAAGGTGATTTTAGCACTAACATGTCCATGAATCCCCTCTCACACAAGGCAACTGAACATTTATGTCCAAAGATTCTCACCACAGGATCAGGTGCATCCCACTGCTGGCACATTATCCAAGGTACACCAATTTTCTGAGAAACAGCCATTTTAGCAGCCCACATGGCATATCTTTTCCCTCCATCTCCATATGATTGTTCATAATACCCATATTCATTTTCAATCTGCAAGGAAAATGGAATGAAACTATGAGCGAGTATATTATCAGCATTATAATAGTATGCATTAATAACACAGGAGGAGGAATATATCCAATAAGACACAGAGGGACAGACAAAACAAAGAAAAAAAATACATCTATGGAAGACGCATAAATCATACAAGATATTCTATAGAACCAAATCAACCCAATGTTAGCAGTGCTCTATCACTTAAAAAGCTCAAGTACACAAAATCTAAAGGCTTTATAGAAAGAAGTCTATCAAATGCTTTGTGCGAGCAGCAAATAATTTAAACAAAGGTCCATTTAACATGCTACTTTAAACACATTTACTTCAGGAATGGCTTTAAAGTTTAAACAGCACTTTATATGATACTTTTGCCATGGTGCTTAAATTAGGCCTTTTTTCAAAATAAAACAAAATTGTAACTCCACAATCCAATCCAATTATCTAACTATCAGCATATCAAAACTGATGTACCTGAGCCATGATGATTGGACCTCCTTGTGATGCAAAAAGCTTCTCCTTCTTCATCAGTTTCACTATGTATGTCGTAAACTTCTCCATGTAGTACTGCATACAACAACTAACTACTCAGCAAATGTAAAAGAATCGCAAATGAAAAAGTTCTGGCCATTATAAAATGTAGAATTTCTTGCTGAAATGGTTGATGATCCTGAAGAAACAGATGGTTGAGTACCTTCCATGGCTCGTTGTCAGTTCTAAATACAGTTCCAGGCACATAGTGCAGCCAAACAGGAACCCCTCTGCAGAACATAATTAAAGTTTATCACACATTAATATTAAAATCTTACAGATTATGTGCAATATCAATCTACTTCCCCCAACTACATTAATTTAGATTCCTTAAAACAACAATCACACCCGAAATTCCACTCTGCCGCAACAAAAGGTCCTATACGGAGCATCATATACATCCCAGCCTGCTGCACGATCTTCACAAACTTGACTAGATCATACCGTCCCTCAAAATAGTACTAAAAGATCACAAACAAAATAGATACAAAATCACAGATTAGTCAGGATTCAGGAGTACTCCAGAATAGGAAATAAGTAACGCAATTCACACATATTTATGACTCACATTGTCTGGAGATAATTCATGACCATTCCAAAATACATATGATTCAATAACATTTGCACCACCTTCCTTTGCCAGTTGAACTAAACCTGGCCACATCTGTAGAGCCACAAAACCACTCATATCAATAGGCATTAATCATCCATCTTACAAGCAGATATTCTAAATGCATATACAAACAGTAACACACTTAAAATAACATTGCAAATTGCAATACACATTCTGTAGAAATATAACAGTAAATCAAAATTCCCACTTGAACATAGAAGCATAAATCACAGAAAAACCAAACTAGCCATACAAATTCAATAAATTCCCACTTGGGCATACTTCTTTTTTGGTCAATATAGAAGGAAAAACTCTTAGTTTCTACTTCATTGTTTGGTTTAAGGAAAACTGAAGCAAAAAAATCAAATGAACAAGCAAAACCCAGAAAGCATAAGCTACAAAATGAGCAAGAGAGAGAGAGTCAGAAACTAACAGCAGGAACACTGCGAGGGTAATGAACAGCAGCAGAAATAAGAAGCTTTCTTTGGCCATCAATTATGAAAGAACGGCTATCATATGAAACATTACTGCCATACCCAACTGCTAATTTCATAAACAATGCCAAAAACAAGCAATGTATTGACATTAAGCTTAACTTCATGTTTATTCTGTATGAAATTTCAATGATATATGAAACTGGAAGTGAAAAAAATCAGTTCCAAAAGTACACATTTAACATGTAGAAGTACTAGCTAATAAAGCAACTAGCTTTTTAAAGGAGTTTTTTTTTGAACTTGTGGTATCCTGAATTTCTGATAAACTTGTGTTGGGGAAGGTGAAAGAAAACGCGTTAAGGTAGATTTTACAGTGTACTACTACTACTATTACTAGTTACTAGACTTACTACTATGCCAAATTTATGTCATTTTCAATTTATAGGTGTGTTATTGTGTGTGTGTGTGAGAAAAGACAGCTAGATTTGGATGAAATCATGTAATTAAGGGATGATTGATGAAAGTGATTTTGCTCTTGTTGGAATAAAGACAGAGACTTTGAATATGCAGATTTCAGACATTAAAAAAACAGGATCTGTTGGTTTTTTTTACCATTAGAACTTAGAATTACCACCTTCTATTTTTGTCAAACTTAAGTGCAATGGCAGAATAATACACCATATTAGTGGGTGTAAATTTTTTATTATTATTTTAGTGGATACAAAGAAAATAAAGTTGATGGCAATCTCTAGAATCAATGGTGTAGAGGCTAGATTTTGAGAATCACATACCTTTAGTTTAGGTGTTTGTTTGGTTGACATAAAAAAATTTAAGAAACAAAAAAGTATCGAGAAGTAGATAACTATATAATTGTTTGGTTGACAAAAGTATTGGAACTCACTTACATCATTCTCTAGATAAATAAAGATTCCAACGAAAAATTCTACTTCCCAAGATCAACAAAACAATTTTCAGTTCTTCTCAAAAAATAAATTTACAATTTTTATAAAGTATTTGGAAAATTACACGTTCTTACGTTCAATCAAACAACCACTAGTAGTCACTAGAGTACATAATAGCATAATCCTTGGTTATCTCCTAGGTCACCAATTATTTTTATTGAATTGTGCAAGTAGAGAGAGAAATAATGTGACCAATGAGAACAAACTTGCAAACCATCAGTAAAACTAGATCTTATACATCTATGAAGTATCTATACATATTATTATAAGAGTTGTTTTCTGAATCCCATCTCAAAATGCTCCCTTTAATGCATCTCACTTAGTAACACTTGATCCAGAAACCAAGTTAATTACAATCTGACGACAGTAGATTATCTGGGGCATATCATATATTCATGTGTAGTAGTACACTAACATCTAGAAGTAAAATAAACAATGTCAGACCAAAATCTTTCCATTACAATATAATATCTTTCTTTGGGTTATATAATTATAAACATTAAATTTCCAGGTCCCATCCACATAACAGAGAAACAAATCCCATGCCTTGTGTTGGGCGGTGTTTACTCAAATCAAGGAGCAAAAACTTCTCTCACCCCTCTAACAGCTGGGAGCCTGACAGAAATAGTGGGTCCAGTCTTACATCTGCACCAAAAAAATCTATGCTCATATAATAAATCGGTATATTGGGCCAGTGTTTTCAATCACAGTCCAAGAAGGACAACTTTGTGGCTCGGCCTTTTAGCATGTATACTTAAATGCATGTAGATCTGATCTGACAGTCACACTGCAAACTTCAGGGACTAGTTCAGTAGTGTGTAATGTTACTCATACACGGGTACGAGCGAGAGGTATGTGTACATATCTAAGTGTCGACTTTGACATGTCAGTGGTCCATATTTTGGACTGTCGGACACTTTCCTAAATTAGATACGGGTGCATGGACACGATATATATAAAAATAGTTGATTTGCTGTCTTTATTATTTCAGAAAAGTTCAGATTGGATCACATTAGAAGAGTTCGAACTGAATCAAATCAGAAAATTTACAACTTCGTGTAATGGTGAGACTAAGACAATTATCCTAAGTATAGTGTTGACCTTTAAACATGTTCAAATTGATACAAAGGGGTAAAGCTACTTCTGTTTGTAACTTGTAAATATGAACAGTAAAGGAAATATGAATTTTGAATCTTGAAGGTTCCATGTGGAAAAAAAAAAAGCAATCATGTATGGATTCCTTCTGGTGTCATCAGGTATTTAATGTCATTTGGTGTATAATCAACATTGTTGCTGCTTTTGCTAGTCGTCCATGAAATGGTGTTCACAGAAATTTGACGAGGATTTCCACCAATTTCCTCAAACAGAACCAGAAGATTTTCTGACGCTTTCAGGAAGGATCGAGGAATGTGGTACCTAAGGACGAATGTCATGCATCAGTTTACAAGCCCCACAACAACTGAAGCAACCAATATAGTGATATACACTTTCTTTCATTTTCAAACTGTCAGATGAGTAGTGCAAATCTCATCTCAAATTTCTTAGGCTTTCTAGCAGACCCCATAACTGAAGAGGGAAAAATGGCAACTTACAATGTTTGTGAAGGTTTTCCTTGCGGGGTGAGCAAAGACACCCAATAACGACCAATGCTTTGTCCGTTGATCCAAGCTTCACCTTTTCCCATTGCGCTTAGATCCAAGGCCACTGGATCATCACCGCTTGGTGCATCAAACGTTGCCTGAAAATTTTGAACAATTTTTGTACCATGAGATTGATTTTTTTTGGGTAGTAAGCAATAAATATTGTAACACAATCTCTATTAACTAGTCAAATAACTACTACTTGAAATCTTAGGATTGTGAGTGTTTACCTTATACCAAGTAAAAGCCTTTGGAGCAGAAAGTTCAAATCCACCCCAAACCACTTTACCAAGATTCTCTTGTTTATAAATTTGTAAATCTTCTCCCAGAAATCCAACCTGAAATGATTATATAAATTATTTTGGAAGTTTGACATAGCTCGATAACTAGGAAATTCTAATACTGGGAAGCTAAGAAGAATCAACCTTGTATCCCCACGTATGATTCGCTGTTAAATCATAAATATCATTTCCATTGCATCTTACACTCACTTCACGTAATCCAGCAAATTTTCTCTCAAGATAAGGTCCTGAATCCTTGCAAACGAATTCAAAAAAAAAAAAAAAAAAAACTTGTTCAATTGGCAATGAAATGTATGCTAATCCATGGTGTAAAGAAGAAATTCATGACATATATATACCGGTAATCCAGCCATCACACTCAATATAGAAATCTCGTTCATTCCAGTATCTATCTTAATTGGGGTATCGAGTGTAAAATTCTTGACATCACGACTTCCATGAGCGCCACCTGCTTATGTGATGTGTAAGAGAAAGAAAAAGGTCACTATGCTGATTTCAAGCATTGCACTATAATAACCTTAGTTTGTGTTTGGAAAGAGAAACATTTTCTTCATAATGTAATTTCCTAATTTCGTTTGTTTCGTTAACAACAGGTAATATTTCCCCAAGGATAAATAACATTGTGCTTTCTAAAGCAAGATATGCTACATTTTCCTCCAGAGTCTTTGCCTTCCTTGTTTTCTCCTATCCATCCCATCCCCCATTTTCGATTTTTGTCTCCTTGCTAACTATTGGTGAAAGGAATTAATAAAGGAAATATAATTTACAGTTGCGATTTCCATCGATAATCTTTCCCCTCCAACCAAACAAAGTCTTAGATGCTTATTAAAATACTAACAACATACCAGCATATGTGCCATTCACAAAAGCATAAGCAATATGTGCAAGAGACCGAACATGAAGTACAGGTTCACTGCAAGAAGAATCAGTCTCGAACCTGCAAACGCAAACCAAAAATAATGCTAAGGTTAAATGCCATGAACCCAAACATCCTGTAATTGCAGGAGCCAGACAATTAGCAGAATAACAAGGCACCTAAAAGAGGGTGAAAAGTCTATCATAACACTCAACATTTTGCTGTTTTAGGAGTCAGGCAAATTGCCTAACAGTTAAGCAACAAAAAAAAGGGTGAAAAGTTTCATAGCTTACTTGCTTTTGTCCTTCCATAACTAGAACGTAACTTTAGTTTGGTTCATTAAGGGTATATGGGTAAGCATTGCTGATTTTTTTTTCTTCTCTTTTATATGGTAAGTAGAAGGACCTACTGGATAGGAATCTCGCACAAGTTAAATCAATTCAACTTAACAGGCCAAGCCCATATGGGAATGTGGGGAAGAATAAGAGGAAATCCCACCCCAAGGATCTTAGTGATGGCCTGACGGGATTCGAACCTGTAACATCTCTAGTCACAAGGGTGGGAATCTATCACTGCAACAACCAACCTTAGTTTGCTTTGCCTGATGTAGTTACCTAAATTCTCAGGCAAATAGAACTCTTATTGTTTGTGATTCAATGCAACAATGGATTTACCTGAGACTGTACCAGAGATAATCAGATTCATCTTTTGTCACGTTCATGTGCTCTAGTAAAGCATCTGCCTTCAAAGATGTGTCTGAAAAGTTTGGTATCAGCTCATTAAATACTTCCCACCTTGTAGCTGAGCTCAGAACTAATTCTGGTCTTGCATTTCTCTCTCCACTTTCTGTTAGTATCTATGAAATGAGAGTCAAAACGAGATTAACAATCATACTTAAGATTTCTGCAATTATTAATTGTTACATCCACTACTAAAACTTACCTTTGCTGTGTTAAAAGTTGCATTCAAACAATCTGGAAGGATGCTAATTGATTTTGGAGGAAGTTGATATGAGTTGTTCCGAAACTCAATATTTGCACTATGTTGTGTATCATTGTTTATCAGAAAGGCGACACAACCTTCACTAGGTTCTTGAAAAACATAAGCCTACTTATTACAGCAATAATCATCAATTAGATTAATATACAACTAAAAAAGTTATAATTTCTTTGATAATTGAGTTGAATGAGAAACACTTAAATACCGTCTGAAGTTCACCCAGGGGAACGATGGACTTCTTTCCCTCCAACAAGGTTTTTGAGCAAGCTTTTATAACCATATGTAGCTCCTTAAGGTGGCCCCATTTAGGTTGCCTTATAAGACCTACAATTTTGGGAAAGTCCAAAAAAAACTCATGTAAGATGTTTTTTTATTGCACGATGTTAATTGGACTCGGGTACTCATGTTGAAGACGGGTACATGTCCATGTATCCGACGACTTGGCTATTCATGAATAATTTCATATTTTTGGCCCATAATTGAAGAGTTAGTGTTCACCCCATAGGCCATAGCCGAGAGGATCCGACATGAGTACTTGTGGTGTAATGAGAAGTCCTGGAAACATAGATTACATGAATATTTGAATGAAACATGCACTTACCATATTCATCAAGAGGTGCTAGATCATAATAACTGGTTGTAACATAAGAAGTGCCTGTTCGTCCGAAATTTGTTCCTCCATGATACTACATAGATGATAGATGTCACAAAACAGAGAGGAAAGTGAGATGACAAAGTTATAAATAACAATTGTACAAGAGGAGAAAAATAGCATCTGAATCTGAAATGTAATTATAGCTGACAGCAGAAATACCATATAGTAATTCACGTAACATCCATTATTATTCGCAATGAAAAGTGAGACATGAAATGCAATCTCATCCGCGTGCCTTATGTATGGCTTCCCACCAAAGACTTGGAAGCTGTATCGAGATAACATAAGGTAATTACCAAAGAGGTAGATTGCTGATAGCCGGATACAAATAATCTGAACAGCACATCAACTTTAAAATTCACAGACACAAGCTCAACTTATCCCGTCATACAATTGTCAACTCAACTAAGGCCTTGCTCCCTTCGCCAAATTTAACTGAAGTGAAATCATTTTTACTGATTAATATACACTTACAAAGAAGTCCAGTTTTCTGTCCACATTGCAGGTTTGTTTGGGGAGTTAGGTCCTGCAAAAGTTTCTCCGCATTTCATCCCATTGCATGTATTAATCTGTTAGTATAAATTATAAGTTAATAGTCAAACAAATCTTATTTTGAAATAAGAAACAAGATAATCAGATTCTTCCCTCTTTGTCAACAAGAAGAAATAATGAAAAGAGATTATAGCCAATTAAGGAACTAACCACAGGATCAGGAGCATCATATTGCTTACACATCACCCATGGAACACCAGTCTGAAGCCCAACGGCCATACTAGCAGCCCAACGTACATAAGAACGTCCTTTATCACGAAAAGCTGCTTCAACGTTTTGATATTCATTTTCAATCTATTTTAAGATATAGTAGTAGTTTGTAAATAGACAAGTGACTTATTAAATTTGAAACTCATCATATGAAATGCTAGTCCAACATCTTACCTGTGATAATATTATAGGACCACCTTGTGATGCATATAAACCCTCTGATTTCATGAGGTTCACTATTTTTGTGGTAAAATTTTGCATGTAGAACTACAAAAATAAATAAGGAAAAGATAATAAGCAAAACTTGATGATGTCAGACATGAATCAAGAATAAGCAGAAGAAGTACCTTAAAAGGTTCGTTATCTGTTCTATAGGAAATGTCCGGGATGTCATGCAGCCAAAACGGAAAACCCCTGCAATCTCACAACAAAGCATCCATCACTACTAGCAAGAGTTGCATAATTGTTATACAAGAAAACATATAGAAATTTATCGTGTGCTTAGAAATAATAATTAGTCATTTGACGCTTTTTCATTTGCTATAACCCGAGCGTAGCTAGTCAAAACACTAGTACTGTAATGTATTTCATCCTTAGAACATTAATTTAGCAAAAATAAGATGTTAGGACTTTGTGAAATATAAGTTACACGGATGTAGATACACACCCATAACTCCATTCACTTTCAATGTAAGGGCCGATCCTGAGGCAAACGTACAACCCCTGTGTTTGAACTTCCTTGATGAACTTCACTAGATCGTACCTCCCAGAAAAGTCATACTGCATAAAGCAAGAGAAGATAGTTAGTATTAATATAAGAAGGATCAAGGATATGATAAGATCTAACACATTTTAACATATAAACAGGTTAAAAGAACAACCATACCTGACCTGGTTGGGGTTCATGGAGGCTCCAAAACACATATGTTTGAATTACATCCAGCCCACCGTCTTTGGCCTTGGCTATTAATGACGGCCACATCTAAAAAATCATTCCAAAAGGTTGTCACTCAATTTGCCTTGCTCATATTTGCATCTTTATTAGAGATGAATAATTGATCAATGCAACAATGAAATTTGTTTATTGTCATGATCGCAAAGTCTTACACATAAAGACACTTAGTTTGATGTCTAAAGTGTAAGCAATCATGTATTTTTATTCACTCATTTTGATCACCACTTTATATCCTTTCCATCCATGGTTATACATAGACATGGACATATAATTGTATTTACAATGTGTTACAATGTGCGACTTGGCTTAGCTTGACATGTATATCTGAGTAAGATTGTATGATAATGATTATCATCCAAGATTAAGCAAAGATGTATGATTATGTATTTATGTATATACGTGAGTCGTCACACAACATCATTGTCTGTTGTGGTTCTCTATAAAACCCTTCTCGCCCTGAAAAAGATTTTTTTTTTTAACTACTAAATCAAACGCCTCAATAACTTCAATTATAAGTCTATACATTCTCATCTACCTCTTCTATTCTTATATCACATTATTCAATATACGTTATGTAACCAAACACTTAGAGTGAAAACACATTTCAACCCCCCACCTTACCCACTAACGTCCTATAAGATGTATGTATAACTTATATTAATCCTAGTCAGCATATTCTGTTATAAGTTTGTTATTCCTACAACAAACTATTGTATAAATAGATCATTTGGTCTACTGTAAATACTTGATTCAGTTTAACAGAATAATAAACACTTCTTCTCTTCCTTCTCTCTATTTTCTTGTTCTTGCTGATATCTCAGCTTCTTCATGGTATCAGAGCTTTATCTCGATACTGAGATAAAGGTTTAAAGATTCAGTTCTTAAAATTTCATGATACATTGAAATTTTGAATTGAGGTTTGATAATTGATTCATAATAATCAAAGATGGTGCAAGATTCTGAAGCTTCATTGAATAGTGGAAATGTTGGAAATAGAAATTCAGGAACTGAAAATGGAGGTATTGATCCTTTATTCATATCTTCATCAGATAATCCTAATTCTTCACTTGTTGTTACTATATTTTCTGGCAATAACTTCATGCGTTGGAGTAGAAATGTAAGGAGAGCTTTGATAGCTAAAAATAAAGAAGGTTTCATAACTGGAATCTTGAAAATGCCTGATGAAAAGGATAAAGATTTCCAGAAATGGAAACGTGCTGATTACATGGTTATGAGTTGGATTTTGAATTCTATGAGTCCTGAATTGGCTGATGAATTTGGATTCATAGAGAATTCAACGGATTTATGGAGTGAATTACAAGAACGTTTTGGCCAATCTAATGGACCTCTTGTATATCAATTGAAGAAAGAAATCAGTGATCTAAAACAAGAGAATCTCTCAATAGTGGCTTATTATGGCAAAGTTAAGAAACTTTGGGATGAATTACAGAGTTTGAAAATGTTTCCTATATGTTCTTGTGGTGCATTAAACTCATGTTCTTGTAATTTTTTAAAGAAATTACAAGATTTGGAGGCTGAAGATAAATTGATGCAGTTTTTACTTGGATTAAACAGTGGGTTTAATTCTACCATTTCTAATCTTCTGTCAATGGATCCTATGCCTACAGTAAATCGTGCTTTCTCAATAGTCCAACAAATTGAGAAACAACAAGAAGTTAGTGCTGGTGTTGTGGAAATTGGTGCAGAAAGTAGTGCCATGGCTGCACAGAGGAACTATAAGGCTGCTCAGTCACAGAAGATTTCCTTTAATCCTATGAAGAGAGATTGGAGAAAAGATAAAATGGACAAATTTTGTGATCACTGTAAAAACAAGGGTCATTCTATTGATCAGTGTTTTAAATTGATTGGTTACCCTGAGTGGTATAACACAATCAAGGCTGGTAAGAAGGGAGGGCATAATGTTCACAAAATTGTGGCAAATGTGCATACTGCTACTCAGGACACTCCACTGGATACTCATGATAATCAGCATGAAACTCATAATACATATACTGGAATTGATTCAGATATGTTAGCTGTTATATGTCAACAAGTTATGAAGAATATGAAGGGCAAACAGATGACATCTGATGAAGGAGCATCATCTAGCTTTGCTAGTTTTGCAGGTAATAACTCTATTACTTGTTCTGTCTTTAAATCTCAAGAACATGTCAACTGGATAATTGACTCAGGTGCGTGTGATCATATGGTATATGATATTAATATGCTTGTTGATAAAGTGGTATTAAAAACTCCAATTAAAGTAGGGATGCCTGATGGGAGCTATTGTTTGGTGAAATTAACTGGCACAGTTAATTTGGGAGATGGTTTGGTTTTACATGATGTGCTCTTAGTAGATAATTTCAAACATAATCTCATGTCTATAGGACAACTCATTGATAAATCTGGGATTACAGTAGTGTTTACCAAAACTGGATGTTACTTTCAGGACCTTACTAGCAAACATATTATTGCTGTGGGCAAGAAGCAGCATGGTTTATACTACTTCAACTCTTCCTCATTGCTGAAATCAGGAAGAGAAGATAAGATGATTGCTGGAGACAATTCTTGTAATGTGGCTGTTACTGAATCTTTTGTAGATACTAGTACTTTACCTAATAAAACTAGTACAAGCATCAAGAATATAATAAGTGGAGAACTGAATCTTGATATAATACATGCTCGTTTGGGACATGTTTCTTTGTCTAAAATGCAGCATATTGCTGTATGTAATTGCAAAGGTATAAGGGAATATAATTGCAATGTGTGTTTTCATGCAAAACAACATAAGTTGCCTTTTCCTATTAGTCAAAGTAGAGCTGTTGACTGTTTTGATTTGATTCACTTAGACCTATGGGGTCCTTACAAGGTGAAAGCTTTAAATGGGGCATCTTATTTTCTGACTGTGTTAGCAGGGTAGTTTGGACCTTCTTGTTGCATAACAAACTACAAGTTGTTAAGACAATTGCAGATTTTCTGGTTATGGTTGAGACACAGTTCAATAAGAAGGTGAAAGTTATTAGATCTGATAATGGCACTGAAGTGATAAAAGAACAATGTTTACATCTATTTGCTGAAAGAGGTATCTTGCATCAGAAAAGTGTTCCATATGTTCCCCAACAAAATGGAAGGGTAGAGAGAAAACATCAACACTTACTAGAGATGTCTAGAGCCTTTAGATTTCATGCTAATCTTCCCAAGAAATTTTGGGGAGATTGTCTCTTAACTGCCACTCATGTTATCAACAAACTTCCAACTAAGGTGTTAAACTGGAAGTCTCCCTATGAAGTTCTATTCAACAAAGTGCCATCCTATGATAACTTGAGAGTCCTTGGTTGCCTATGTTATGCTTATAACATGAATGTTCAGAAGGACAAATTTGATGCTCGTGCTAGAAAGTGTATTTTCTTGGGATATCCATATGGGCAAAAAGCTTATAAATTATATGATCTAGTTACTCATACATGTTTTGTGTCTAGGGATGTGATTTTCTTTGAAACTGTTTTTCCCTATTCTACTTTGGTACATTCTCAGCAACCATTACATATTCCTCTTGTTCAATTTGGTGATGATTCATGCCATCCAAGGCAGATTACTCATGATGATTCCAGTAATAATGAATCTTTCTTTCACATACACACTCCCTCTCCACCTGTTTCTCCCATACTTCCATCTAACACACAGATTGATACTTCTATTCATCACCTTCCTTCTTCTTCTCAGTCAGTTTCTACTTCTTCTCCTAATTCTATTCCTTTCATTCCTAGACATTCATCTAGACACATTAAACCTTCTACTAAATTGACTGATTTTATTACCACTTATATACCTCATAAAACACAAATCTCTCCTCCTTCCCTTTCTACCTCTTCTGCTTCTTTCAATGTTGATTCACAGCCACATATAGAACCCAAACACTATAACCAAGCTAAAAATAATCCACATTGGATTACAGCAATGAATAAAGAGATAGAGGCTCTTGAAGTTAATCAAACATGGGAGTTAACTTCTCTTCCAGCAGATAAAAAGGCCATTGGTTCTAAGTGGGTATACAAGACAAAATTGAATCCTGATGGCACTATTGAAAGATACAAAGCTCGTTTGGTTGCTATAGGCTATCAACAGGTGGAAGGTCAAGACTTTACTCAGACCTTTGCACCAGTTGCTAAACTTGCTACTGTCAGGGTTTTGATTGTTGTTGCTGTTGCAAAGAATTGGCCTATGTGTCAATTAGATGTGAATAATGCGTTTCTGCATGGTTTTTTGGATGAGGAAGTTTATATGGTGCCTCCTGCTGGTTATGATAAGGCTCTTCCTGGTCAAGTTTGCAAACTAAAGAAGTCCATATATGGACTTAAACAAGCCTCAAGGCAGTGGAACAAGGAGCTTTCCAGATTTCTCATGAGTCTTGGTTTTCTTCAATCTAAGCAAGATTATTCATTGTTTACAAGAAAGTTAGATGGTGAATTCTTAGCCATCCTAGTCTATGTAGATGATATGGTTGTTACTGGTACTCATATGGCTCAAATTCATGCTGTTAAAACTGCTCTTGACAGGGAATTTACTATAAAAGATCTTGGTGATCTCAATTATTTCTTGGGTGTTCAGATCACTAGAAATTCATCTGGTGTTTTTTTATCTCAAAAGAAATACATTAATGACATCATTGTTGATTGTGGAATGGTGTCTAGTGATTCTTCTCCTGCTCCTCTACCAGTTGGACTAAAGTTGTCTACTGAAATTGGTGATGTTCTGGAAGAACCTGAAGTTTACAGAAGATTAATTGGGAGATTGTTATACCTAGGTCTTACTAGACCAGATCTTTCTTATTCAATTCAGCATCTCAGTCAATTTCTTCATCAACCTAGAGTGCCTCATCTCAGGGTTGCCTTACATGTTGTGAAGTATTTACAAGGTACTAAGGATTGTGGTTTGTTTTATCCTGCAAATAACAAGCTTCTAGTCACTGTTTATAGTGATTCAGATTGGAGCGCTTGTCAGTTCTCCAGTAGATCATTAAGTGCTTATGCTGTATGCCTTGGAGACAGCTTAGTTTCTTGGAAAACCAAGAAACAGTCTACTGTGAGCAAATCCTCAGCATGTCATCAACTGCTAGTGAGGTAGTTTGGCTGCATGGGTTATTAGAAGACTTGCAAGTTAATGTTTCTCTTCCAATTACTATGTATTGTGATAATACATCTGCTGAGCACCTAGCTCTTAATCCCAAATTTCATGAGAAAACAAAGCATCTCAAGAGGGACATGCATTATGTTCGTGAGCAAGTAGAGGCTGGATTCTTAGCTACATGTCACATTCAGAGTTCAGCTCAGCTGGCTGACTTACTCACCAAAGCTTTAGCTTCCCAGCAACATCATCTTCTGTGTTCCAAGCTTGGTCTTGTATCCCAAGTCCAGCTTGAAGGGGGGATATAAGATGTATGTATAACTTATATTAATCCTAGTCAGCATATTCTGTTATAAGTTTGTTATTCCTACAACAAACTATTGTATAAATAGATCATTTGGTCTACTGTAAATACTTGATTCAGTTTAACAGAATAATAAACACTTCTTCTCTTCCTTCTCTCTATTTTCTTGTTCTTGCTGATATCTCAGCTTCTTCACGTCCCCAGTTTTCTTTCTTATGAACCACAATACATAATATGCTCATATTTAAAGACATTGTAGCACCTGTAATCTCTCTCACCACATTAAAAGATATTCCTTCCTATATAGCACATCTACATTTGTGAAAGAAGTCTGAATCTTATGAGTTATGACCTCATAAATACAAAATTGATGCTTTAACCACTCCCACAAACCATTAATTTGTTCTAAGTCACAGCAAACCCATTACACTAGTATCATACTAGCTTGAAAAGAACTAAGCCCAAAAGACAAATACAACATCTTCTTCTATTTCTAACTCCATTTCAAAAGATTTTGCAAATTTCCCCAC
Organism: Beta vulgaris subsp. vulgaris; assembly: GCF_026745355.1. NCBI lineage: Eukaryota > Viridiplantae > Streptophyta > Magnoliopsida > Caryophyllales > Amaranthaceae > Beta > Beta vulgaris. Next base: position 57,676,304 of record NC_079205.1, on the reverse strand, counting down.
TTTATTAATTTCCCCCCCAATCATCCTTAAATTCTATCCCCAATACCAGTGATGCTACAATTGATCAATCTTGCAACCCTCATATCACTAAAGACACACAAGCTCCCCACTAAATGCCACCTTAAGGAGCTAATATGCTCCGTGTCGCTAAAGAAACTCCCATTGATCACGACAGTAATAGCAAATAAGCAAACGCTCACCAACGAAGCAAATATATCACACAAAACCTATCTCTTTACAAGAAAAACGAGGTTTCACCTTAAAACCATCTGGCAACGAGGGGAGTAGCCCCTTTGCATTATAAAGTGAACTCATCTCTATTCTTTATTTTGTCAATATAGGACACTCACATGTATTATGTGCTATACATTATAGCTTCAACATACTCGGACTCAAGGTGCTCATGTCGAACACGGGTATATTCCGTGTCCACTATATATGAAATAATTTCATGATATGAAACCATATGCAAGTGTCAAATTGTCTATACCTATATTAAAGCACCAAGCATCCGACATAAGTACTTAGAGATTCAGAGTAACATTGCACAAAACAATTTAGCATATCGTCCGACCCAATAACTAGTTTCTTAATTAATAGTGTTCAAGAGAGGGCACATAAATTAATCAACTACCTAAAGATTATGTAAATTATAGTATCTGATAAAAACAGCCTACATTTTCTTATACGACAAAACCCTCAAACAAGAAATGGTTAAACCTTTGACATTCCAAATTTCAAACTTTTGATATCTAAAACATTTCTCATCTGTAATATAGAATGTTAGACTAGTTAAATTCAACAAAGAGCAGTCATACTCAAAAAAGAAGAAAGAAAGAAAAAAGAAGACGAGGACAAAAAAAATAAAGGAGCATACTTATGTAGTTATCACTCTGACCATGTTCCATTGTTTGGACTTGAATACTTGATAGTAGCTATGAACTTTTGCAGGTGAGAAAATTGCAGTTATCTTTATAGTTTAGTTTTTTTGAAGGGATCTTTATAGTTTAGTTGATGAAATTATGTAATTTGGGGAGTAGACTGGGGAGATAAACAGATACTAATAGGGTCTTTATAAGTTATTTTATAACAAATTTTTTTAACAATGTGTTTCTATTTAAGTAATTCATCTATCTCTATTATATAAGGGAAGGGGTGAGCAATGGTGTCCTCTTTTGAAATGTCTATTTTGCCCCCTTCCCTTTCTAAATTACAAGGAATATCAAAATCATAATTGGCACTCAAAAAAAAAAAACTACCGAAAATTAATTTATAACACTAACTCACAAATACACAAATCACTATTCTCAAGAACCATTCACAATTAATGGTGGGTCATGATAAAAAAAAATAGAGGTGTATTTGTAGTCAAATTGAAATTTAGAAGTTAGACAAGGAAAAAAATTATTTACTTTTTTTATAGTGTTCCCTATATATAATGAAACTTTTACATATATTTGGACCTATCTTTTTCTATTATATAAAACTAGCCTTCATATGCAGGCGATGCGTGCGTTAATTTTAGAATTTATTATTCTATTAGATACTCCATTCGTACTTTATTTATGATTAAACTTAAATGTGAAAAATTCAACAGTTAGATGAATTTAGATATATTAATTCGCTAATGTAAAAAAATAAAAAGGTTGTGAGTGATTGTTGACATTAATTTTTTGTGAATGAATATTGAATAGAAAGAACAAAAATAATGAGTTGGTTTAACTGAATTAAAGAGTATCAAAGGTAGTGAATGTTCAGACTTTTCATGTGCACGTTATGTATGCCATATTTTTTATAAAGTATAAGTATTTTGTCCATTTAATTTTTGATTGAATTATTTGATGCATATACCATTTTGAACTTGTTTTAAATGGCAAGTTGGAATGAGAATTTTTAAATGATTTGCTTTTGTAATTTTTTTCATTCCATTAATTAGATCATTAAGGATATTTTAGTCACTTCAAAAGAGGATACCACACCTCCTCCCTTGGCTTATATAATAGAGATATCTCTGTTATATAATAAGGGAGGGGGAGCTATGGTGTCCCCGAATGAAGAGATTATGTTACCCTCTTCCCATTCTAAATTAAAAATTCAATTACAAATCAAAGGGGGCTTCAAACAAAAATACAAAACATATAATATAACAATCACTCACAAGTCAACTAAAAAAATTGCATAATTTACGTTATGCAAATCACTAAAATGAGAAAACTTTATAAAAACATAAAAATTCACTTAAAAACTACTTTTTATGAAAAAATTGACTTGAAATCAAAGTGTCCACTTTCTTTACGAAGTACTGTACTTAATTCAAAAATCAACTAAAAAATTATAATATTAGAAATCATAAATAAATTCAATAAAATTTCTATTTTGTTCATAGAATTTAACTTTGAAAAGTAAAAACAAAAAGATTGGTGAGAGACTTAACTCTTAAGTGATAGAAACTAAAGCAATCAAATTTTGCAACTAAAGACAATTACTTCATATGTCTAATGTTTAAATTTTGACTCTTATGCCGAAGAAAATCAAGTTTCTGTTTTGAAAAAACTTCAAGCACGCATCGCGTGCAAAAAAATTCTAGTACTAATATATTAAAAGGCGTTCCTAAACGTGGAACGGTGCCATATGGCGCTCTCCCTAAAGCATGTATTTTACTCCATGTAATTCACAAACAATAAAAAATTAAAGTATAGTATTAATAAATGAAAATTTTCTTTACCCGGGGCATAGCCCGGGCCTAATAACTAGTTCACTCCTTAAAAAAGGTAACACTTTATTTTAAAAAAAAAAAATTAAACATTGATATCTGTCTAACAAGATTATACATGACTACATTATTTTATTTTTTTTTGAGGGGTGATTACATTATTTATTACTAGTGAGAATTTGTGGTCAAAGTTTTTAAAATTTAAGCATGTTTGGTAAAACTAGCGGTTCTAGTAGCTGTTAGCGATTGCAATAGTTGTAGCTGTTGGGGGTAGCTGTTAGCGATCTACTAGTAGCTGTCAGCGACCAACGATTAAATTAGTTGTTCAATTAGAAGTGTTTGGTAAAAGTAGCTGTTGAAATTGTAAAAGACAATAAATGACATTTATTCTAATATGAAATGAACTAAACAATTTCATATGTTCGTTCAATAGTTAAATTCAATATTTATTTTTTCAAGAAGTTACACAAAAAGGAGTATACGACTTTTTAGCTGTTCAAAGAAATGTATAAATCTAAGAAAATATTCAACCCTCGAAAATTTTATATTACCAATTTTAAGTAAAATACTTGTAACATATCTTATCTTTAAAATAAATATTTGAATTGCATATCTGCTACTGTAAAATAAACATTGAATTGCCATAAAATAAAAAAATTAATAAACAGTAAAAGAAAAAAGAAATAAAAAAAACATTGATTAATAATGCTACCTTATGATATCATATAGTGTTTATTTGCTAGACCGCTATCTCTAAATCTCAAATGTTACTTGTAGTAACGTTCCACAACCGCTACTTATAATCTACTCCAACTACTACCCGCTACTACAATCACTACATTACCAAACACTCATAATTTTCTTAAGTAGTGTTTTAATTTTTGTCCAACCGATAATCGCTACCTGAAATGCTAGTGCCAAACAGAGAAGTATTGCATATTTTTATGCAGCATAGGAAGTAGATTATAACAAATTTTCTAATAGATAATTGGTGCATAAAGAATTGATTGCACTAGTAGTCTAGTAGTGAAGTAGCACAATTCAAACCCAAATATATTGAAATTTCAAACATTCAGATTGTTTTTAAATGTGTTAGTTTATTTAAATTATAGGTCACTTCAATTTGGCTTTTGAGCTGGTAAACACTCATTTTTATCTTTTTTACTTTGATACATAAGATACTACGAAAAAGAACTACACAAAAGTTCCTACAATTGAAAAAGCGCTTGCAAAAAGGTCCCAACTAATTATCACTCTTTTAACCTACTTACCTCATTTTGTCCCTTCAAATATAATTTAGCTTAAACTGGTCTTAAATGTAGTTATATAAATTGTTAGTTGAAATCACACACTTTGTAAGAACTGAGAAGTGACTGAAGATGATCAAAGCAATCTACATACACTTATATAGTTTTGTTTTAACTCTTTTTCTATCCCAAAAGTAATGACATTAATCAAGCGATAATAATAGATGTGTACCTGGTCTTGTATCCTACGAAATGGTCGTTGGTCATAAGTAGTGGGTTGTGTTTGATTTTTGCTTGCGAGTACTTATTATCAAAAAAAAAATATAAAGTGAAAATTTTGAATAACAAAATGTATATTGACAATATCACCCTTACTAGTACAATTGAACCTTGACTTGTTAATTAAGGGTTTGTTCTCCCCAGCTTGTTTTCAGTTCAGTTCAGTTCAATTCAGTTCGGCTTTGGACAATACTTTTATTCTCACATATCCTTGTTCATTTCAGTTCAGTTCAATTTAATTCAATTCGGTTCGGTTCAGTTGTTTTATGCCGAAAAGAACGGGCTCTAAGAGCGGGTGAATGAAAGTCATTAACCACTTTATTTCTCCGCAAAACAATTAGGTAAATAGCTGAACTCATTAAACAACAAATTTTATATTTTAGACTCAATTTCTCCACAAAAACTGACTAAGCTAAATGACACCTTACCTAATAGAACCATAGAAGTATCAATCATTTAATAACTACCCATGATAGTATTATACTACCAGCCATTACCTACATTATTATTAAAACTCTAACATCATAACAAATTACACATAATATATAAATTATACACCAGAACACCAAACTAAATTTATTCATATGTCGAGTATTTGACACGAGTACTTTAAAATAAATCGAACATGCTATGATGCTAACCTCGGGTGTACTCCTAGGATAATGAATAGAACCAGAGAAGAGGAGCTTCCTTTGGCCACCAATAATGAGAGACCTTCCATCATATGTAACTTCTTCTTCTTCACTTCCTTTGCTTCCTACTATTACCATTAACATCACCCCTACAAAAACCCAACACTTCAACTCCATTTTTTTCTCTTTATATCTCCTCACAAGAACAATGCTGCATTGCACAACTGCATATAATATACTACCTCACTTGCTATACATATGACTTAATGCAAATGTAGAGGTTGAAAAACTTGAAAGCTACTTTATAGAGAAGAAACAACAAAAGAAGCAAGAAAAATCTTAGGTGATTTTTCTTTTTATGGTTAGTAATGCAGTGTGAAATGTCTAAATTACCCTTAAAGTTCACGGGTTTGTTTTAAAAGTTTCACAATCTCATGATACTAATTATAGTGCATGTATGATGTATTTGATAATTTGGGTGAGTCTGACCTATAAGATTATGACAAGTAGTACTATTTATGGAATATCTTCTGTTGGTATATTTATATCATATTGAATGTTTTCGGGGGTAGTTTAGGAATTTTACTTACTCTAATTATCGTGTTATTTTCTTTTTTCCCATACTAAAACTAAAAGAGGTTGGATATATAGGTTGAGGAAACTTGGATGGAATTATACGATTCCTTTTTCTAAGGTTGGAAGGAATTAATAATTAAGTCACTGTGTTTAATGGCAGTTTGTTCACATCATTTTAATGTAGTTTGTTATGTGCATGACTTTATAAGTTTACTTTTTTTGAGATAATAATAAAGGGTACTTTTTTATGTATGAAAAACCAGCAGTAACAATTTTTGAATTGAAAAGATTGTTTCTTTCTTTTTGTTTTTTATGATAATCCAACAAAAGGCTCATATATCAAGGAAAGAGGCCAGAGATGAGGTGATGAGGATACTCAAACTAGGATTTTTTTTTTTGAGGGGATACTCAAACTAGGATTTGTTGTCTGGAAAGTGAAAATGGAAATTTTAAATGATATCTTTAGTTACATGTTCTAAAGAGAAATTGCATAAGAATTATATGGAGATGTAAAATTTTGTTGAGGATTACAGAGCTATTTTAGTTGATAGAATATCACATATCATCTGGAGATATGATTAAAGTAATGAAAATAGAATTAGGAGATATATATTATCTATTATACAACTAGGAGTCTAGTTCGATATATTTTAGGAGTTAGTGTTTAAATAGGTTGTCTGACCTTGTGGTATAAATATGTGATTAATTAATGAGAAAAGGTGTAGTCCTCAATAACTAACACAAGTTTTTTCGGCACATTTTGTCCTCACTTATGCGAGTGTGAGAAACTTCTCAGATCAAGAGGTCACTCATCAGTCATCCCTGGATTACTCCCAGCCAAGCACGCTTAAATGTGGAGTAACTAAACACCTCTAAAAAAAAGATGCATCTTGTTGGAATGAGTAGTCTGCTAAATCTCTTTAAAGCAATCATGAGGGGTATTATAAAAGGTGGGACCAATATTGAGATTTGTATTGGTTGTCAGAGGCAAACTTAACAAATTTGAATAATGATATATAGAGTAGTTGTTAAACCCATTTTTTAAGAATGTTCTTTAAATGTATGTAAACCATAATTTAATTTTCTCATGAAGGAACATTAAAAGTATCATGAGTAATGAGATAAGCAATGAAAAGTAAGTAACTCTCCCTAGCAACTTTTGTTGTACTTCCAATCAACATGCATGTGCAAATCACGTGCTAGCTCATCTAGGCGTGCTAGCGTACTAAGCTTTAAAACGTGAGTAGGATCGAGTGTATAATAATAACAATACCTTTCTAAAATAAATTCATATACAATTTACTGTTGGGTATACATCTCAAGTCCCACATTGGATATATAAGGAGTTACCTAGTTTATAAGAGTTCACCAACTAAATTAGTATGAAGCCTTTTAGGTAGGAGTCCAAAAACGAATTCTTGCCGGTTGAGCCCAAAGCAGACAATAGCATACCAATGGTGGAGTTACAGTTGGACTCGTGAGCCCTACAAATGGTATCAGAGCCGATGGTTTGGCCCAGGAGAACATGTATACAATGGTGGACCCCCATGGTCGGCTTGCTGGAGCACGCAGGGTGTGGAGTGGTGAAGCTCTATGGCGTGGGTGCAAGTCTTTGGTGGTATTTTATATGATTCTCAAATATAGTTGACTTAGTTGGATGCACATGCGGTTCATGTAGAGCAAAAATATGTCAGGGGTGCGGTGAAATCTGGAAGCATGGAACAGAAACATGTTTGTTGCATACATAGCTCAGAGGCATGCTGCATGAGATCTAAGGAGATGGTGAGGCTCTTAGTGTGACCTTGTGATGAGAAATTTGTGCTTGATGCCTTATGTTGAAAGTCTTCCTGATATTGTGGTGGTGCACAGATTGGCAGCGATACAAGATGATTAGATGGATTGTTCACTGAAGGGGAGGCTTGTGGTCCTGTATCTGATGGAAGGATTGTTGGGTATACATCTCAAATCCAAAATCTGAGAGATAAGAAGTTACCTAGTTTATAAGAGTTCACCAACTATATTAGTATAATGCCTTTTGAGAAGGAGTCCAAAAATAAATATGTGCGGGTAGACCCAAAGCAGATAATATTATACTAATGATATAGTTGTAGGTGGACTCATGGGCCCTACAATTACGATATACAAATTAGTATTGCAACTCAACAACACTACACGTGCTATACAACACGCCATTACCAAGAACCACCAACGTTATGCACAAGCCGTAAATATATACTTTATCCATTTTAAAATAAATGAAATGTAGGGAGGAGGCATAAAGATCAATGAAAGGAGAGTGATAGAGAGGATTAAGAAGATGAACCCATGTAACGAATAGAGACATAAAGATACCTAAATGTCAAATAAAATAAAGTTGTGTTTATTCCGAAATGGCCTTAATAATAAATGTTTCATTCAGTTGGCCCGGGGGACGTATATTACTGTTATGTACTAATTTATGGTGTATATATACCACCATATGATTTGTACATGAACTTACCGAGCTCATATCAGTCTAAGCATTTGAAATAGTATCACAACCATTTTACGTTATTGTCTTATTGGTATTAAAATTAAGTGAAAGTATTAGGTCAGACCATCTGACCCAATACTTTCTGTCGGACGACCGCCTTCCATCTGCAAATAGCATCAACCGCCTCTCCTTTTTCCCACCTTTTTTCCTCCACTGCCATTCTTACACTCACCGTCTTTCTCTTTCTTCAACCTCTTCAATAAATTCATTTTTTTCTTCAATAAAAACTGATGAACAAAAATTCGAGATTACAGAAACATCAAATGAAAATAAGAAGAGAGAGAGAAAGAAAAAGACCTCGATGGCGGGAGAAGAGGAGGAAGAACCACACCAGAAAACATGCCAATGGCGGTCGTCGGAGTGAGAACGAAGTTGGAGAGGAAGGAGATGAGGACTGAACAAAAATTGAAACCAACTGAAAAAATTTGGTCTTCTGTGTTCTTTCAGTAAGTGTGTAAATTCTTTCAGCTTGTGTTGTTTTTCTTTCATTTGGTCTTCTGTGTTCTTTCAGTTGGTGTGTAAATTCTGTCGGCTTGTATTGTTTTTCTTTCATTTGGTCTTTTGTGTTCTTTCAGTTGGTGTGTAAATTCTTTCAACTTGTGTTGTTTTTCTTTCATTTGGTCTTCTGTGTTCTTTCAGTTTGTGTGTAAATTCTTTCAGCTTGTGTTGTTTTTCTTTCATTTGGTCTTCTGAACAAAAATTGAAACCAACTGAAAAAAATTGAAACCAACTGAAAAAAATTGAAACCAACTAAAAGTCATCTGACCAAATATTATGGTCGGACGCATCCGACCCAATACCTTCTCAAAAATTATTTGCATTTTAAGAATAAACAGATACCTCCTTGTGATGAACTATACACAATTTGTTTCTCTATACCCTTAGATCGATAACTAAAATGACAATGATCTAAATATCTTGAATCATAATCTTATTATGAACCAAACAATAAATTTAGGTGGCAACACCAGATCTATGTCATACATAGCACATGTCATACAGTGTAAAATGCGAAGGAAAATGTGATTCTAAAAGCAATTATAACAAGTTAAGTAGAAAAGTTTGTACGAATAGTAATTGAAAATTGGCAATAGCCTCTAGCAAATTACTTGCAACTTGTAAGTTCCAATAGTATAACGTTGACCTAGAAGCTAACATACATATGCCTCCAAGTTGGAGGTGAATTAGTTGAACCACCACGTTGAACACAGGAGGAGTGCGTACGGTACGGTGCCTTAGGAACTTCTTCGATATAGATATTAGTAATAAGATACCATATCAACTAATTGGGATTGAAATAAGTGGATAAGGGTCTCTCGCTCTTTAACCAAGGTTTCGGGTTCGAGCCTTGAGTATGGAAAAAATTCCAGATGGGAGGAATGTTGCCCTTTGAAGTACCTATAAAACTCCCACAGAAGATTAGTCCACTCGTCGAAAGCGGTGGAAAACTCCTCGTAGTAGGACCAAAAAATTACCATATCACATCAAGAAAAATAAAAAATAGCATACCAAGTTTGCCTTTGTCAAATAAAGTGTGCCTTAATCTAGTGGATGGTTATATCTTATTTATATGACTTTAAAGTCATGGTCTTATAAATTCAAGTTCTATCAAATATCAAAGTCATATTAGGGGTGAGATTCCCTTACTCTTCTCCCGCCTTTAAGATTTCGCGCGTAACTACATTGAGAGTAACAGATAAAATCTCACTAAAGGTAATTTGAGAGTCGGAATTTCCTTTACCTTTTACGTTACTTATATAGAATTTTCATGTGTAAGATACTCCTTCTAACCCAAAAAAAAAAGATAGGTAAACACAATACACGTAGATTAACTATATGAAAGGTTGTCATTTTGAGTGGGGGTAAATTCCTTTTATTTTTCGTTTACACGATTGATCTAAGTGGGCTAGTTTATGTTAGAATTTAGATGGGAGTTCAACGATAAAACGTTTGATGAAGAAGAATGGCCCATTTTTTATGAAGAATGAGGCTACAAAATCTATAGTCTGAAACTCTGAAATCATCAAATGTTAGGACCTTTCTTAGTTCTTTGGGCTTTGTTTACGGATGTTCACAATTACAATTTACAGATATTGGACCCCCTGCCTCAAACTAGTCCAGACTCCAAACAAGTATAATAGCCCTTTACCGAAGCTGTACACTGTACCCATAGAAACATCATCCTTTACTTCAATGTAAAACTCCTTATATGGGTATCAATTTATGAACTATCAACGTCGTTTCAAAATAAATACTACTTTATTATTTGTATATATATTAATCAGAAAGAAGAAAATCTTTAGACTGTCCCTCGAATAGGGTCGTCACCTAGAGACCTATTATAAGACATACACCCCCTCCTCCACCCTCAGGGATTAAATCTCAAGCAAATGCTTGAGTTAGACATTGAATCCTAGACCTTGATAGAGAGGATGGAAAAACTCACCACTTAAGTAGACCTCTATTGCTATCTTATTATTCGTATATATATCGAGATTATATTTTTTGTTTCCATGTTTAGTACCATAGTTTGTGCCACTTCTAAATTAATATAAGGTGTGTTTTCTTATGGCGGCAACCCTTTACCATACAAACAATGACGAATAGTAGGACAATTTGTAAACAAATAACTCGCTCAATCATAATTTTTACATGAATTCAACTTGTACGTTTACTAATAAGCTCATCAATGCTATTCATTCAAATATGTAACATAGTCCGCTCCAAAAACTAGTAAAAAGGTTGCCCATTTATAAGGTTTTCAATTTTTGTTCTTGAAAAGAACAACAAAGAAAGCACATGACATCTAGAACTATCTTCTATTAAGAGGACTAACATTGGTGTTCTTTAATAAGTTACTCTCCAAGGAGCTCACCAAGAAGAGAGAAAATGGAGAGCCAACTTATGGTGCTCTTCAAGTGCTGTCTGTTCGCTCTTCATGTAGAGAAATTGGAAAAATACTCTCCTCCAAGAGTATTGAGAGAGCATGCTCTTGACATATCAATATGACACATGTCATTAATAGTTATGTATTCTTCTTTTTTTTTTGCTTTTTGATTTTTGGAGAGCTTATTGGAGAGTAACATCGATGTTAGCAATTTTTAAGGGATGCTCTTGGGAGTATTTTGAGGAAAGAGAAAGTCAAAAATGAATTGGAGAGTAATTATAATTATTATGATTTAGAAATTAAAAGTAGTTACAATAAAAAAATTCTTCATTCCTCAATAAAACTTGCGCATGTAGCCATGTACACACCCACTCTTTTCTCTCGACCTTTTTCTTCTTTTCTATATAAAAAAGTGTACAAAGAAGATATAGCAAGTAGATATAATAGGTGGACTAATTCATCTTATTACATATTGATATTACTCACTCATTCTAATTTTTTTTTTAAAAAAAAATTAGTAAGGAAGAATTCCTATGGATTATCCTCGTACAGGGCTCCATTCAGAGGCCCATTACAAACCAGAGAGTTATAGTGAGAGCTTGTGTGTTAAAAAGTAATTACTAATTAAGATTACAAAAATAAGGAATAATAGGTAAGAAAAGATCTAGCTTGTTAAAAATATAGTTAAGAAAATAAAAAAATAAAAAAATAAAAACGATTACGGAATACTTTTATAAGAGTTATAATTTATTGAATAAGATAATATATTAAGTAAATAAAAAAAATTTACTTGTGAAAAATGTAATAAGTAAAAATGGAAAGAGTGTTACTATAATACTACCTCTGTAATTTTTTTAGTTGTATTATTTGATTTTTCACATTTGCCAAGACGATTTTTTGAATGTTAATATCTCTTATTGGGTGTAAGTAAAAATATAAAATTTTGATATTTGGAATCCTCACATTGAGATGAATCTAACAAGATCTTTAATTGGCTATATTTTTTCTTATACAATAATGTGAGATAGTTTAATAAAGTTAGTTAATAAATAGTACCACAAATCAAATAATGCAACTAAAAAATACGAAGGTAGTATGACAGTATGTGAATGTTTATATATCTCAAATCCTTGGCACCTGCTAAGAAAGACACGGGCTTTATGTGAAGGTTACTCATGACTTACTCCTACAATTCAATTATGTAGGAGCAAGAAATTTTCTTTGTTATGCATAATGCATGGTAAGTGATAAAGATACTCTTTCTAGAAGACAATTTGCACGTGAAGTTGGAAATCTTCATCCTACTTTCTTCCTATTTCAGTCAAATTCAACGAGTAATAAATTTCATATAATACTTGGCAGAACTTTTTCCAACGAAATAGTAGTATTATAAGCAAAACTATTTTTGTTAATACTCGTATTTGAATGGATAAAGACGTGCTTAAAGCTTTTTTTTTTTAACCTAATCCAACCTAGCTTTTTTCCTGTTTGCATTAATAACTAATGAGAAAATATTAATCCGTGCATTTAGCTTACGCAAATTAGCAACAAATAATATATGTTCCATGTAAATCATGCAAGCCAAACTTACGTGATCTTCGTTATTTTTTTTTTATTCATATGAGCCACGAAGGCGGTACAAAGTACAAAGAAGGGGAGGGGGGATTCGAACCTGTGACCTATCGTTCACAACACCTCAATCTTAACCACTAGGCCAAGACATCCTTGATTAGATCTTCGTTATCTTAGTAAACACTTTATTATTGCATGTAGATTAATTAATACACATGCTAAAGGAATCTTCATCAAGCTAAGAACATGCAAGCAAGTGTTCTGATCCAACAGTCGTATATTGCTTGATCTTGAAATTTTGACCGTACTTGATCACCCAAATCAAATTACTTGTCAAAAATTTTAAACCCCAACTGAAACAAAATTAGAACGATCAGTTGAAACAAAATTAGAACAATAATTGATACAAATAATAAGGATTGATATGTTATACATATAGATCATATGTGATATGAATATATATATGAGCTCGTAATAACCCAAAATCAAACAAAATAATGAATAATGATCTTTTCATGAGTCATGAGATAATATAATTGGCAATTCCTTAATTGAATTCGACAAATGACGTATTTCTTAAGTCACGATTAATAAGAAATGTAATGATGTAGGCTCCGTTTGGTAGGGCGTAAAACGTTTTTTCGGAAAACTGTTTTCCTCTATTTTCAGTTTTACATTGTTTGGTTGGCAAAAGAGTGTAAAACCATTTTTCCTTGGGGGTAAAATTACTCTCCCAATGATTGAAAACCATTTTCCTTTCAAAATGAAGGGAAAACTATTTTCCTTATCTCTCTTGTACACTCCTCTCCTTACCTCCTTACTTTCCCTTCCATTTTCCTTTCGTTTCATCATTTTTCTTACATCAAACCAAACAACGGAAAACTAATTTTGGAATTGTGTTTTCCATTGTAAATTATTTTCCGTGAAAATTATTTTATACTAAAAATATTTTACGCCCTACCAAACGGAGCCGTAATGTAAACAGTTCCATTATATTAAAAGTTATGTACATTAAACATACACTAATCAGTAAGAGTTTGTGAATCGATCAGTAATCAGTAATCAGTGTAAAGAAAATGTAGTGTAAAAATTTTTCTTAGTCAAGATTAGTTGCCAGTTGCCACCCACGATGTTTGAGAAAGTGCATAATAGTATGTACTCCATATACTTCCATCTAACTGTAATGTATGAAGTACTACTATAACATAGTAACATGCCGATTCCTGATTTCATGTAAAGTGGTACCACAAATTTGAAGATGGTCAAGTTGTGAAAATGACTTAAATAAAATTCTAACAAGGTGTGAGCAAAATACTTGAAATTCGAAAGAGAGTAGCATCTTCCAGTGTCAATATCCACCTTGGAAGTAGTAGGTCATCCCATACGTCATACTCAACATGTCATCAGAAAATCAAATTCGGCCAACTTTATGTTGAATAATAATATATTTTCTTAGCTTAGAATAAAGTTTTGCAATTTTGTTCTATTGTTTTGCCCAAATACTTAAAAAGTTTTTCAGTTTTGCGCATATTAGATGGAATATTATGGAGACAAATCGTTCCATGTTCGAAGAATTTACTAATGAGCAAAGGCTACTTTAGCCACTTGGTCGGCCGGGTGATAAGACAGTTTTGTAACTCCATTACATACCCCCTAATCCTTGTATTTCTTTAATTTGTTAATCCGTAAATATGTTTTAGGGTGGTTTTTGTATTGAGTTCCTCCCTAATTTGTTCCGTCTTTTTTATTAAAAAAAAATCTGCTAAATAAAAATTACAAATAAATTTTAAATTAATGATGAGATTCATTTTAGAAAATACTCTTTTTATTTTTTATCATTCTCACCTCTCGGGACATATTTGGCCTACCTCTAATAACCAACAAATGACAAGCGATTTTCCTTGTGTAGATCATATTTCAATGGAATTTGATGAGTTGATTCATCCACGCGTCTTGCTTTTAGTACGATATCGAGAGTTACTCTACGTATTGCTTGACGCAACAAGTAGTGGATATGTTCGTCTTTTGTTGAATTTTTTTATGGCTCGATAGAGAATTTGATAAGCCAATGATCTTTCTGTGTTTCGGTGCACGTCTCCCAATGCACGTCTTTGAGCTTAAATATATTTCTATAACGATTCAATATTAATAAAATATTACTTGAGACGAATCAAAAACAAGCTACACCCCACATGACTATAGTTTTCTTAAATTTAGAAGATTCTCTCTGAATATGAATAGTTTCAGGATTTCAAGTGAGAAAGATAAAAGAAAAACAAAGGGAGTACTACTTAGAGATGACAATGGATCTTGGACCTGCTGGACCGAATATGTGGATCCAGATCCGCTTTCTCGATTCTGGATCCCAAAATCATCAGGGGAAAAAACCTTATATGTTACACGAAAACTGATCTGGTAATTTATCAAACCGGATCATTAAGTTCAAGTTTTCATGGCGCAAAAGTCTGATTAAATAAACTGATCCGGTCATTTATCACTTTATTTGAGAATGGAAGTGAAACGTTCATGAAAATTTGAAGACAAAAGTGCACTTTTGTTTTAATTTGATATTTCACCCAACTGATCCGGTTTGGGCAGAAAATCGGATCAGTTAATTGTACTAACTGGTCCAGTTTTTTACCCAACCCGGATCAGTTAATATTTAACTAATCTGGTTAAAAATTGGAATTTAATTTCTAAGAGTTGCTGCAAGCCCATCCGGTTTGGACCAAAATCGGATCTCTAAGTTTGATTTTGATTAGATCAAATGAACTTTTTTCCATTTGTGAATATTGGACACGGTGGATCCGGGTCAAATCTGGATCTCGGGTTTAATATATGGAGCAAGGTCCAGATCTGATCTCAAGACCCGGACTCGAAGATCCGTTTTTTAAAAAATCTAATTTTAAATTTTAGTATTTCCCCACGTCTTAAAATGTAACTTTACTAAGCACTCACATCCCGCATATCTTAGATTTTCTTTCAGTTTCCCCTTCTCTCTCTCTCAGTCGAACCCTCGATCCCCCATTCTCTCTGAACCCCATGCACCAACCACCAGTCACCAGTCATGATCCACTTTCGTCAGCCACGACACCAGCCCGAGTTCGACTGCAAGACTCATAGAGTATAAATCTATTCTTTTGGTTGAGTAGGTCCTTTGGCATGGTATCAAGAGCCAACGTGACAAAAAGGTCACGGGTTCGAATCTCATCCACCTCTTCTTTCTCAGTGAAATATTTAGCATCATGTATGAAGGAGGTCTGTGATGCATCCACACTTCAAGCCCAAAGGGCTCTTTCTTGAGAGGGTGTGATAGAGTATAAATGTATTAGTGGGGCCTCAACCACCAGCTTAACCTTTTGGTTGAGTTGGTCCATTAACAAAGACCGCCATCCAACCTTATCTTTTCGAGCACCAACTGGCAACGATGCAACTCAACACAAACTAGCAACCCCTTCTTCTCTCTCGTCATAACATCACCGTCCATAACCACCAGGTCCACACAACCACCATCCATGAATTTTTTTGTTCTTTCAGCGCCATTGATGTGAAGTTGCAAATTTGCTATGAATAGGTTGTATTTTGTTGATGAGCTTGTTTTATGGAAATTGTGGCAGTATAGTTCAATTTAGTGATTCGAATTTGTGGAAAATAATGTAAATTATTGACGAATCCGTGAGATATGTAGTATCTGAATCTGGGTCCTATTTTTTCAGACTCCTCGAATCCGGGTTGGAACTGGATTCTGTCTTTGTAAACGAATCTGGGTCCGGGTTCACAAGGACCTGGTTCAGATCCGATCTGTTGTCATCCCTATTGCTACTTTTGATTGATTTGACTTTTGTGAACTTAATCAAACTTTAACTTAATATTAGTTATTGAAACTTTTAGTACCTTATTAATAATATTATTACTAATTAAGATAAAATAGTATAAAAAGACAATATTTGGCCTCAACATCTTGAAATATAACGCGAGTGCACCAAAAACTCCCGACTAAGACTTATAGCTAGAACACCCAAAGTACAGACCTGGGTGCACTTAGTACCATAAAGAGATAGGTGACCGGAATTCTCACTGGCGATGGAAGATTGTTAATTTTTTGTTATTATTTCCATTTTCCCCTTTTTTCTCATTCTCTTCTTCTTGCCTTGATTTTTATACTTAAAAAAAAGGCACAAAGAAGATACGAGAAACAACACCGCCAACCACCATCACCAGCACACAGACGACAACGGTAACACCAGCAACGCGTGTGGAGGAGAATGAGAGTGTGTGAGATAGCAGAGCAACGATGTTGGTGACTCACTTGAACAACGATAGCAACATCGGCAGCACAACCATAACCCCACGTGGCCAAGACACTTCCGACGGGGACAACATCGCCGATGAACGAAGGAAACCAGAAGTTATAGAGAGAAAAAGAGTCGTACACAAGAGATCGTGAGAAGGGTTTGGGGGTTTGGAAATTTGTTTTCTATTTAATTTGGTGAGCAATGAAATACATAGTTCTTAGCTCAATTGGTATAGGTTGGTGATAAGTCAAGAAGGAGAGTTTGAGGTGAAGACACGAAGCGAACAACTCTGGTTTAAGATGAAGCAGACAAAAAAATGAAGATTACAAGGGAAGCTTTGGCTTCCTCACAATCAGACATGAGAAGAGGAGAAAGAAAATGAGAACAGTAAAAAAAGAACAAAATAAGAAGAGGGCGAAATGGAAAATAAGAATAAAAAATTGAGAATCTTTCGTCGTTGGTGAGAATTCCGATCACCTATCTCATTTATGGTACGAAGTGCACCCAGATCCGTACTTTGGGTGTTCTGGCTATAAGTCTTAGTTGGGGATGTTTGGTGCACCTGCGCTATAGTTCAGGGTATTGAGGAGAATTTTGCCTAAAAAACTATAACTGCAATAGATTGTATATTATATGACTTGTTATCATTTTTATAATTAACCATCATGATTTTTTCACCAAATATCCTCGAGTATTTTTTTTCCATTAATACCCTCCTACTTTAAAAAATTCACCATACATTGATGACGAGCAACTGTCAAATGTTTTAGTCATTAATCCCAAATGTTGCTACTAAATCCTACTCAACCCATATCCGAACATAATAGGCCACCATTCAAATAAAATACCACCTAAGACTATGGGAGTGCATCAGTACAGGACCGCCTGGACCTAAATCTGGGATTTTTTGGACCGGGACCGGATTGGAAAATTTTCGATACGGTCTTGGACTTGTTAGACCAGAAGTCCAGAATCTATATATTTTTTAAGAGAATTTTTTTTATTTGATTTAAAAATATTTATAAATTAGATATATTATAATTTAATAATTTTAATAATAATAATCCTAAAGGTAAAAAAAAAGTTGGTTTTAAACTTTATAACTTTCTACCTTTTTAACTTTTTTTGGTACTAAAATAACAAGAATTCCGCTCCACAAGTACGGACCTAGATTTACTGGATTTGGATCAAACCGTACCGAAAACCTAGAATTGAGATTTTTTTGGACCGAGGATTAGACTGAAATCCGGTGCGGTCCAAATTCTGATCCGATGCAGTCTAAATTCCAGTCCGACTATGGTCTTTGTACAACCCTACCTATGACCGAAAAAAGGAAAGAGAATTATGAGAGAAGAGATATAAAATGTGTCATGAGGGATCTTTTTTAATTGATTCTTTGTGATATTTTACACCCTTGGATATAAATGGACCTATTCGAAAACAATTGGATGATGACAAAATAAAGGTATTTCAACTGTTACCAAAAGTAATAAATGAGTTGATATAGAGATTAATTATTGTGGTTTAGTGTTGTAATAATGACTAAAACACTAACAATTGTTAGTTTATTTGGAGTAGTTATGAAGACTTAAGATCATATTTTGAAATGTAAAAGTCGAAAATTATTTGGTGAAAACTGAAAAGTTACTCGAACATATTTGGTGAATTATCCTGATAACAGTACTCCATTTCCTAGTGTAGCATGCATGACATAAGCTTGTGCACGGTTGGGTGTTAATAGTAGTGTGTGGGTTGTGTGCACCATACACAAGAGCGTGACCAGCGTGTATCATGCACTTATGATCAGTTGCTACCTACACATGCATGCACCCATATTCCCAATTCCCATACATACTCATTCATTAGTAGGTCTATACTACTAATCTGATCTATAAATTAAGGTGCATCATATCACTCATATAATAAGGATCACTTGTAGTATTGTATACTAGTATATTTGTACTTTTTGGTTTGTTTGTAGTATTTTCAGACCAATACTGTTTAATGTAAGCGCACAATCTTATATTCTTAATTGTATTTTTTACGCCATTTACGATTGATAACCCACGTAGTTGAAGACATCATGAGATAATTAGGGTTTCTTTGATGTTGACCTAACTAAATAGTCCAAGTATATTTTGTAAGAAATTAAAAAGGTTGTATGATGCAATTTACATGCCTTCTAAATCATCATTTAGTTACTTACTGCATGTCTACTTATAGACACATCATCAGATTAATTAAGTAACACTGTTAAATTAATAATAATCATGGGTTTTGACTTGTCCCACTTATTAGAGTTGAACACTTATGTGAAAGAGGAGCAGTATCGAATCTTATGGGCAAGTTTTTAATAATCCTACGTGCATAAATCATAATTAGGTGACAAAATCACAATTAGGACGTAAACATCTAAACAGCTAGGTTTGGCACCTTGGTCAATTACTAGGTTGTCTTTTGTGCCCTAATATATATTTTTGTTCAATAAAAAAATAATTTATTGGTTGTTTTTCAAGGGAATTCTTTTCTTTGACTATTGTTTAATTCCCCACTTTCTTTGATTATGTTTTTAGTTGATTTTGTTTAGAACCATGCTATGACGAACACAATATATCACTCGAAAAAGGAAGTGAATCAATTGTTTGTTTCATCAGTGGAAAGACTAGGGGAACATCGTTTATATTTAATGTGCCTACGTGATTAGTAACTTTATTTCTTTCTAATCTTGTTTTTTTATGTGCTATGTTTCGGATAAGAAATTTTTTTATTTATTAACATTTTACTTTGTAATAATAACATCAAATAATACATGTTTTTTTTATTAAGACTTTAGTATATAAGCTTGAAGTCATGAAATCATATCTTATACAATTCAATTTCTTTTTTTATTTATTTAATTATACATGGAAAATGATGGAATAAAACATGAAAACATCCTAAAAGAGAGTGACATCGTTTCTTGTTTAAGAACTTCTCCTAACATACTAGCAAATTTTGTATGTGGTGCGTGTTTGATTTTTTTTAAAATTTTTTTAGCCATAAATTTTAGCCTTTTTGGGCATAAATAAGGGTAAAAAATTGGACATTAGACATTTTTTTTGGCTGAATTTCGTAAGTTAAGTCCTATCACTTAATCTTGTTTTATTAATTTATTTTTACTTATTCTTTCTTTAGGTTTTTAAAATTAAACTTGTTGAACAATAAAACAATGTTAAGTGGATTTATTTAGGATTAATTATGTTGTATTAACATAATACTTTTGTATGAAATAAATTATTTTACTTCGTTAATTAATTAAATTTTTTGTTTTACTTGATTGTATTTGTGAATTGATTGATAAGATATTTGATTGTTGTAATATTCCTTTTTACTTTTTTCATCATAAATGTACTAAATCTTATAATCAATGTTTTTTTTTTGGTTCAATTATAACTTGATTACCTTCAACATTTTAGTTAATTTTTTTTCGAATAGTTTCAGTTAATTTTTTTAACTCTATATTTGAGTTTGACTTTGCTTTTTCTCTTTTTTGATAGTAGTTGATTTACTAATGGATAATTAAGTAAATTTTTAAGGGGGACATCATAGCTCCCCTTTCCCTTATATAATAGAGATAGATTTGACTTGTATATTTGTTAACATAAAATTTTAACAATATATTATCAATATGGTAAAAGTCTTAAAAGATTGCTACTCCATCATTATTCTTTTATCCTCCATCTTAAAAAAATTTGTCAAAGTTTTTTAACTTTGACCATAAATAATTATCAACAATATATAAGAAAGTAAACTATATCGTCTATATGATCATGACCTTTCTAAATTCGTCTTGATGTCTATTTACAAATTATCAATTCTTCATAAGTTTTACTAATGTATAACTAGAGAGATATTTATGGTAAAAGTTTTGCATTAGAAATCATGCAAGAAAAGAGAACGAAATAAAAAGAACGGGTTTTTTAATAAAAAAAAAATACTTCCTCTGTTTCTTTTTCAATGCAACACTTTGACTTTTACGCTATTCACACACTTCACTATATATGGTCATATTGTTATTACTAATAAATAAAAAAATGATCACATAAAATGTTGTTGAATTTATATCAATGAATATTTTTATAATATCATTTTTTACAAACACATAATTAAATATATTAATAGTTAAAATTGTACATTAACAAATATGAAAATCAAATTGCTGCACTTATTTGTAAATGGAGGTTAGTACTACCTCCGTTTCTTTTTAATTGTTACACTTACACTTTTCACGCATGTCGATGCACTACTTTGAGCCTTTATATCTCTAATTTTGTATTTGTAAAAAATATAAAAACTACATATTAATAAAATACATACTAATACGAATCTAACAAGATCCCACATGACTATGTTTTTATTCACGTATAAATCACAAACGAGAGTCAAAGTGCAATTTGTGAATAGTGTAAAATGTCAAAGTGTAACAATTAAAAAGAAACGGAGGTAGTATATCTTAAGACCAATAAATTACAAGCGAGGTTGAAGTGAAGAATATAGATAACGTAAAAATACAAAACTTATAAAAGAAATGGGCATAATAGTTTATAAAGTATCTGGGTAATGTATTCATAACTTGAAATTTACATCACTGTCATTAGTACTTCTTTTTTAGACTAGTACAAATCTTTTGATCAAAATAACAACTTTTCATGTCTTGATACCATAAAGAATAATTAATGTTTAACGCGAGTATAAACTATTCTTATTACTTTCTGACGTGGAGAATAAATAAATTATGTACGACCTAAAAATTCAATCTATATTATTATTCTCAAGAATCTCAACCCATTTCGTTAATGATAATAAACGATAGTAATGATAATGCAATTTATAAAGAAACTTTAATATTAATACTCATGGTAATAAAATTTTATCGTAGAATATGAGTTTTTTTTTTATAATTTTCTATTATTTACTGAACTCTATGTATGTTGTGCACATGTGAGTTGTCCTACATTGGAGAAAGAGGAGAGAAAGTACCACATATAAGGTAGAGGAGCTACTCCTACTATTGTCAATTGGTTTTTGTATGGAACCTCCTTTGGGCTTGTATGTGGACCGAACTCTCCTCCTCCGTACTAGGTTGTCCAGGCCTATTTTCAATCATATATATCAAATTTATCATGGTATCAGAGCCCAAGGTTGTTAGATCTTTCATATTGACCATTTTTCATGCAACTGGATAAGTCCCTCTATTGGACGATCATTCCCAATGAGGATTGCCTCACCAGTAGGGGTGACAATTATTTGGATAAAATCCAATATCCAATCCAATCCAATCTGAATTAGTAATTCAGATCAGATTCGAACTGTGTTCGGATTGGATTCGAATTGAGATTTTTTTGAAAAATTGGATTTTCGGATCGGATTGGATTGAGGGTAATTGGATCCAAAAATCCAATATAACCAAATAGTAATATGCCTTGTATTATGTATCTGGATTAGGATTAAGTGCTTAACTGATTTTTTTATTATAAAAAACCTACTCCATAGCCCAATACACATAGCACTTCAATCCTTCCCTAAAACACTAACTACACTTAATTCCTCATTTCCTAAATCTACTAGGTTGCTATTGTGCTTAATTTATTTCACCGAAAAACTAGAGTTTTTTAAAAAATCGGATTTTCGAATCGGATCCAATCTAGAATATGAAATTTCGGATTGAATTGGATCGGATTCAAACCCTAATTGGTTTGGATTCGGATTGAAAAATTGAAATCCAAATTTTATTCGGATCGGATTGGATTAGGCCCTAATCCAAACCGCACACCGAACTTTCACCCCTACTCACCAGTATGTTGTGCACAAGTGAGTTGTCCCACATTGGAAAAAGGCAGAAAAATTAGTCATAAATAGTAATGAAATAGCATTAGTATAAATAATGACTTAAGATTTCCTTTACAAATTTATACTATAATATATTACCGTTACCATCATTTACGATCACTAACCAAATTAGCCCTTTATTCCACATGAGAAATGAGGTTACGACTCCTCTTTACTTAGTTTCTCAAGTAACGATCGAGCTTGAGTAACAGATTCAATTAAACAATTGCATTAGCGAAATCATTGTCTGTTGAGCAATAATTTGATGAAACTAGCATTAGCTAATTAAAAAAAGGTGCCAACAAAGACTTGGTAATCCCATAATCTGCTTCCACGTTTATTTAACTTCTTCTACACTTCAATAGTTCAATATATATGTGATTGCGAGGGTTGGAAAGGGAAATTGCATGTCTATAATTACTTGAATTTCTTTCCTTGTTCAGTTATACACAAAATTTATATAACGCGAACGTGCAATAATCTATCAATTGACTGCTTTTTTTTTATTCTTTGAAGGAGTGATTTTCTATTGTTTTTAGACATAACTTTGAATGTCGTCCTATAATAAATTATTGTAACTTAGTTTCACCTAAGACTTTATATTACTTATATTAACTAGTTTTGTTTAACCTATTATTAAGCACTCTTTTCTTAATTAACGAGTAATGAATTCTTATCATACCATCTTTTTCTCTCTCCCCTCTCTCCTCTCTACTTTCAAAAACCCTAGCCTCCATTGTTGATTTTTAAAGGGGCTTCCATCGGTTTTTACCGTTGGAAAGCCCCCACCTTTGTTTTTTTATTTGTTTTTAAGTTTCCAATAACGATTTCTCCCTCGAAAGAAAGGGTTTTCGATCTCCTTCGTAAGAAAAGGTTTTTCGATCTCCTTCGAAAGACAAGGTTTTTCGACCTCCTTCGAAAGACAGGGTTTTTCTCTTCTTTTAGAGGGGGAATTTCTACAGGTTACAATCCGGGATACTAGATCTAATGGATTGCCGTGAAATTATTTTGTTGGTGAAGAATTATGCGGGATCACAAAGGTTATCAATTTTTCGAATACGGTCAGATGAATCCGACGGAAATTATCCTCACGACTACAAGGGATCGTTAGATTGTCTCTCCAACAAGGCTGTATTTTCCAGCGATATAAGCGGGAGATGTTCCACATTGCAAGATTTGTTTGACGATCGTAGTTTTTATGAAGGAAATTTTTGTTTGATTCAACTTATGTATTTGTTTGATTCGATTGCTTATGTAGATGTCGTATGACTTTTTATTAATGAATTAATTTTACTATTCAAAAAAAAAAAAAAAAAAAAAAAAAAACTAGTTTTGTTTTAGGACACTAAAAGAAATTTTGAATATATTGTTGCATAGAAAATGTTTAATAAATAAGAGCTACCAAAGGTACCTTGGTTCGGCACGAAGCCCGGGCTCAAGCAGGTTTTTTTTAGAGCACGATTTCATATCTAACCTGGTTTTTTTGGTTGGAAATAGATTAGGCAAATAGGCTCGAAATTTGGCCCGTTGTGTGAGCCAAATTTTGAATGTTAGCGACCACCCTGTCCACATTTTGATCAACTGTACTATAAATTTTCAAATTAGGCATTTCTTACACTCCCTCCTCGATTTTAGTTGTTCCTCCTGATAAAATGTCTTGATTACGGAGCCAAAATATAACCCTAAAATCTCACTAATGTCTATTTAAAAAAAAAACTATCTTATTATATTTATTTTCATAAGTAATTTCAATCTATCCACTTTACTATTTAACTAGTTTTTGGACCCGTGCATAATGCACGGGAATCCTTTAATTTATTAAGTAGTTTTTTTCTGTTCCAAATCTATTAAATGTATAATTATTAGAATACATGCATATAAAGTTGAAAGAATATAAAATGTATAATTGAGGTATTAGCTGCTGAATTAAAATTTTATGATTTTGTATTCAAAATAATTATAAACTGGCTTACAACTCATGCGTTGCATCATTATGATTTATGTTACCCATGCTATATCCTTGTTAATTATATTGTACAATATAAATCATCTAGAATATATTATCCTAATGTTGTTTATCATTTTCTTTAATTTACCAACGATGTAATATTAGAAAAAAATTTAGTGCTCACAAATGTAATATAACTGTGCTATATCCTTATTGTATCGTACAATATATAATGTATGAATAAAATTTTACTAAAGATTTAGGGAAATATTTTAGTATATAGTTTTATGAAATAAAAACATGTACCTTGCTTAGGGTAAGTTAATAATAATTTGAAATTGGCTTACAACCCGTGAGTTAAATTATGACATATCACTTATTTGTAATAATTAGTATCCATTGATTAGGGTGAAAATGGCTTACAACCCGTGAGTTGCACGATTATGACTAATGACTTATGCTTATAACCCGGAGTTGCATTCTAAAATTTGAAATCCATAACTCATGATCACATCGATTATGGTGATTGAAATATTTTTGTCATTTAAAGTTGTTGGACCGTTTCAAAATGCACAAGTTTTTTTTATATAATTTTAAGATTTTAAGACGTTTTTTTTTTGAAAACGTAGTGTGATATTAGCTCACGATTCAAAGTTTTTATAGTCATATCATGTAATAATAAAAAATGTTCAAAACTGATTTATGACTCGTGCGTTCAGTGACTAATTAAGTTAATATTA